>NC_064619.1:26544004-26897004 GCF_023898315.1 Schistocerca nitens | reverse complement strand
TTCCAGGTGATCCAAGTTTGTTAATTTTGTTAGGTAGAACGTCATTCTCGCATACGCCGCGGTTTAAATTCGTACATCTGATGTCAATTAGGGCTCTCTTCGTGGCCCTCAATGCTGTCCAAGTTTCGATCATGCCAGACGCCTTCTGGTAATCGATGAAGACCATGTGACGTGGGACGTTAAGCTTTGCAAATTTCTCTATCGGTGTCAATAGTTCTGAAACCTTTCCGGATTCCCGCCTGTTCGCCTACTGGTTGAAGTGAATTTTCTGACTCAGGCGGATCTTAATGTCTCTTTTTAACAACCTCTAAAATGTACATACAAGACTAATAGGTTTGTTGATGTTTATGTTGTCATATTCTTAGAAGACGAGAATGACTTCAGCATTTCTCCATGACCTGGTAATCTTTCCTTCCACGAGACATTTATTTCTAATTGTATTACTTAATTTAGTTAGGAGTGCTTCTTCGTCTCTCCCCAAGTTTAAGCATCTCGCAAGTGATGTGATTTTTTTCCGAGAGACTTACAATTCTTGAGTTGCATCAGAGTTGTTTCCATTTCATTCTTGTAGACAGGTTCCAATTCTTCCGATCCCACATTCATAACAAATCCTCCTGATTCATTATAATGATTTGGCTTCAAAGTGATTAGCTGTAGAGTTTCCGATAAGAGCCCTCGATAGTTGTTTATGTCATAACATTTTCCCTTTCATTAAGCATTACACAATCAGCGGTGAGTGTTACTAATTTAGTTCCTCATGGTTTCATACGAACGACTTTTCTGGGCTACCACAGTATTCAGATGAGAATTATGGAGATGTAATGAGACACCTGAGGTAGTAGGTGGTATCCTCTCGTGATCCAATGCGAGCAGAATCGTCTGTACGTGTGGCCACTTTCTCAGAGTCCTTCTCAGTTGCATCAACAAGACTCTGGGATAACGTTCCACATCATATTAAAGAACTGAATAATATTTCCAGCTTCAGAACAGCGTAAAGGCGTATCTACTAAGGCAACAGCAAGGGTAACCATTTTCCAAATGGTTCAAATGGCTCTGAGCACTATGGGACTCAACTGCTGAGGTCATTAGTCCCCTAGAACTTAGAACTAGTTAAACCTAACTAACCTAAGGACACCACACACATCCACGCCCGAGGCAGGATTCGAACCTGCGACCGTAGCGGTCTCGCGGCTCCAGACTGCAGCGCCAGAACCGCGCGGCCACTTCGGCCGGCAACCATTTTCCCTGGGCGCATTCGTTACCCTTATACATCCTTCTTACCAGCCAGATGTTCCTCATTTCAGAATATTCTTAGCTGATGCAGTTTCTGTAATTTTTCTTTCCCCAGAATTCGCTATATCAGTAACTTCTATTTTGTATATCTACCAGTTACTTGTCTGCCACTATCACTTTGGCTATTACTGTCATTTTTATTTTTATTACCAACACAATCATTAGTGCAGTAGTACAAGTACTTTCAGTATTAACTTAATTAGCTCATAGTGTGCACTAACAATACCACTTCAGGCACTCCATTGTAATATCATATATCTTTCGTACTGAAATCATTTCACAGCTAACTAGGGACGCAGAAAAGGCTCTGTACATGGGAAAGCCTGGTTCAATGTAAGAGAGGTCTTGATGGCACTAATACGATCTGATTAAATAAACAATTTAAAAAAAATAATTAGATCAATCCACTTTTTGGCACGCATTCTCCCCTACACCACAAACTCTGGGACAGACTGAAATTTCATTGCAAGATTCCGAGCTTCAACCTCTAATAGTTTGACGTGCGAATGATTTAAAGTTCGACAGTTTCATTCAAGGGAAGTTTCGACCACATCTTCTAAGGGTGATCCATCGTGGGTTGAGAATAACTGGAGGGTTGTATAGGAATTAATAGAGATTTCCATGGATAAATATTTTAGCGACTGTTACCAACATGATAGGAACATTTGCCTTACAGGGCTGTGTGGCCACACCTATTGTCATTATTTCAGTATTTGCAGGTTGAATGACTGTTATGCTTAAGGATGCCTTATTATAAGAGTCAGCGGTCTGTGATGCTTGTTCCATATTCTGGTGACAACTGTTTCTCCTTGTTAGCAGGTTTGATTTCCTCAGCTACTTCTTGAGACCACTTTTTCGGTCATTTTGTATGGTTTCTAAGCACAGTAAATTTTACTGATTTGAAGCTTTATGTATTCTTAGTTTAAGAAGAATGGGTAGCTTTGAGGGATGAAGTAGTGAAGGCAGCAGAGGATCAAGTAGGTAAAAAGACGAGGGCTAGTAAAAATCCTTGGGTAACAGAAGAAATATTGAATTTAATTGATGAAAGGAGAAAATATAAAAATGCAGTAAATGAAGCAGGCAAAAAGGAATACAAACGTCTCAAAAATGAGATCGACAGGAAGTGCAAAATGGCTAAGCAGGGATGGCTAGAGGACAAATGTAAGGATGTAGAGGCTTATCTTACTAGGGGTAAGATAGATACTGCCTACAGGAAAATTAAAGAGACCTTGGGAGATAAGAGAACCACTTGTATGAACATCAAGAGCTCAGATGGAAACCCAGTTCTAAGCAAAGAAGAGAAAGCAGAAAGGTGGAAGGAGTATATAGAGGATCTATACAAGGGCGATGTACTTGAGGACAATATTATGGAAATGGAAGAGGATGTAGATGAAGATGAAATGGGAGATACGATACTGCGTGAAGAGTTTGACAGAGCACTGAAAGACCTGAGTCGAAACAAGGCCCCCGGAGTAGACAACATTCCATTAGAACTACTGACGGCCTTGGGAGAGCCAGTCCTGACAAAACTCTACCATCTGGTGAGCAAGATGTATGAAACAGGCGAAATACCCTCAGACTTCAAGAAGAATATAATAATTCCAATCCCAAAGAAAGCAGGTGTTGACAGATGTGAGAATTACCGAACAATCAGTTTAATAAGCCACAGCTGCAAAATACTAACACGAATTCTTTACAGACGAATGGAAAAACTAGTAGAAGCCGACCTCGGGGAAGATCAGTTTGGATTCCGTAGAAATACTGGGACACGTGAGGCAATACTGACCTTACGACTTATCTTAGAAGAAAGATTAAGGAAAGGCAAACCTACGTTTCTAGCATTTGTAGACTTAGAGAAAGCTTTTGACAATGTTGACTGGAATACTCTCTTTCAAATTCTAAAGGTGGCGGGGGTAAAATACAGGGAGCGAAAGGCTATTTACAATTTGTACAGAAACCAGATGGCAGTTATAAGAGTCGAGGGACATGAAAGGGAAGCAGTGGTTGGGAAGGGAGTAAGACAGGGTTGTAGCCTCTCCCCGATGTTATTCAATCTGTATATTGAGCAAGCAGTAAAGGAAACAAAAGAAAAATTCGGAGTAGGTATTAAAATCCATGGAGAAGAAATAAAAACTTTGAGGTTCGCCGATGACATTGTAATTCTGTCAGAGACAGCAAAGGACTTGGAAGAGCAGTTGAACGGAATGGATGGTGTCTTGAAGGGAGGATATAAGATGAACATCAACAAAAGCAAAACGAGGATAATGGAATGTAGTCGAATTAAGTCGGGTGATGTTGAGGGTATTAGATTAGGAAATGAGACACTTAAAGTAGTAAAGGAGTTTTGCTATTTGGGGAGCAAAATAACTGATGATGGTCGAAGTAGAGAGGATATAAAATGTAGACTGGCAATGGCAAGGAAAGCGTTTCTGAAGAAGAGAAATTTGTTAACATCGAGTATAGATTTAAGTGTCAGGAAGTCTTTTCTGAAAGTATTTGTATGGAGTGTAGCCATGTATGGAAGTGAAACATGGACGATAAATAGTTTGGACAAGAAGAGAATAGAAGCTTTCGAAATGTGGTGCTACAGAAGAATGCTGAAGATTAGATGGGTAGATCACATAACTAATGAGGAGGTACTGAACAGGATTGGGGAGAAGAGGAGTTTGTGGCACAACTTGACCAGAAGAAGGGATCGGTTGGTAGGACATGTTCTGAGGCATCAAGGGATCACCAAATTAGTATTGGAGGGCAGCGTGGAGGGTAAAAATCGTAGGGGGAGACCAAGAGATGCATACACTAAGCAGATTCAGAAGGATGTAGGTTGCAGTAGGTACTGGGAGATGAAGAAGCTTGCACAGGATAGAGTAGCATGGAGAGCTGCATCAAACCAGTCTCAGGACTGAAGACCACAACAACAACAACAGTTTAAGAAGACTTTCTGGTGATGTTCACATTTTAAAATCAATGCTGTGTTCTTATCTAATAACTCATTTCCTCAGTTTTGGGATGGCGCCAATGAAAGCTTCTTAACATAAATATTTTCAAACTACATAAACATCGAAAGACCTGTCTTCTATTGATATAATGCTTAGCCTATAACCACTGGAACTCTCCAGAAATATGAATAGCATCCCTTATGTGAAGTTCTTAGTTTTACGTATGCTAAAGAAAGAAAAACGCTAAAATCAGAGACAGTAACTGTTATATATTTTGCACTTCATGCATGTGGGTGTTATTAGCAACTATGCTCTATTCTCCACATCACGTTGTAGAAAAAGGAAAAAGACTCTTTGACGTGTTATATTCTTTGGGGTTTCTGACCTTCGACATCCATTTGGCAGAAATGGAAGCAGTTACCACTTGCTAGTCCACTCAAGTATCTCATATCCACGTATTGTGCCCTGTCTTCCTGGTAGGAGTAAAAGTGAATCAAGGCAACAATGCAGAAAGTTTTTGGCAACTCTCTAGCAGACGAGTTGCGTAATGGTTAGCACAGAATTATCCTGCTAAATTAACTTGAAATTAGTGACATTTACATCGAAAACTCCGTGTGATTCAATTTATGGTTGTAAGTCCTGGTAAGTCGTCCCACAAGGAAACTGCCGCTAATGTTATCGTTGTCACTATCTTAGCCACCACTGTGCAGCCTGTGAGTGCCAACTACTGCAGCTCTTTGCTAGCTCTGAGGTTATGTGGCCAGCTCTAAAGTGAAGGCTACTTTAGTTTGCAGTCCTAATGAAGATCAATTTATCAAGCTTTCTCTGACAAAGCTCCAAGCACCCATACTGATAATGAGTAAGGCAATCTTAAGAAAATTTCTTCGTCAAAGACGTCTCTCTGTTTCCTGTACCCCATAGCGTAAGGACGAGAAACGTATTGTGAGGGGCCCACTTGTACGTGGAGCCTAATTTAGTAATACACTTCTTGAAAAATGGCACGAAATGGTTATCACATGTAGAAGAGATTGTATCTTTGACACCTCTGTACCAAAGTCGTTTCCTGAGTAGCAGAATCGATTGGAAATAGGGGCGCTCAGAAAGCAGTTGCAGTGGTCATTGCACTCTGTTAAAGGAAAGATGTAAGATTTTAAGTTGGTGGCTAGCTGTGAGAATTTAGGTGTTGGCCTATGGACGCACCGCAATACAGTTTTGTAAGGTAATGACATTTTGTATATTATGTTTTAAGTATGCAGCACCACAATGTGGATATTGCTAATTTTACAGTACTGACCCTTCAAAGTAGGAACCAAATATCTGCCATCAGGTTTAATGTATGGGTGGATCAGGTACACCCGATTTGTAATATATTATTTGTGTGTAATCCTGATACATACAAGTTAAATTTTGGAATCTATTTTGTTAAACGATGTTAGGCTTTTTGTCATGTAACAATTCAAGTGTGTTTATTTCGCAAGTAAGTGAGAACAGTAGAGCAATTGAGAAGTTAACTGATTTTGAAGTTAATGTAAAATGTTTCATATTAGATTTTGTGAAGGAGAAACTTTATTTTGAATACAATTTTCGAAATGAAGCATTCTGTCTTAGCATATACTGTTATCAGTACCTGATCCTCTTTGAGTTTTTCATCAGAGTCAGAAAAATATTAATGTGCCAGAATCAGAAAATTATTAATGTTTGTAACAGTTTTAACACGGACAGCACTGCGCAGCGCTGAGCCAATATCCAAAATTATCACTGAAAATTTGCTAGTTTATTCATTTATTAACTAAGAATATCCTACTGTGGAGAGAACAGAATACCAAGGTTACATCCGTTGCGACTCAAGTGCTAAAAATGTATTGCATTGTTTAGTTGCATAGGGAATTTTATCAGTCTACTGCACAGGACCAAAGAACTCGGTGCTCACGGTACTGAGTAAACTTCAGAGGGATTGAGTTCGTTATAGGCATTAAATACTGGTTTACCAGATTAAGTGGTTAAATTTGGATAACACAAAATATTTTTGTAAAGAACGTTACAGTATGGTACTGCACAACTGAAAATGCCTCTAGCTGCTTCTGATGACGTATGAACGCACAATTTTATTTATGAAATGCCACAATTCCATTCAACTTTCATATGATGGAAAACAGGAAGTAAACGTAGACTGTTTCAAAGCCCAGACAGAGTAATTGTCTTATTGATTCATGCCGATATACGATTGCTCGAGTTAAAGATACTTAGCGTGTTATTAAAATAAACTTTCATTGTAAGACCATCGTGGTATGTTGTATTTCATTTGTATTAGCATAGTGCATAATTTAGTAGCGTTTATTACTTTAGTGAACACAACAGTAAACATCAGAGGTAAATTAATCATCGACTGCATATTATTTGCCATTTTCTAAATCACTCAGACAATCCTCAGGTAGTTTATGAACTCCTAGGATGTAGAAGCTTACTGTCTCTGAGTTAAATATGT
Organism: Schistocerca nitens; assembly: GCF_023898315.1. NCBI lineage: Eukaryota > Metazoa > Arthropoda > Insecta > Orthoptera > Acrididae > Schistocerca > Schistocerca nitens. Next base: position 26,890,287 of record NC_064619.1, on the reverse strand, counting down.
TGTTCAACAAGACTCGATCTTCATTTTTGTCGATAAAAGAATTTTCTTGGTTGCTACTGGATAAGGAGAAGGAAATGTAAACAATGGAGGCCATAAGAGATTCAGATTAAAGGCGTCATTGATGACTTCACAAACCTACTCGTGGTAAGTATTTTTCTTTTCTTTTTTTCCATGAAATCAGCAGAGTGCGTTATCGAGGAATAGTAACACATAATGCAGTTGTCGGTATTCTTTCTTAAATTGTAACTGAAAGGTTCCTTACTTGTTGGTTACGAATACTAGCTACGATGGACATATTGCTAGGGATAATGTGATAACGCATACGCACCCTTTTAGAGCCACCATGGGCGACATATTATGTTCACATTAACCTTTGCTAGCGTTTCTATCTTTTGTTAGTCCTCAGCCGTTAATTTTATCCTAAGAATTTAATATAAAGGAATCATAACTCGCCACCAGTGGAATGCTTAATGATCGAAATTATTACCACCAAGCAAAAATGCATTAATAGTAGCTTTTTGATTTTTGTTTCTTTGGACTTGAGGAGAAAGTACTCTTAAACCCGACTTCTGAACCTTGGCTATTGAATGGAAATGTTGCTCTGCGATTAAAAGGTCACGGTTCATCACATATTTCATTTATCGTAACTTTCTGAATGTGAAAAATTACTCATTCCTGGAAGATCTTTCTACAGGCAAGAAAACCGTTTCTTACCATTTTTTTTCTTTTTGCAGAAAAGCACCCGTTCTACAGACTCGTTCTTCATCCTTTATTAAACACGCAGCTAAAGGGTATGTCGCTACTCTTATACCTTTTTCCACTTGCGACTTTATTTTACAACGCTTAGAAAGCGTTCATAAGATTCAAGTTGCAGACTTCAGCACTGGAACTTGAAGTAAGAAAATGACAGTTGGTAAATACAGTCATAGGGACTCGCTGCAGTAACTGTTCGGACCGCGCCGGAAGCGAGGGTGCGTGTAGACTTCAGCCAATGGGAAGTGTAGACCCAGGAACTGTCGAGCGTAAGCTTTTCTGATCTTCACACAGCCAGGAGTCGTTTTGAGGATTTGTTTCCGGGAATTTTTGATACTATTGGTACGTTAGAAAGCGTAGAGAAATATTTTTGAGATTCCATCAATTTGTTAGTTTTATTCTCCATATTGTTGTGGTTTCCAATCCTCCAAAGACTAGTTCCCTGTAGTTCACCTGCCAGCCTGTATTTTCCAAGTGTCTCCATCTCTGATTAAAAATTGCAATATGCATCATTCAGAATATTTTTACTATGTTAAATCTTGGTTTTCCTCTACAATTGTTACCACAGACACTTCCCTCTATTGTTTAACGGAAATTATGCCACAAATTTATTTCCAATTTCATTCAGGATTCTACTTTTTTAATGTATCATGGTACGTTCTTGCGCACCAGAGATCCTTAAACCATACAACAGAACTGCAACCCCTCGGGAAATACAAGTGCTATAGTTTCTGTTACGTATTGTGAATTGAACCAGAAATCTAGAAACGACGGAGAGGCTTCGTTCCGCCATGCCTCTTAGTGGTCCACAACCCCACATCAGGCCACATCAATTCACCGACCCCCCCCCCTCCACCCCACACCAAACCCAGGAGTAATTCTGTTTGGCCCCCAGTGGACCCTCTACCCCCCCCCCCCCCTGGGAACGTCTCATACCAGACGAGTGTAACCCAAAACAGTTGCGTGGAAGAGTAATTATGGCGTACGCGTACGTGGAGACAGTGTTTGCGCAGCAGTCGCCGACATAGTGTAACTGAGATGGGAATAAGGGGAAGGAGCCACATACGCCGAGGCAGCGGGAAAACCACCTTAATAACCACCCACAGGCTGGCCGGCTCACCGGACCTGGACACAAATCGGCCGGGCGTATTCGTGTCATGGACCGGCACACCTTCCCGCCCGGGAAGCAGCGCGTTAGTGCGCGAGGCCAACTGGGAGGGCTATAATTTCTGTTACACCACCACAGCAAAGTTGTGTTGACTGGTGTTAAAAGACCACATCAGTCAGACATCAAAATCGTTACCTCGAAACACTTGTCAAGGCTGCTGCCGCTCTGTAGGTCTGTAGGAACCATATGCATAGAACAATATAGGAAGGATGTTTTCCAGGATGAGTCTTCCACTGAACTACCAGGTATAATGAGACTAGGTGACTGCCTCCGTCTAAAGGGCGCCGCGGTAGCCTCTGGCACAGCAGGTTAGTTCTATCTCTTAGGATGATCCGCCTGCTATCCACCTTTCTACGTGCTGCGTTCTGCCCGCTCACCAGAGGGACAGCGGCAACTGAATGTGAGGTCGCACGCAGCGGCCCTGGCCGGCGACTCTGCCTGTCACCATCCATCTTCCTTACGCTGGTTGGGGACCGCGGTTGAGCCGCCCTAGCGTAGCCCGAATCTCAGATACTCTGACGGTCTCATCCACTACCTGATGAATAACACCACACTACTCGCTGCTTCGACCACCCATGGACTTGCAACCACGGAAATGTGGCAATTTGTATGTACAGATTTCTTCGAGATATCGTTACCTATTCTCAAGAGCGGACTTCGGTAAAACAGATATGTTTTCCTTTATTTTTTCCAGGAAATGTATTCATTGGATTTTCAGCTTCCCCACAAAATGAGTAAATAATGTCGCGAGCAATTTTTTCCCTTTGTGTGGTAACGAGATTTCATGTGTAGTGTCTCTCAAAAAATACCATTCCTTACAATCTTATACGAAGATATCATCAATTTAATCACGATACCTCTTGAGTGGTGTTGTCAGCATCTGAAACAACCCTCCTTCAACGATACGCACAAGTAAATCCCACTTCGTAAGTCTGTAGACTTCATAGTCATTGTCATACAAGCTTCTAGTTACTTGCGACAAGTCATGTTTTTCTTCATTTTCTTCTTCAGAATGTTCTAATGTTCCCAGTTGGTTGATCAGTTGTGCAGCTACCTGATAATACCAAAGGATCCTGAAGTGGCCGAGCGGTTACAGGCACTCCAGTCCGGAACCGCCCGACTGCTGCGGTCGCAGGTTCGAATACTGCCTCGGGCATGAATGGGTGTGATGTCTTTAGGTTAGTTAGGTTTACGTAGTTCTAAGTTCTAGAGGACTGATGACCCCAGATGTTAAGTCCCATAATGCTCAGAGCCATTTGAACCATTTGGACTAAACATCAACTGTGTAAAGAGAAATTTAAGAAAAACATCACTGACCTAACAACCTGTATTTTAAGTTTGATACCTACTTGCGTTTGAGAAATTGTCGAAACACTTCAGCTGGCACCTGCACATATCTTGCCCAAAAATTAACGTTTACGACCCTTACACCCCATACAAGAGTGAACCTACTCTTATTTACCATTGCTGTCTGGTCACTCACCTCATCCTTTTTTTTCTTCTATCATCACCACGGCCCCTCTTTCCATATGTCTCTCTAGTTTCTGCTCTTTCACATCCTTTACTATCATGCTCCAGTCCCTAATTTACCTCTAATATAGTAGCGGTTTCGTTCAGGATGTTATTTGTGAGCTTAAAAGCAAGCGAAAACAAAATGATGGTCACATATATAGAAATATCTAAATTAGTCATTGGTCTTCTGGCCGTTTTGGTACAACACGGCGTAAATTTGTCTCTTGTGTCAACTTCTTCACCTTAGATTAGTACTTACATCCTATTTGTTGGTTGTATTCCAGTGCCTGATTTATTCCACAGGTTTAAAATTTTGCTGTACATCTCCTGTTATCCTCTCTCTTTTTCTTTTGAATGTTTCCCATACTTTCCTTTCTTTTCCTATTCTGCGGAGAATTTACTTACTTCTCATTGCACTGATCCTAATAATTTTCAAGATTCTTCTGTAGCACCACATCTCAAACTCTACGATTCTATTCGTTTTCAGTCTTAGCACTGTGATTCACAGCCATATCATACCAGAATCATGTCATACTATTTGCTCATGACGTATGCTCTCTGAAATTTACTAATATCCCACAGATTAAGGGCTATGTTTCATATCCTTTTGCCTGAAGTGCCCTTTGTGCTTGTACAACTCTGCTTCTTGTATCATCCTTGCTTCGATCATTTGTCAGTTCAGCTGTTGTAACTGTAATAGAAGTTTTATTCAGAATAAATAGGATCGCTTTTTTAAAGCAGCTTCAGTGGTGAATTTTTTGTTTGTTACTTCATTTCTATTGTTTTTTTCTACTTACATATAATCTGTTTTAGTGCCTTGTCTTCAATGAAATGGAACGTATTTCTTAATAACTTCTAGTAACTTCTTTAATTTTATCTACTTTGAGCTCACTAATTTTGAAGTTTAGCTTGTTGCTTTCTCATTTCTGATACTTCTCAGTTGCTTAGTCGTTCTTCGGTTTGCTGTAAATTCATATCATATAATCATTAGTCAGTTGAATTAATTCAACAGATCCTGTAATTTTTCTTCATAGTCACTGAGAATAGCAACATCATTAGTGAGCATTCGTATAGATATTCTTTCCCTCTGACTTTTAATCCCAATCATAAACTCTTGTGTCATTACTTCATCCACAAACAGACTGTTGCATGCTACAGTGATTTGTTTCAATAGGATCCTTAATATTCCATTTAAGAGTTGAGAAGAATGGAAAATATTACTTATAAAATGATACATCACTCAAAGCAATGGCTAATTTCAATGAAGGTCAAATGAGCATATATGTTTCTACTTCTAATAGGCATTAACTCGGAATAGAGGATGGCTGCAGCAAAATACAATGTTAGATACAAATTGGAAGTAACATAAGGGGTCAAGTATCAGTACCAATAACCATGATCTTGAAGATAATTATCGAAGGTCATCTGAAGGTTGAGTATTGTTTACATATAATGTCTATTGCATTAAGCTCAGGGACTCTGAGTCACCTATGATATCAAACGATTATGGAGAAGTATATAAACCCTACAGTGAGACCATATTACTAGTTCATTTCAAAAACCTACTCTTTAATTGTATGTACATGCTAAGAGCATGTATGTATATATGCAGACTAATTGGAAGAATGAATATTTGTATGAAGGCAGGGATTGTAACCCAGGTCTCCTGCTCACTATGTGGATGCACTAACTACTACACCACCCTGGCTTTGCTCAACCCCATGGTTTATCCTAGCATTCCTGCCTCCTCAGTCCATTTTTTTCTATTCACACGTCAGCCCACTTATTATTCCCCCAAACTCCAAGAGCGTTGCAGAGGCTCTCCAACTGTATTGGTATAGCATCTCAGCATCAAACGAATCGCAGAGTCGCATAAAGACAAAATGTTAATAACTTGTACCACTGCTTCACTGGAACTGGTTGTGTATCACGTAGGACGCCGGCTCATGGTCACCCAGAAGTTTCCGTCGCAGCAATTGAACAAGTTCAACAGTCTTACATTCACAGTCAGCGTACGTCAACAAGATGCATCAGCTAAGAATCGAATATGACTAGAGTTCAAGTGAGGAAGTTTTTATGGAGACGCCTGTCAGTCAGATCATGCAAACTCTAACTGTGGAAAGCTTTAAGAGAAAGTTACAAAGAAAAAGGAGATTAATTTTGTGTAAAAATGTTTAACAAAACACAGACTGAAGATGATTTTCTTGATAAAGTTGTGTCCAGTTACCCGCATACCTGTGGTGACGTGATTCAGCATAGTATTCGGCTGTGGAGTGAGCAGAAGCCACGTCATGTAATCAGACGTGTACGGGACTCGCCTAACAAAAATGTTTTTTTGTGCTGCAATCTGTAACAAATTTTTCTTCACTTTCTGTTTTGACAAGACGGCTGTAACAACCATATCGTACCTGGACATGCTTGAACTTTATCTAATGTCCCACGTTACAACAGGATACAGGCACAGAATTTAATTTCCAGCAAGCTGGCGCGCCACCAAATTATCATACTGAAGTTGTCATCCATCTGCCTATCAATGTGCCGGCTTGGATTGGACGTGTTGAAACAATATCTTCGCCAATATGATCACTCAATATAATCCAAATGGACTTCTGTCTATGGTATTACGTCGACGAAGTACAACAATGAATAACACAAGCAATTGTCACATCCTAAACATGATGATACGAGGAAAGGGGCAGATGAGTATTTAGAAAACAGTTAGGGTATTACCGTACAAAGTCTGTGTGGAATGTAAGATGCGGAGGAAACGATGAGAACAGCGCTGATTTGGAGTAATTGCACAATTGGATTAGATGGTACATATTATGCAGACAGAATAGGATGTGAGAACCCTGATGCTGTTGGAGAGACGATGGGTGCATTACAAATTGGGCAGCTGTTCACGAATTTAAGACAGTTATAAGGAGAGGGCTGGATTACGTATTTTTGCTGATGAGATTTTGAAGTAGGCTAGAGTATCGGCAAACTGATGCATCCAGAAGCATGGCCGACACAGATTGTCACTGGCTTTCTGTCTCCATGGTTGGCATATAATCAGCTCGAATTAATGAATGAGTGCCTTGATAGAGAGGCGTATTACATTGAATACAACCCACCATTTAGTGATGCACGTGTAACCTCCCCCTCACTTATCGACCTTAATGACAGTGAAAAATTAAACCGCGTGTACCTAATGGAAATTTGGGAAAAGCAATCGTCACCGAAGTTAATCTGTCGATAAAGAGGGAGGAAAGGGTTACATCTAAATGAAAGGAAAAATGCAAATGAAACTGGTGGAAATTAATTTTGAAAAGGGGTAAAGTTAATGAAGAAAGTAAATGTGCGGCCGTTACGTTAACAATTAACTAGCGGTAATTAGATATTTGAGATTTGGGGGAAATTACGGTCGCCAGTCCTAAGGACAAATACTATAGTAACTGAAAAAGAAAGGTAATTACACATATAATTAGCACTAGAAGCGTGGCAACTGAAGGTTGACACGTGTAGTGTGAAAACTGAAAGTTTGTCAGAAGTAATAAATTTCGCAGCACTCTGACTTAATTTAGAAAAGAATTAATAAAACCGGAAAATTGAAAGTTAATTTAGTGACTGACATTAATAAGAAGCTTTCTTTCTTAAGCACATCGAAGTTCAGTAAAATACAGTTAGTCTTGGACTACCTCAACAATCATTTCAAAAGCTACTTGAATCTACGCAATTTAGAAATAAGAGATTTAGCTTTGAACTTGAATTAAATGATTCTGAACAATTAACAATAGTAAAATTTAGTACGTACCAAGCTGAGCTGCAGTCACAGGTAAGCTAAAATACGGTAACAAAACTCGCACTCTTAATTTGTGCTTGCGTAATCTAAATATTGTAGCCAGCTATGAATACTTTAACTGAACTTTGAAATTAAAGCAGTGAAATCGAATGATTGTACTTTAATGCTGGCGTCTGAATTTCAACGACACTCGGGTTCATTTCGGAAAAGGAAGGGACCCTGCTTGGTAATGCAATTGGGACAATGAGCAACAAAGGTTCATGCTAAGTTGCTGTAATTTTGCAAGGCAAATGGAACAGTTTGAAAAGCTGAGGTCTGCCATACAGTTCTGAAACTTTACGTGCTTTTAGTCTTCCTTGTTGGTTGATTGAAGGTTTGAAGTCGTCGATCGAGGAGGTGGCGACAGTCACTCATTGTCGGCCGTCGCTGTTGCAGAAGCTGGATGCTGGCGCGCCTTCTTCTCGACACGGTCACCAGACGAAACGGGCTCTTGATGTGTGCGCCAGCTAATGCTTCCCGTCCGTGACACCATGTCAGAAACTATCATCGCAAGTCGAGCGCAATACATGCTGCCAAACCCCGAAAGCGCGGCAACTCGCGGGGGACGTCACACACACACCTGCTCAACCGCATTACCCCAGCCAGACCCCCTCGCTCGGCCCGCGCTCCACGCGACAGAGTTAACACTACCAAAGATCATAAACACTTAGGTTCTCCACACGACCTAACGACGTATTCGTTCGATAGTATAGTTTGCCCTAGGCCAGACCCAGCGTATAAATACAAATAATATTCACAAAATAAACCAATTGTAAATCGACATATATATATATTCATTCATTCATTTCATTGTTGCCCTTATGGACAGTGTTTGAACTCGAAAATCACATGATGACACACACACACACACATATATATATATATATATATATATATATATATATATATATATATATATATATATATATACAAACAGTAAAACAATTACAATATACAAGGACACAGAAACGTCATATATTCAGGTAACAAAATATGGAAAAAATATTACAGTACAATAGATGGAAATAGGAGGATATGCATTTCCGTCGTTAAACACGCCGAACAGGAATTTCAGAATAGAGTTTCTCCTCATATAATGTCCATCCCCGGTAGCTGAGGGGTCAGTACGACAGAATGTCAATCCTAAGGGCCCGGGTTTGATTCCCGACTGGGAAGGAGATTTTCTCCGCTCAGGGACTGTATGTTGTCTTGTCCTAATGATCATCATTTCATCCCCATCGACGAGCAAGTCGCCGAAGTGGAGTCAAATCGAAAGACTTGCACCCGGCAAGCGGTCTACCTGACGGGAGGCCCTAGTCTCACGACATTTACATTTATCATATAATGATCTGAGTTGAAACGAAGTTAAGAAGGAGAGTTGGCCTCTGACAGACCAGTGAAACTGCTGGACGAGATAATGAAGAAAAACAGATACTTTGATGAAGTGTCTGCGCTGGTGGAATTCATCAGGATGTGGTGTGCTGAGTTACCCAGAAATACATATGGGCGCTGATGATAGAAAGGCAGACAGTTTAGGGGAACCAAATTGACGGTTAGAGCAGATCTATCTTCTGTGCCAGGTCTGCAATACAAGGAAAGTAAAGGACAGCCACGATTCTCGTTTTTGTTCGCCACAAGATACAAGATAGTGTAATTTCTGGCAGCGACTAGAGTACAGACAAAAATGAATGTAAGAATAAAGGGGGAATGTTGTCGAATTAGAAAGAGGATGGAATTAGAAAGAGGATGTGGGTAGTGATAAGAGGAAAAACCGTGGCAGTGAGACAGAGTGTACTAATTGGGGAAGACAGTGCATGAGTCTAGTGAGCTGTAGATAGTATCAAATGAGCTTAAATGGAATAGAAGCAGGAGTGACATTGATGCCAAGAACAATGGAATCGTCTGGTATAGCTGGAGTTGAGACACAATAGATACAATGGGAAAGAGGAATTAAGTTTCAAATAAGTTGATCACGGCCTGAAATTCGATTACGTTTCTAAGTTCTGTTTCATTTCGTTTTTCATGCAACAAAAGCTCAATAAATAACACTGGGCAAGAAAAAAATAATTTTTGAATGTTTCGAGCACTTTATGGGGCAATTCCTTCAAATTTTGGGTTGAGAAAAACAAATATAACGATAACAAATTTTTATTAGCTCTAGTTTCTATCATATACAAAAAGTGGAAGTATTACATATTAACGGACTGAGAGAAAAGGATACATTTTAATTACATACATGCTAACAACAATGAAAGTGCGTTTGATTTTTTTAACTGGTAATTACATGTTACGAGTTATAAATTGCTGGAAAAATACTTCGCAGATGGTCGTGTCTGAAGAGAATCATGTGGTGGCGTATTGACTTTGTCCTCTTTTAGCTTGCCTCTTGCAATGGAATTATGCGGAATCCCTACACAAAGACCAACAGTAATCCGCAATTATTACTTCATTCCAACGGCCCTGATATCTTTGTTCCATAACACAAATGTCCTGATGGAATCTCTCACCATGTTCATCAGTAACAGCTCCACAACTAGGAGGGAAAAAGTCTAGGTGGGAGTGGAGAAAATGGAGGGAAAAGTCTAGGTGGGTGTGGAGAAAATGGATCTCAAGGGACATGTTGCATCCAAGGATACGGTACTTATGCAGGAGCACTGCCACCAAATGCTTGTAATTGTCATCTCTTATTGCCTAAATATCTATGAACAACACCTTTGAAGGCTTCCCAAACTTCCTTTTCTTTCCGCTCCAAAACTTGCTCAAATGCAGGATCCTTTGCAAGTTCTCTTATTAGTCGTCTGACAAAAATGCCTTACTTAACTTCTGCATCACTTCATTTCGAAAAATTTTCTCTTATGTACTTAATCGCCTGTCCTTCTCATTTCATAGATTTGACAAAGTTTTTCATCAAACCCGGCTTGATATGCAGGGGTGGAGGAAGAACGTCTTTTGGGTCCACAAGAGGCTTGGCAACGACATTTTTTTTCGCTAGGGTGCAGATTTCCTATCTCTACTGTCACACATACATAAGAAGCAGCAATGCTTTGTGTAACGCAGTTGCATTTCTAAGAGTATGGCAATGACTTTTAGATTACCGCAAATATTCCATTTGTATTCATTATATTTAATTGAGTCCAAGAGAGCTGTCATATTAGCGTATGTCTCCTTCATATGAACAGCACTGTTGTGAAGTAACACAGATTTTAAACTAACCTTGGAGGAGTCTATGAATAGCCTCCATTCAGCTGGATCGTGGTTCAAATTCAAAAATTTCATCAAGCCATTAATGTTGCAGCAAACAACAATATTATTTTTCTTCTCAAGAAAAGGGAAGCAGTTCCATGTGACATTTTCTGTACTGTGAGATTCTCACATCACTTTGGAGAAGATTCTATTGTTGTAGTCGAGACCCAAGAATATCTGCGTTCTCCTTTGACAGGCCAAGGTCTCTAATGAGATCACTCAATTCCGCTTGACTCAGTCGGTGCGGTTTATCATCTTTTCCCTTAAAATCAGGGTCATGGGATGTGGAAGACTTGTTTGGTTCTTCTTGTTCCACACTGTCTTCATACATAAAACATAAAATTTTCGGGTGGAGTAGGAACTGGTAAACTATCCGAATGAGGAATGGGTCGAATAGCAGATGGAAGATTCGTGTACTGAACTATTCTTCTTTCCTTCATAGACAATCCTGCCTTTATAGGTGGAGTCAGGAAGAAACATCAGTCATCTGTATGGTTTGTAGGCTCGCACCAAATCAAAGGCACAGCGAAAGCCATACGTCGTTTTTTCTTTTTCAGCCATTCTCGCAGTGTAACTGAACATGTGTTGCAATATTTATGAGGAGGCCAAGACTTATCCGGGTCCCTTACTTTCATATCGAAATAATACTGATAGGCAGTCTTTACAAGAGGCGTCAGGTTGCGTTTCTGTGAGGAAAATATTATTTCACCACAAATATAACAAAAGTTAGTCACCATATTTACACATTTTCGTGGCATTTTTACAAATTTTACACTATAAAAGCACTCGGGAACCAGAAATTTTGCATTAATTTGAGTAGAAACTACATGCAATTCAGTCACAGCAACAGTATGTATGTTTATGACTTACAAACAGCTGAATAGCAATTTTGTTTTGTTATTTGACAGGTGTACCAGCTCCCAAAAAAAAAATTCCCCCATATTTAAAATCTTCATTCTAAAAAATGAAATGTCACTTTATCTTCAAAACAAGAGCTAATCTGTCATTTTTATGGTGATTTATGAGTTCAGCAGATGGAAATACATGTAAATTTACTATTTTTAAGCCTGAAACATTTTCATTGTAGCCCAGTGTAGGTGCTGTTTCATTTTAAGGAATAGAATAGTTGTATTTGAGGGTGAATGTGTAGGTCATTATGGTAAAATGCTGTAGGTTTGACAGTTTAAACTTTGGGTTGCCTTGATTGGTAACAGCACCTAGGATGTTTTGTAATGCTCAGATTTTTTAGTTACTGTTGGCCACAAATGCTGAAAATGATGAAAAATGAGAATGATGAGTAGGATGAGTTTTTTTGGAAATATGGAGTCGAGGAACGGAATTGGAAGTGAAAAGTAAAAGGAACCACCTTCAAATGAACATGTGGAAATAATTAGACTAACGGTGGAAGCTAAGCCTTGCAATAAGATCATAACACATGAGGAACTGTTATTGAGCAAGCAGGGAGATTAGTGATATGTTGGTGTTAGATTGATAGCAGTCCTGTAGTATGAAGATGACAAACGGTATTGAGCTTCGTCGATCTGAGTGTGAGATTGTGTGTGGAGCTCGTTCTGTCCACATCAGCGACTGTCATGACCAACGTTTCGTCTGCCAATTGCAAGTCTTTTATGTAGGAAAGAGATGATGATGACCCTCAACAGGGTTACTATAGAATTAGCAAGCAATTTTTAGATCATGCTTCATACATAGATGAGGACAGCTCATCAGAGGAGTCGAATCGAGAAATGAGACTTATGGACGTGCCAAGAGGAATAAGTAGCAGAGGCGCATTCGTTAAGTGAGAAAATTAGGTAATTTCTGAAAAGATTTTTTTTCCTTGTGTTGACTTACTGTATTACAGACGCTTCATCAGAGTGAAACCTGGTGTCAGATGACGCTAACATGAAGGAGATTTGACGTGAAGCGATAAGAAAACCCTCTGACATGGAAAATCTGAACTAGGTGACACTAAAGGGAATACATCAAGGTAGAGATACAAAGCCTTAATGTGGCTATACAACATATGGGAGATGGTTAAATGTAAAGCAGATCGTTTCCTTACGAATCCTGAAATTTTTTGATACTGTGCACAACATGATTATAATAAGTAAAAGATGGAACTAAAAGAGAAAGATTTGTAGAATGTGAAGGTGCTGGGCGTGCGAGAATACTCGTGTTTCAGAGGGCAGCATCATGAAAATGCACAATCCAGCAGTTCACTTAGTGATGAATAAGATGACAGAAAGAGAAAAACAGGCAAAGAAAAGAGCGAAGAGAAGTCGAGAAATGGTGGGTGACATGCAATCTGGAGTATAAAGAATACTGAACAACTTTTTAGCATGATAAAGATAAAATGCATAGCAATTGTGTGAGGCATGGAAGAGTCTGATCGGATAGATCTGTATAACTTAATTAGACAAATCAGACTGAGCATCAGGTGTTGTAACTATGGTTAATATGCAAAAATAGATACACGGAAAATAGGAGAGAGTGAATCAAATGATAACTGTAGTGAAGTACTGTCGATAATCGTTTGAAATTAACTTTTACCACTAATCCTTGTAAGTGTGAATCACTGTGGGAATAAAGTCTATTGGTATAAAAAAGAGCATAGAAAGCCTTGATTAGCGAATAACTCAGCATATAATATACCCAGATACTATGTTTAAATGATTTTAAATTTTTTTTCATAAAGATAAAGACGTTAGGAATGATTTATAAAGTTCTTGGCTATTAATATACTTCTGAAATACGTCACTTATTTGGTAAGTATACACAAGGTTTACACTTTTTGTTTGAAAGAAAATGTAAAATACAATGTTTCTGGGAAGGTTACCTCTCTATAAGGTTGGGGGTATGAAGTCATCATTGGTGGCAATAATTTCGTGTAACAGCACAATAATTGGTGAATGAATATATATATATTGTTAACAGGTAGGTCTATTACCTTACATTGCAAAAGTTGATAACGAGCAGACAATCAGGAGCAGTGACACACAAATGACTGGGCTCAAGTACCTACAGGCTATGACAAGTCAAGGTAGGTGGAAAAGTGGTGCATGGGTGCTGTAACACCGGAAGTTTGAGAGCAGCCACAAAGGAGCATCAACTGGCAGCCTTGGTGAAAGTTAAGGCATGCTGTGAACTCAGCCATGGGTTGCCCTGCGTCTTCCTAGATGGATGGTGCTTTCTACCAGGAAGTGTGGTTGAGACATCAAAACAGGGGCAGCAGGGGGTATCACCAACCATCAAGCCAGTTGGGGGCTGTGGCAGTGGCAACACTTGACGAGGATTCGAACCAAGAAATGCCTCTAGGAAACGTTTCTTGCTTTAAATCTCACTCACCTTACATTATAACCTGCCATATAATGCAAAGGAAGCATATGCCATACAGCATTTGTAGGTGAACAAAATTATCACCAAACGACATAAATTGCATAATTTGAAACACAAAATCAACAAAAAATGTTTTGACATTATGTACATATTTTTCTAAAATAAGTGTTAGAAACATAGTTTTGTATATTCAGAATTCATGTAAGTTGTTCAAATGAATTTAACTGTTAAGGGCTGATAGTAAACCCATCAACAAAACCCATAATCTCAATGTTTAAACCACTAAAATTGGTTACCAAATAGGCAAAATATGGTTACAAACCCCATTTTTATATATCGTTACAATGGTGACATCTAGAAATCAGAATTAAAAGCATTTCTTTGTGTACCTATATGGTGAATGCAGCTGTGTGACAAAGTGCATAATTGTGGAAGAGAGATAGATATAGAGGCGGAGCAAACAGGAAGGCAGAGCTTGCTATCTAGAAGGATGCACACTGGCTATATGTCTATATCAGCTACACACACTTTCTGAAGTGACCAGTCGACTCAGATCTGTCATGCAGGCAAGATCTGTATATGAAGGCCTAGACTACATCAGTAAAAAAACGTAGTAATTGAATTAAATAATTTTCAGTTAAAATTTTCAGTTATATCCTGTGCTGTGTGTACGAGATTCCTCTTGCTCTACATAATTACATATTCTAAAGCATCTGCAGAAATTTTATCAGTAAAGCTGCACACAGTATCATAGTAGCCTTCTGTGTGGTAATGATAATGTTTCGGCAAGTCACGCCAATCACATAGATAGGATAGTTTTTTATGGAATTAATGAACTTATATCAACATAGCTCATCAACTGTGGACTCCTTTAAAATCAAGAAATACATCATAAGCTTTGGGATAATTATTTGGTTTACTAATATTCCTCCTGTGGGGAAACCTTCCATTTTTCAAATAGATGTTCTGTAGTTCATCAAGATCAGTCAGTTATGAGTCAAGCAGTTCATAAATTTTACAATTAGTATCAAACAAAACAAAAATAAAATATGGCACATCAAATTATGCTAAGTTATAGAAATTCATAAAATCTAACTCCAAATTCTTCTTTCCACTCAGTCCAGAACAGAATCTCCAGCACTTCAACCACAAATTAATTGCAGTAAGATCACTTTCCAATGAAATTTCTTATAAACCCTAAAGGAACCACCAAGCATATTCAGTGGACCATGCACCTCATTTTTCTTAGTCTTTACTTTTCCAAGACTGCCCTTGCATGTTTGTACTATCAACAATGGTGAAGTCAAATGTGACAGAACCGATGATGAAATAAAGAGGTTGTTCCCTTCTAGACAGAATATTATTTCCTTCTCTTAAGGTTATAAAATCAAATCCTTTGACACATAGTACTAAATTAATTTTAATCGATTTTCTGTCATATCTTTGTAATTATATTCATTGACTGTACACTACTAAAGTTCATGTACAATTGACCATCATAAGGATGGAGCTATGCATCTCCAACATGAATGTTAATCTCAGTATCCCTGTTAGAAATAATGAAATTAAACTTACTTTTCTCATTCACAGGGAATGGGTAAAACTAGTAACTTTCAGTGTTATCCATTTATTGAGGATAAAATGTTGTTAAGCCATTTCCCAAGTGACTGTCACCCAAGCACTACTGAAGTCAATTAAAATATCGTTTTCAACTGTTGCAGTTATTTCTAATGCTATGTAATATCAAAAACTTGGAGATATGTGGGATAAAGTGGCTCACGAATTATTGGGCAATCCAAATTCAGCACTAGGCTTGAAGGAAATTATAACACTGGTTTGTCAAATAAAGCTGTCTATATGATTTAGAAACATTCCAACAGACAATTTAAAATTAATGATAATTAGCTCAGATTTGATAATTTTACAAACACGGTTACAAACAGAGTTTTCATTAGCAAAA
Source organism: Schistocerca nitens (assembly GCF_023898315.1). Taxonomy (NCBI): domain Eukaryota; kingdom Metazoa; phylum Arthropoda; class Insecta; order Orthoptera; family Acrididae; genus Schistocerca; species Schistocerca nitens. The sequence goes on along the minus strand of NC_064619.1, from coordinate 26,874,492 downwards.
ACAGTTTGGTCACTGAAGCCAAACACGCATATCACAGTAACATTTATATGCATGTACACTTTAATATCAATTTCAATAACAGCTCTATTAAAAATTAATAACAGCTCTATTTAAAAATGCATTACACAGGTATTAAGACACTACCAAGTACCTATGTACAGCATTTTTAAAATGTGACTACACCTATTCAGGTTGTTTTAGTTTTATTTTTAGACCATGCCCTAGTAGACATATTATAGAATCAGGTAAATCTTCTGAAGAAGGCTCAATTACTTGGGGTGAAACTTAGGTAAAGGTTGGTTTCATTACAGCAATTGCAGCTGATAGATGCTTATATATTAGATTATCGCAATTGCTGACTGGGCTGCAATGTCGAAAGTACTAAAATTAGGTATACCTGTTTGAAACAAAAATAATGAATACATAGCAAAACAGAAAGAAAATGAGAAATAGGACTGAATGGTGAAAATGGATGGTGACTATAAAAATATTTCTCTTCATAAAATTTTCATCTAAGTAATGAATAACTTCAGTATTGATTACAAATTACTAGCTAGTGGCAAGACTAAAGCTAAATCACTTAATCACTTAAATTAAACTCAGCAGTGAACAGTGAAATGGTACTGATAATTTTGTAAGTGATATACAACAAAGAAGAAAAGATGAAAAGAAACTGGTGGGAATTTTCTTATATGATTACATATACGTGTTGTGTAAGAAACTACTGAATACCTATTGAAGAAAAGAGAGATCTCAGGACTCGAACATGCAGGGGGAATTCTCTCAACTTTTCTAGTGGTAATAGGTGCAAAGGTTCTGTAACTTGTGGAGCAACTGCTCTAGCTAACTTAGTAATAAACATTAAAAAAGATGATAACGAACTGTAAGAACAAAATAGATATGATCTAGCAGTGAGCTTTGTAAGACCTCATTAACAGTTTTGTGAAGGCCTCATCCCTACCGCAGTAGAGGCCCAGTTTGTGAGTTCATGAAACAGCTGCTGGTGCAGTACACTGCTAAGACAATTTTGCCATGCCACTATTACACAACAATGCCCCAGTATCAGGAAACAGGATAGGAGAACGAAGATTCTGCTACACTTCAACAAATTAATGACAAAGTAACGCAAATGAGTTAAAATGTATTCTTGTCTTTGTGACTAGCTGAATATTAAACTCTGCAACACTACATGTAATATAACACAAAAAACGTCCTGAATGGCTAAGTGAAAATGATCATAAGTCATCATCACAGTACAAAGCAAAAGCAATTAAAATTCTCTGATCAATTCTAAAGGTTCACTAAACCACATTCAGTGTCTGAGTCAGCCCTGGGCGATGATGTATAACGAAGTTGGTGAGAGTTGCTCTTCTGTCTTCTGAGTAACCTGCTGTCCATTGTCCAGTCAATGATACATCGTACTAAGGTGGAAATTGGCCGAGACCGGCCGGCCGAAGTGGCCGTGCGGTTCTAGGCGCTACAGTCTGGAGCCGAGCTACCGCTACGGTTGTAGGTTCCAATCCTGCCTCGGGCATGGATGTGTGTGATGTCCTTAGGTTAGTTAGGTTTAATTAGTTTTCAGTTCTAGGCGACTGATGACCTCAGAGGTTAAGTCGCATAGTGCTCAGAGCCATTTGAACTATTTATTTGGCCGAGACGAAGTCGATATCTTCATCATCAGCGTCGCCTGTGGCGGTCGTGGAACACGTGCCAGTGGCGAGTCTCCTTGGCACTGGCACCAGGTTGCATCGATGTGCCTGTGGTGCACTTGCCCTGGCTGTGTCCTGTTCAGACAACACAGCATGGAGAAGTAAGGAAGCAGAGAGAAAAAAATTAAAAAAGTCATAAATAATTGGAAGATAAATAGACATTCATCAAATTTTGATCTAGAGAAATTAGGTAAAGAGCTAAAAATCAAGCATCTTCTCGGTATCTTTATGATTGATTAACTACCTACTGACCCTAAAGAATATGAATCTTGAATAGTAAACTTAGATATATCTTAATATGTTGTACAAACTGGGTATCTTACTATAACTTTTGTATTTGAAGCATTAGGGGGAAAAATTTCTGAAGACTTGGTTAGATATTTAAGTTCAAGTGAACTGTTCTACAATGGACAGCGAATCCAGAATTTTAATGAAATGAAGCAGGCATTTCTGTATACCCAATCTAAAGCTGTCATCAGATAATTAATAAGTTAAATGATTTTTTACTTTAATAGATGGAGATTTTTGGAAATAAGATAAATGTCAACAATTTTTGGAATGAAAAATCTGGAGAATTAGAAAAAATTAAAATTAAACTTATCCAAAAACAGAAAGATAGTTCAACAATCTCATAAATAATTATGTAACATCTTTAAAGTATCTAAAGGGTATATCGATTTTAAAGATAGAAGATCAGTAACTTAAATATCCTATAAGTCGTTTGATGCTGTTACTAAACAATAATTAGAAAGAAAATTGTGCATGACTAAATGACTTCTGTAGGAAGTATGAATGTGCAAGTTTCTGACACAATTCAATTATTTTTGGGTTACTACAGAACATCTCAATCAGATCCATGAAGGATACTATACAAGAAAGGAAGTTAATATCAGTTTTCAAAGACATATTTTACTCCACATATAAATCAATGAAACTATCTTCAAAATAGAATGTCAGACTAGCATTAAGTGAAATTCATTTAGCTACTGGTATTGAGGTATAAAAACCATGCATTTGAGTATGATGTAAAAATGAAGTGAATTATTATTTTTCAAGCCAATTTAGATGGTGACTGTCACCTAATAATTTTAGAGTAGGGATAAAATGATATAGTTTCAATGAACACACAACTAAGTAACCAAACACTTGACACTAAAACGAAAGATTAGATCTTTATATCTATAAATAAATCAGTTAAAACTGTAACTGTTTGGTCTATGTTACTCATGTTAAGTGAGTTGGTTTTAGAATCGGATGATGATGATACAGTGGAATTATAATTTATAAATTTTTAGTCAATGGTGCTTGAGGTGAAGACAGTTCACTGACACACACAAACTACAAAGAGTAACTACTGAAAGTGGAAGAGAGAGTATTGAAGATTTTTCTGCAGTATCTAAAACTAATAAGAGCAAATCCGTTAACAAATTTTGTAAGTGACAGACTGAACAATATTCGTGAAGAAATTGTAAATCAATTGCAAAAGAAAAATGATTTAAGGAAAGGAACATTCTCACATATAGTACATTTGATTTATGGCTGAGATGGATTCTCAAAACAAAAAGGAATTTCCAAAAAAATATACAGGATATAAATATTTATGAACTGTTATTTGTTTTAAATTTGCTTGATGATGAAACAGGTATAGATGTAGCTCATACTGTTTGAAGCAATATGTGTCCACAAGAGAGTCCAAGAAATTTATAGACAGACAAAGATGAGAAATTCTACAGTAAATAATTTAATAACTAATGAAAAAATAATATGTACTATCATTCAACTCTTACTGACCTAAGAGCATCTGTTGTTGACAGATTAAATTAAATAGTAAGGAAATAATGTGGAAGAGACTTCCACTTCAAAGGAATCATGAGTGGATTAACTTAGTTATAAACTGGTTAATAATACAATAATACAAAACTTTCAATAATACAAGTGAGACAAATAGAAGCTAACGACAAAATTTATAAATCCAGTACTGTTACAACTTATGAGAAACCATAATTTAGAACAGGGAGGAAAGCTGTAATTAGGTGAACTTAAAGCATTTTTAGAAAATAGGGTAAACAACCAATTGGTTAACAGAAATTTTTGAAATTGAAAATGATACTCTTTCTCTTCCAAACACTTACAACTTGCAGACATTAGATCGAGAAGTGAGGCAAAACTTTCATGAACAAATGCTAGTGAAACCATTTATCCTTATATATATATATATATATATATATATATATATATATATATATATATATATATATATATATATATATGTATATGTATATATATTGAAAAAAATTATAAAACATAGTTCCCCAATCTGGGCCTCCAGCTGTCAGACTGCCCGCTTATCGTCTAGACAGTGGTTACGTAACCGTCTGGCTCGGCGTTGGAGGCGCGCTAGCAGGGACCTGCATACCTAGAACACCCAGTATGCCCGTCCGGGATAACGCTCCCGCTGTCCACTGTAAAAACGCTAAGTCCACACACAGTATATAAGCGAGCGCGCTCTCGTACTACACTCATTCTGTGTCTTGCTGCTGCACAGGCAACTGCATCGAACGCCGCCAACATGCCCTACAGGAGATATCGACATAGTCGTCGCACAACAGTTTGCAAAAATATAGAAAACATTGAATTGACTACAACATCAGGAGACACGAAAAACCGCATTCCAGTCAAGAGTGTTGCAGCCCACGCCCTCGTCGATGGACCTTGTGTTTTTCTTGGATTTTCACTTAATTTTGGCTTGGACATAAATGATACTTTCTCACATGGAAACGGATGGTTCACTGTTGCCATAGTGAGAGGTGGTAGTTGACTGTCAAGTGTACCTGGACTTGAAAGTTTTAATGATATATATATATATATATATATATATATATATATATATATATATATATATATATATACCTGGATGGAGATGTATTCAGAAGGAATGAAGATAAAATATGTGTTAAAGGGCAGGTTTTAATAATTGACACATAAGTCAGTTAGTAAAAAAAATTATAAATAAAGTTTGTTGTTAATTACATGCACTAATTAATGAAAAGCAATTTCTTACATTAAATAGACCTGGTTTACTTATATATACAGTGCATGACTGCATCTTTGAAGGGGCACAAATCGCTTGTCATTATATTATTATAAATTTTTCTATATTTATCTGTATTGTAGTCCACATTCGTTTTACATTAGACCCAGTCAGTGGCTGAGTCTATTATTTTTTTTACATATAAATGCTAGCACTGTGAAAAAATTGAAAGTTTCATATTTCTTGTCTGTATTTTGTCCTGGTGATTAAGATGCCTATATATCTTCATCTATAGATGAAAAAACTTACGAAAGTGAGTACTGTATATAAAGTCTAAATGGAGGAAAACATGTGATTTTTATGAATAATATGAACAACAGACTAGAGGTAGTTATAATTTATTGGTGAGTAAACTGTCCTTAAATTGTTTACTGACTCATTCCTAATCGTCATCCCATTTATATTATTGAGACTCAAGTAGATATTATATTGCTGTTCCACCCACATTCAGCTTATTTTGATATTCTTCATAGATTTCAGATATAATGGGAGCTAGTCCCTCTCTAGGCAGATCATCTATAGAAAATTGTGACATAAAATTTGTGATGTGTGTTTCCTGTACTTAACACTAATGAAAAACTATATAGTTGTTTCTCTGACAAACTATTGAAAGTAGATTTACCAGAGAAAGGTTCATAAATAAGTTTTAAAACCTATGAACATATGCAGAAAGTTCCATTAGTTTCTTATGCTGTTTTAAAAGTTTGTTATTAAAGTTGGATAACTGTCAACCAAATCCAGAAAACTTTACAAAATTAAATAATAGCGAAATGAAACAAATGATTTCTGTTTTTACATTAACTATATCCATGGACAGTACATCAATCCATTCATATATCGAGGAACTAATTGTCTAATTGTCAGAGAAATGTCATTGAACATGTGAAAAAAGAGGTTCAAGAATTTAAAAGTAATATATTCAGGAATTGAAGAAATCGGACAACCAGCATCTGATGAACAGTAATGACACGTGAGGTTTAGTAAATACTCATTACGTAGATATCATTCCACGAAAAATATTAGAATGGGAAATTGACATGATCATTTAACACGAAAATATATAAATGCGTGAAGTAATGAATGTAATTTACAACTGAAGAATCCTAAATTTAAACCAATTTATATAGTTTATGTTTCAGAGAATGTTTCTCATCCATTTGTAAAGGAACTAATCATAAAAAGGTCATAGATTTTATAAGAAATAATGAAGGAAGGCATATCAGTCGAGGCAAGAGAACAAAAAATTAGAAGATGAGACTTATTTACACATTAAGATTTATGGCTTCAAGTCTTGCATACTTTCATCATATTTGAGGAAGGATCAGATGATAAATGTCTATCCATGATTACATGGATTAATACAAGAAATTTGAAGAGCAAAAACGGATTTTAAAGTAATCTGAATGACTGTGAAACAGGTGATGATCAAGGAACATGCAAAATTTGTCTGGAAAAATTTAATACCATATATCTTGGCGAATATCTTGGTTTTTATCTTATAACTGATGTTTTGTTACTGGCTTAAGTGCTTGAAATTTTTTGCATAAAAGCATTCGATTTGGATACAACTTGATATTAAATAGCACTTGTATTATCTTAGGATGGATTGATGAGAATGATTAGACAGCCACTAGAATTATTAAATGATTATGATATGGTTCCAAGGTTGTATACATGGAAGAACCCTTGAGATACTAAATCGTATCAGATAGATTATATAATGGTAAGACAGAGATTTAGGAACCAGGTTTTAAATTGTAAGACATTTCCAGGGGCAGATGTGGACTCTGACCACAATCTATTGGTTATTACCTGTAGATTAAAACTGAAGAAACTGCAAAAAGGTGGGAATTCAAGGAGATGGGACCTGGATAAACTGAAAGAACCAGACGTTGTACAGAGTTTCAGGGAGAGCATAAGGGAACAATTGACAGGAATGGGGGAAAGAAATACAGTAGAAGAAGAATGGGTAGCTTTAAGGGATGAAGTAGCGAAGGCAGCAGAGGATCAAGTAGGTAAAAAGACGAGGGCTAGTAGAAATCCTTGGATAACAGAAGAAATATTGAATTTAATTGATGAAAGGATAAAATATAAAAATGCAGTAAATGAAGCAGGCAAAAAGGAATACAAACATCTCAAAAATGAGATCGACAGGAAGTGCATAATGGCTAAGCAGGGATGGCTAGAGGACAAATGTAAGGATGTAGAGGCCTGTCTCACTAGGTGTAAGATAGATACTGCCTACAGGAAAATTAAAGAGACCTTTGGAGATAAGAGAATGACTTGTATGAATATCAAGAGCTCAGATGGAAACCCAGTTCTAAGCAAAGAAGGGAAAGCAGAAAGGTGGAAGGAGTATATAGAGGGTCTATACAGGGGCGATGTACTTGAGGACAATATTATGGAAATGGAAGAGGATGTAGATGAAGATGAAATGGGAGATATGATACTGCGTGAAGAGCTTGACAGAGCACTGAAAGACCTGAGTCGAAACAAGGCCCCCGGAGTAGACAACATTCCATTGGAACTACTGACGGCCATGGGAGAGCCAGTCCTGACAAAACTCTACCATCTGGTGAGCAAGATGTATGAAACAGGCGAAATACCCTCAGACTTCAAGAAGAATATAATAATTCCAATCCCAAAGAAAGCAGGTGTTGACAGATGTGAAAATTACCGAACTATCAGTTTAATAAGTCACAGCTGCAGAATACTAACACGAATTCTTAACAGACAAATGGAAAAACTAGTAGAAGCCAACCTCGGGGATGATCAGTTTGGATTCCGTAGAAATATTGGAACACGTGAGGCAATACTGACCTTATGACTTATCTTAGAAGAAAGATTAAGGAAAGGCAAACCTACGTTTCTAGCAAATTTAGACTTAGAGAGAGATTTTAACAATGTTGACTGTAATACTCTCTTTCAAATTCTAAAGGTGGCAGGGGTAAAATACACGGAGCGAAAGGCTATTTACAATTTGTACAGAAACCAGATGGCAGTTATAAGAGTCGAGGGACATGAAAGGAAATCAGTGGTTGGGAAGGGAGTAAGACAGGGTTGTAGCCTGTCCCCAATGTTGTTCAATCTGTATATTGAGCAAGCAGTAAAGGAAACAAAAGAAAAATTCGGAGTAGGTATTAAAATTCATGGAGAAGAAATAAAAAATTTGAGGTTCGCCGATGACATCGTAATTCTGTCAGAGACAGCAAAGGACTTGGAAGAGCAGTTGAATGGAATGGACAGTGTCTTGAAAGGAGGATATAAGATGAACATCAACAAAAGCAAAACAAGGATAATGGAATATAGTCTAATGAAGTCGGGTGATGCTGAGGGAATTAGATTAGGTAATGAGACAGTTAAAGTAGTAAAGGAGTTTAGCTATTTGGGGAGCAAAATAACTGATGATGGTCGATGTAGAGAGGATATAAAATGTAGACTGGCAATGGCAAGGAAAGCGTTTCTGAAGAAGAGAAATTTGTTAACATCGAGTATAGATTTAAGTGTCAGGAAGTCATTTCTGAAAGTATTTGTATGGAGTGTAGCCATGTATGGAAGTGAAACATGGACGATAAATAGTTTGGACAAGAAGAGAATAGAAGCTTTCGAAATGTGGTGCTACAGAAGAATGCTAAAGATTAGATGGGTAGATCACATAACTAATGAGGAAGTATTGAATAGGATTGGGGAGAAGAGAAGTTTGTGGCACAACTTGACCAGAAGAAGGGATCGGTTGGTAGGACATGATCTGAGGCATCAAGGGATCACCAATTTAGTATTGGAGGGCAGCGTGGAGGGTAAAAATCGTAGAGGGAGACCAAGAGATGAATACACTAAGCAGATTCAGAAGGATGTAGGTTGCAGTAGGTACTGGGAGATGAAAATGCTTGCACAGGATAGAGTAGCATGGAGAGCTGCAACAAACCAGTCTTAGGACTGAAGACCACAACAACAACTTGGTTCCAATGGTAGGAAATGAAAAGAGGCGGTGTATTACAGTGTTGTAGAAGAAATGTGAAGTTAAATAATAAGTATATGAATGATTATGATGTAATAACAATTCAGTGTGCATGGGTATGCTATGAGTCAATATTTACCATGTGGACGATCTGAATAGGATGATCCAAAATCTTGTCATCATCAGAAAGTGAATAAGATGGTAGACACTTGTCAAGATGGATACAAATTTTAAGTACATGTAGACTATCCTAAAGAAATGCATGATGTACACAAATATATACCATTAGCTCCTGAAAATAGAATAGGGCCTGGAGCTAAAGAAACTGAGTAGTTGACTACTGTGAGTACCTAGTATAACCATTAAGTTCATTGTAGAGATCATAAACAGTGTCTTTCTGTCGGAATGAATATAACAAAAATACACACAGCCTTACAATTTAAACAATATGACTGGTTCAAGATGTATATGGAACTGAATACAGAAATTAATAATTTTGAGAAATACTTGTACAGACTGTTACATAATTCAGTGTTTGCTAACACAATTCAGGATATTAGAAATAGAGTGGATATAAAATTGGTTTCAGATGTGAGTAAAAATGATAAATTTGTACCAAGCCAATCTTCAAAGAGAGAAAAAGATTCAATGGAAATCTTATTGCTATCCTTATTAATAAGACAAAATTACATTTAATAAACCTATCATTATTCACACAACTATATTTGATTTATCTAAACATCTAGTGTATGATTTTCAGTATACAGTTACAAAACCAGAATATGGTGAAAATAATGAGTTGCACTATCAAGATGCAGACAGCTGTGTATATGTAACAAAAATAGTATAGGTTTTTACAAATATATGATTGATAAATTTGATACTAGTTTGTAATAGTTAGTATATATTACCAACAGGTGATATACTCAGTATCCAACAAGTAAATGGAAAAGTTTTAGGAGAAATTGAAAATGAATAATTTGGAAAACTAGTGGAAGAGTTTTGTAATTTCACATTAAATTTGCTATAAAATAGCGAAAAATCTAAAGGAGTCAATAAATGTATTGTTAAAATTAAGATATACTTGGAAGATTATAAAAATTGTTTGTTTAATAATATTGAACAACACAAAGCTATGAATTTCATATGAAGCAGTAAACATGAAATTTTTTCAATTGAGGTAAATGAAAAGACACTGAACCCATAGGATGATATAAGAAATGTTCTGGAAACTAAAATAGATACACCACCACATGGATGTTATTCATTAATATAATCAACAGTATTGTATTCATCTTATTTAAAAATTAAAAATTTAAATAATAATCTTTTTTTATAAATGGAGCCTCTACATAAGTATCTCAATTACATTATAATTTCTAATATGTTCAAAAAATTAGTGCATGACGTGTAAATGTTTTGTACTAGACATGGGGAGAAAATTGATGTGGAGATTAATAACGAGTTTAGGACTATTTAACCAGATAGATATTTCAATGTAGTAACTCAATGGGATTTCCTGTCTATTGGAGGACAGATTAAATTGAGATACAAAGGGAAGAAGAAACTTCAACATAATAATAATGAATTTCATGCTCTAGAATTTCTATCTCGAAAATTTTATTTTTCATTTCAGTTTTTATAATATTTAAATGACTAGCACTAAGCAGTGTAGTCAACATATTCAAACAAGGAATGACCAAGAGTTCTATAATGATAAACATCCAAAAGGTAGCTATTGTAATATATCTAAAGATTGTGATAAGGGATAGAACAAATTAAGTTTACTTGTGAATGTAGAACTATGGTCAAGTGTTGCACAGAAACAACATGAAAACTCAACAGTTCACAAGCATCTTCTATCTTCTAAAGAAGAAAAAAGTTATAATATTTAATACAAATACAAAATACTGAAAGAATTCATTTCTCATATTATCTTAAACTTTAATTTTGGTTTTCTTTCTCATCAAAACTTGATTTTCGAGGGGAAAGAAGGGAACCTAAGAAAAAATGAAAATAAAAATGACAAAAATTATCAGAATTAAAATAATTTTCAAAAGTTTGTAAAAGCAGCATATAACATTAAAATTCAATAGGTTATTTAAAACGCGGCAAAAATCATGAAATATCCTAGAAATTGCAGTGATTTGTTCAAGATTTGGTAAAAATGAGTCAAAACCTACTGGCTTTTACTACTTCAACTGAAAAGGAATTTTTTCTCCTGCTGAGAACCATCGATTGCCAAATATAATGGAAAATCACAGACAACAGCAAATACTTTTCTCATCAAGAGGACGAAGTATTTCACAATCAGATTCTACTTATACTACTTGTCACAGTTCTCCACGATGAAGTACAACAATATTTTCTCTTTGACAGATTGAGTCTGAGTGTAGCATGTGCCACATCACAATCAGCACACACAATCGAACAATACATTCTGTCGTTATCTAGCCATTTTCTCTATCCGATGGAACTAGTCAGCAGAATCCTAGCCTCATGCCCCAAATGCCAATCCAATGGATTACAGATAACAGCAGCCACAACCATCCAAGCCAACACAACCTACTCGAAGGAACCTCTTCCTGTTGCCACCCATCAAGACCTAATTAATGGGTTAGGCTCTTAATTTCTTTGCGTGTTTTTCGTACTTGCATTGTTTAATTCATAAATTTCGGGCGTATTATAGTATTTGAGAGTTGTAGCATCGCGTTTTAGTACCTGTATAGTGTAAATTCGCGTAGTCGTTTGCCTTCTGTTTTTGTTTTGAACGGCCAGTTTCGGTTGGTCACAGTCAGTGTGCTCCCCGCCGCCGTTGGATAAGCAGCTGCAGCAGCAAGTCGTATACTCCTAGCTCACTCACTTGTTACATAGTTTAATTCTTAATTTCTTTGCGTGTTTTTGGTACTAGCATTGTTTAATTCATAAATTTCTCGCGTATTATAGTATTTGAGAGTTGTAGCATCGCGTTTTAGTACCTGAATAGTGTAAAATCGCGTAGTCGTTTACCTTCTGTTTTTGTTTTGAACGGCCAGTGTCGGTTGGTCACAGTCAGTGTGCTCCCTGCCGCCGTTGGATAAGCAGCTGCAGCAGCAAGTCGTATACTCCTAGCTCACTCATTTGTTACATAGTTTAATTCTTAATTTCTTTGCGTGTTTTTGGTACTAGCATTGTTTAATTCATAAATTTCTGGCGTATTATAGTATTTGAGAGTTGTAGCATCGCGTTTTAGTACCTGAATAGTGTAAAATAGCGTAGTCTCCTTCCGCCGCCGAGCAGTGTGTCAGCAGTGCTCAAGTAGCAGCATTACTGCGTTTACTAGGCAATCTTGTATTTTAATAACCGTTAAAATTTTGTCGATTTGTTTGCGCTCTCTGTAGATTAGTTCAGAAGTTCTTTGCACAACAGCTTTTAGCATGGATAGGAACTGCAACTGCTGTTTTCGGATGCAGGCTGAGTTGGCATCTCTTCGCTTCCAGCTTCAGGCAGTGTTGGCTTTGGTCACACAGCTTGAGGCTGTTGCCAATGGGCATCACTGTGGGGATCCGGATGGGGGTTTGTCGGGGACGGCCAGCTCGTCCCACGCATCCCCCGATCGGACTACGACTGTGGTTGCCCGTGATACTGCCCGCATTGAGGCTGATCCCTCACCTGTGGTAGAGTGGGAGGTCGTCTCGTGGTAGGGGGCGAAAGACATTCTGGAGGGCTGAACGGAAGGCCTCTCCTGTTTGTCTGACGAACCGGTTTCAGGCTCTGTCTCAGGCTGATACTGATCTTCGGCCTGACATGGCTGCTTGTCCTGTTCCAGAGGTTGCCCCTCAGTCTGCAAGATCCGGGCGGTCGCAGAGGGTGGGCTTACTGGTAGTTGGGAGCTCCAACGTCAGGCGCGTAATGGGGCCCCTTAGGGAAATGGCAGCAAGAGAGGGGAAGAAAACCAATGTGTACTCCGTGTGCATACCGGGGGGAGTCATTCCAGATGTGGAAAGGGTCCTCCCGGATGCCATGAAGGGTACAGGGTGCACCCATCTGCAGGTGGTCGCTCATGTCGGCACCAATGATGTATGTCGCTATGGATCGGAGGAAATCCTCTCTGGCTTCCGCCGGCTATCTGATTTGGTGAAGACTGCCAGTCTCGCTAGCGGGTGAAAGCAGAGCTCACCATCTGCAGCATCGTCGACAGGACTGACTGCGGACCTTTCGTACAGAGCCGAGTGGAGGGTCTGAATCAGAGGCTGAGACGGTTCTGCGACCATGTGGGCTGCAGATTCCTCGACTTGCGCCATAGGGTGGTGGGGTTTCGGGTTCCACTGGATAGGTCAGGAGTCCACTACACGCAACAAGCGGCTACACGGGTAGCAGGGGTTGTGTGGCGTGGGCTGGGCGGTTTTTTAGGTTAGATGGCCTTGGGCAAGTACAGAAAGGGCAACAGCCTCAACGGGTGCGGGGCAAATTCAGGACATGCGGGGACCAAGCAGCAATCGGTATTGTAATTGTCAACCGTCGAAGCTGCGTTGGTAAAGTACCGGAACTTCAAGCGCTGATAGAAAGCACCGAAGCTGAAATCGTTATAGGTACAGAAAGCTGGCTGAAGCCAGACATAAATTCTACCGAAATTTTTACAAAGGTACAGACGGTGTTTAGAAAGGATAGATTGCATGCAACCGGTGGTGGGGTGTTCGTCGCTGTTAGTAGTAGTTTATCCTGTAGTGAAGTAGAAGTGGATAGTTCCTGTGAATTATTATGGGTGGAGGTTACACTCAACAACCGAGCTAGGTTCATAATTGGCTCCTTTTACCGACCTCCCGACCCAGCAGTATTAGTGGCAGAACAACTGAGAGAAAATTTGGAATACATTTCACATAAATTTTCTCAGCATATTATAGTCTTAGGTGGAGATTTCAATTTACCAGATATAGACTGGGACACTCAGACGTTTACGACGGGTGGTAGGGACAGAGCATCGAGTGACATTATACTGAGTGCACTATCCGAAAATTACCTCGAGCAATTAAACAGAGAACCGACTCGTGGAGATAACATCTTGGACCTACTGATAACAAACAGACCCGAACTTTTCGACTCTGTATGTGCAGAACAGGGAATCAGTGATCATAAGGCCGTTTCATCATCCCTAAATATGGAAGTTAATAGGAATACAAATAAAGGGAGGAAGGTTTATCTGTTTAGCAAGAGTAATAGAAGGCAGATTTCAGGCTACCTAACAGATCAAAACGAAAATTTCTGTTCCGACACTGACAATGTTGAGTGTTTATGGAAAAAGTTCAAGGCAATTGTAAAATGCGTTTTAGACAGGTACGTGCCGAGTAAAACTGTGAGGGACGGGAAAAACCACCGTGGTACATCAACAAAGTTAGGAAACTACTGCGAAAGCAAAGAGAGCTTCACTCCAAGTTTAAACGCAGCCAAAACCTCTCAGACAAACAGAAGCTAAACGATGTCAAAGTTAGCGTAAGGAGGGCTATGCGTGAAGCGTTCAGTGAATTCGAAAATAAAATTCTATGTATCGACTTGACAGAAAATCCTAGGAAGTTCTGGTCTTACGTTAAATCAGTAAGTGGCTCGAAACAGCATATCCAGACACTCCGGGATGATGATGGCATTGAAACAGAGGATGACACGCGTAAAGCTGAAATACTAAACACCTTTTTCCAAAGCTGTTTCACAGAGGAAGACCGCACTGCAGTTCCTTCTCTAAATCCTCGCACAAACGAAAAAATGGCTGACATCGAAATACGTGTCCAAGGAATAGAAAAGCAACTGGAATCACTCAACAGAGGAAAGTCCACTGGACCTGACGGGATACCAATTCGACTCTACACAGAGTACGCCAAAGAACTTGCCCCCCTTCTAACAGCCGTGTACCGCTAGTCTCTAGAGGAACGGAGGGTTCCAAATGATTGGAAAAGAGCACAGGTAGTCCCAGTCTTCAAGAAGGGTCGTCGAGCAGATGCGCAAAACTATAGACCTATATCTCTGACGTCGATCTGTTGTAGAATTTTAGAACATGTTTTTTGCTCGAGTATCATGTCGTTTTTGGAAACCCAGAATCTACTCTGTAGGAATCCACATGGATTCCGTAAACAGCGATCGTGTGAGATCCAACTCGCATTATTTGTTCACGAGACCCAGAAAATATTAGATATTGGCTCCCAGGTAGATGCTATTTTTCTTGACTTCCGGAAGGCGTTCGATACAGTTCCGCACTGTCGCCTGATAAACAAAGTAAGAGCCTGCGGAATATCAGACCAGCTGTGTAGCTGGATTGAAGACTTTTTAGCAAACAGAACACAGCATGTTGTTATCAATGGAGAGACGTCTACAGACGTTAAAGTAACCTCTGGCGTGCCACAGGGGAGTGTTATGGGACCATTGCTTTTCACAATGTATATAAATGACCTAGTAGGTAGTGTCGGAAGTTCCATGCGGTTTTTCGCGGGTTATGCTGTAGTATACAGAGAAGTTGCAGCGTTAGAAAATTGTAGCGAAATGCAGGAAGATCTGCAGCGGATAGGCACTTGGTGCAGGGAGTGGCAACTGTCCCTTAACATAGACAAATGTAATGTATTGCGAATACACAGAAAGAAGGATCCTTTATTGTATGATTATATCATAGCGGAACAAACACTGGTAGCAGTTACTTCTGTAAAATATATGGGAGTATGCGTGCGGAACGATTTGAAGTGGAATGATCATATAAAATTAATTGTTGGTAAGGCGGGTACCAGGTTGAGATTCATTGGGAGAGTGCTTAGAAAATGTAGTCCATCAACAAAGGAGGTGGCTTACAAAACACTCGTTCGACCTATACTTGAGTATTGCTCATCAGTGTGGGATCCGTACCAGATCGGGTTGACGGAGGAGATAGAGAAGATCCAAAGAAGAGCGGCGCGTTTCGTCACAGGGTTATTTGGTAACCGTGATAGCGTTACGGAGATGTTTAATACACTCAAGTGGCAGACTCTGCAAGAGAGGCGCTCTGCATCGCGTTGTAGCTTGCTCGCCAGGTTTCGAGAGGGTGCGTTTCTGGATGAGGTATGGAATATATTGCTTCCCCCTACTTATACCTCCCGAGGAGATCACGAATGTAAAATTAGAGAGATTATAGCGCGCACGGAGGCTTTCAGACAGTCGTTCTTCCCGCGAACCATACGCGACTGGAACAGGAAAGGGAGGTAACGACAGTGGCACGTAGGGTGCCCCCTGCCACACACCGTTGGGTGGCTTGCGGAGTATAAATGTAGATGTAGATGTAGATGTAGGATGTTGTTATCGGTATTCAAAGTTCCTTTCATTTGAAATGAGAGTACAAAATCCAATGTGACATAAAACAAACACAAAGGTTGATAATAGACAAAAAATTTATATAAGTACCTCCAAAAGAGGTAGTCTCATTCCTCGTTAAGCCAACATTTACCTAGTGTTTTATGTGACTTGTTTTGTTTTTTTATGTGCTTGACTTCTGTCAACTGTCTTTTGTTGACGTGTACATAAAGACATGCAGAAAGAACATTTTCACAGAACTGTAGGAAAAAGCTTCTAGTGAAAGGACATTATGATTACCTATTATATTATTAATTTATGGAATGATTAGTTATATGTAGAGACACATGTGCCTTTGTTGTTCAGTGTTTTTCATTTTACTTTAATGACATTAAATTTACAATACTTATGTAAAGTATAATTACTGCATTCTCACTTAAAAATAGAGACTTTTTTTGTAATGCAGAAGTTATGGTTAAAACAAGTCGTTTGTGTCACATCAAACATTGAAGAGAGGATGTCATAGATTATTCCAAAGAATATTTGTGCTAGATCATTTCTAGTGACAAATTTTATTGATGCTTGGAGTAACTATTTAATTCAATATCAGGAGTACAAGGATATAATAACGTAAAATCTGGATAATGAACCTATTTCATTTGACGGAGTTTTATGTTTACATTACAGCTTAAGCATGTTGAAGTTAATGAACTGAAAATTTCAACAGTTTGTGTGTGCATGTCTGAGTTTATAATAATCTGTGTTAATTGTGTGTTGCAAAGATACATTTTCATGCACTGAATGGAAGCATATTCTACTCTCATATTCTTATTTATGTGAGTCAGGGTAGTCTGTAGCCAAGATAGGTTGAGAGGAAATGAGCAGTGAAAGCGAACTTTGGGAATTTTCCTGTGTAGTAACAAGATGTGTGAGTATGGCTCATGAGTATACCCTCATTGTTTATGCAAGAAAGATTTTAACAGCTGGATTCGTTATTGTTTAATACATTACATTGGAAGTGTCTCAGCAATGAGTGCAGCTGTGACGATGGCTAAAATTGAATGAGTATTGAAGGAATGCTGGTGTGAAGGTGAGCCTGTTTTGGTGGTGCGTTCTTTCCATAGGCACCAACACTGTCCTTCATTTTCTTCAAGAGTGCTGGGTTAGGGATAAATTAACTTGAAAAGGGTACACACTGTTCCTGAACGTAATCTCCCTGGTGTCAGTTTCTTTAATGATGACGGAGGTAATACAAGGTGTCAGTGTAGTCAGTCTCTTCCCATTGTGATCCTGCAGTGGCAGTGGTATCATCAGTAAATTTCATTTTGTAGTTTCGCTAGAACTACAGTAATCAATGTGATATTCTCAGTTGTAGGTTTCTTCCAAAGGTTCTGTTCCCTCATTAGTAGTGCGAGAGAGGTATCTACTGCTGTGTTCTTGTCTGGCCCTTGCTGAAGACACATCACTGGACAGGCAGACAGGTAGATGGCCAAACCGTAGTGGCTTCAGGGAAGCATGGGCACTAGCCATAATGTGCAAACCATGTTGGGTGTCTTTCTGCCGTGTTCTGCCTAGTTGGTGGAGTCCTCTTTAGCAACTGGGTACAGACAATGCAGAAGGGGTAGCAGGTGATAAAAACTGAGCCTTCAGATATATATGGGGACTGGCTGCAAAATAGCATTGTTTCCAAGAAGGGCATGAGAGTAAGGAATACAAGTTGTAAGGCTTTTAGACTTGATAATAGCTTTCCCATTAGAAAAGAAGAGAATGGAAGCATTTGAGGTGTAGTGCTATAGAAGAATGTTGAAAATTAGGTTGATGGATACGATAAGGGATGAGGTGCGTATCCATAGAATCGGCGAGTAAAGTACATATGGAAAATGCCGACAAGAAGAAGGAAAAGGATGGTGGGACATCTGTTTGTATATCACACAGTAACTTCCTTGTTACTAGAGGGAATTTTAGAGAGCAAAAACTGTGAAGGAAATTACAGACCGGAATACATCCAACTAATAACTGCGTATGTAGCTTGCAAGTGCAACTGTGAGATGAAGAATTTGGCGCAGGAAAGGAATCCTTGTTGGGCTATATGAATCCAGTCGGAAGTCGGATATCAGCCCACTCAGAAAACATATGACCCAAAACATAAGCTTTCCATTGCCTAGATATTAGAAACGCACGTAGCGTTATCGGTGGGTTCTTGGATGAACTATTGAGGAAGACGAATTTGACATCAGAATGTGGACCTGGAAGCGTGATTTTATGTACACATTCTGATTTAGTCTATGGTCGTTTTGATTGGATTTTCTTTGCTGGACACGATGGCGTACTCTTAAACATTATTTTAACTTATTTTCATTGGAAGCTGCATCTCGCGTCAGCCTAGCGCTTGGTCGTGAACGTACCATGGGTGCGCTGTTTCAAGTTAGGTGGACGGACACCATGCCTAAATAAGGGACTCTGTGTTTTAATTTCATAAGGAGAAGAATTGACGAGCAAGTGGGTTGCCAAAGAGCACCTGATTATTGTCTTGACGTTTGAAAGTTTTTGGTGAGCTGTAGTTTGCTTTAGTTGGAGTCCCCTATTTGCCGTTTCAGACTGAACAGCACTGCAGATTTCATACGGCAGCATCTGTGGACTGTGGAGGCAAACTGCTGTAGCAGTCTATTTCTGTCCACTACTGGCAAACTATGTGAAGGCGAGAAGTGATGCCATATCGCACCGTCTGCTACTGTGAGCACCGTATTACACATAGTAATGTACTGCACAACGTGAGGCACTGAGACCACAACAGAGTTCAGAGATACAGTATTATACAGGATTCAAGTTAGACAACTTGAGGTCTAAAGTAACAGTGATACTTCTACGTGTGGGATGGAGAACAAAACAGTGATAATCTTGTATCTTTCTTTTCTTGTCCTACTTGGGTCAAATGGTCACTTATCTGTTCAGTTATATTTGTGGGAACATGTGCCATCGATTTAGGCGAAAAGTAGCTGCACCGGTTTCCATCCTTCATTCCACTACCTCTTTCTTACACTAATGACGAATAGATAACAGATTACACTTTATAGTTTTATGATTAAATTTATATCTTCCTTTGCACTAAAACTTTATAGATAGATTTTCTTTCAGGCTTATGTGACTCTTGTGGTGTCTCTGATAATGTATCATTTAGTCAAGAAACTCATTTTTCAGGAGCACGGTGAACATTTGAAAAGTTCTGAGATCAAAAAAATTATTGTAGTTATGTACTTATGGACCATAACCCAATTGTTCTGCCCATTATTAATTGCTTATTGACTGTCAACTAACTTCTAATAGTGTTCCTTTCAATGTAGCAGTTTTGTGAGCGCTAAGTTTGTCGGGAATCCTGCATCCTGGGATCAAACGCGTGAGAGAGTAATACGATAAAGTGTCTTATGTAAATGGCAATGGGAGATTACGTCTAGCAAAGTGAAGATGATGATGGTAAAAATGTACTCAAATGAAACTTGGAGAATTATGTAATGAATGTTTGCAAATAAACCATTCATAAAAGTAGAACAATGCAATTGTTTTTCTCTGTCACAAGACAGTGATGTCACTGAATCAGTCAATCATACCTTCATACACTCCTGGAAATGGAAAGAAGAACACATTGACACCGGTGTGTCAGACCCACCATACTTGCTCCGGACACTGCGAGAGGGCTGTACAAGCAATGATCACACGCACGGCACAGCGGACACACCAGGAACCGCGGTGTTGGCCGTCGAATGGCGCTAGCTGCGCAGCATTTGTGCACCGCCGCCGTCAGTGTCAGCCAGTTTGCCGTGGCATACGGAGCTCCATCGCAGTCTTTAACACTGGTAGCATGCCGCGACAGCGTGGACGTGAACCGTATGTGCAGTTGACGGACTTTGAGCGAGGGCGTATAGTGGGCATGCGGGAGGCCGGGTGGACGTACCGCCGAATTGCTCAACACATGGGGCGTGAGGTCTCCACAGTACATCGATGTTGTCGCCAGTGGTCGGCGGAAGGTGCACGTGCCCGTCGACCTGGGACCGGACCGCAGCGACGCACGGATGCACGCCAAGACCGTAGGATCCTACGCAGTGCCGTAGGGGACCGCACCGCCACTTCCCGGCAAATTAGGGACACTGTTGCTCCTGGGGTATCGGCGAGGACCATTCGCAACCGTCTCCATGAAGCTGGGCTACGGTCCCGCACACCGTTAGGCCATCTTCCGCTCACGCCCCAACATCGTGCAGCCCGCCTCCAGTGGTGTCGCGACAGGCGTGAATGGAGAGACGAATGGAGACGTGTCGTCTTCAGCGATGAGAGTCGCTTCTGCCTTGGTGCCAATGATGGTCGTATGCGTGTTTGGCGCCGTGCAGGTGAGCGCCACAATCAGGACTGCATACGACCGAGGCACACAGGCTCAACACCCGGCATCATGGTGTGGGGAGCGATCTCCTACACTGGCCGTACACCACTGGTGATCGTCGAGGGGACACTGAATAGTGCACGGTACATCCAAACCGTCATCGAACCCATCGTTCTACCATTCCTAGACCGGCAAGGGAACTTGCTGTTCCAACAGGACAATGCACGTCCGCATGTATCCCGTGCCACCCAACGTGCTCTAGAAGGTGTAAGTCAACTACCCTGGCCAGCAAGATCTCCGGATCTGTCCCCCATTGAGCATGTTTGGGACTGGATGAAGCGTCGTCTCACGCGGTCTGCGCGTCCAGCACGAACGCTGGTCCAACTGAGGCGCCAGGTGGAAATGGCATGGCAAGCCGTTCCACAGGACTACATCCAGCATCTCTACGATCGTCTCCATGGGAGAATAGCAGCCTGCATTGCTGCGAAAGGTGGATATACACTGTACTAGTGCCGACATTGTGCATGCTCTGTTGCCTGTGTCTATGTGCCTGTGGTTCTGTCAGTGTGATCATGTGATGTATCTGACCCCAGGAATGTGTCAATAAAGTTTCCCCTTCCTGGGACAATGAATTCACGGTGTTCTTATTTTAATTTCCAGGAGTGTACATTCATTGGTTCCCAGTCAAGAAAACTTAAAAACATGTACCTTTGAAATTCCTCTCGGTAATTTACTAAGCCTCCTCTAAGATCCATAACATCAGCACACAGAAAATACATCAGATTTTTATCAAATAATGGAATAAACTGGCTATAAAAGGAGAAGTAACGCATTGGATCTCTTGCAAGTGAAGAATGTAATGACAGAGCAAATCAGTGAGTACGATTTATCTGTGTGTCAAGTGCCTTAAACTGTGTGACCGCTTTTGACGCATTTTCGTTGAAGTACGTACTGTTAGCTCTTCAGAAATAATATGCTCATTCAGCGTACCTTTATACATTAAATAACATAAGCGTCAGTTCTACACCCAGTGCCAGACTACTATCAGAATAATGAATTATTCAGAAACGAAACAGGAGTCAGACAAGGATATTCCATATATCCAAAGGATTCCCTGTAGCTCTAGTAAAGTCTTAAGAGATTTCAACTGGAAAAAAGAAGTGTGAATCTGCGTTAATGAAACATATCTGATGATGCATGGATCGTCTGTAAGAAAAATAAGCCTCAACAACTGATGGAATACTTTAATATAGGAAGATTGTGCGTAGGTTGAAAGACATTTTCAAAGAGGATAAAACGGTCTATAAATTACCTAACGAAAATGGAACAGTACTAGTTAACAATAAAACCATAGAATGCGTCGATGATATGTTGTATTTAGAGCAGATGAAGATGACAGATGCATGTCAAGTCGATATCAAGTAAGTAATAATAGCATGATGTGCATTTGGTAATTAACCAGCACTTTCAGGACCAATTACCTGGTCTCCCTGTAAAAGGATGCTAATAATCAGTGCGCATTACTAGCATCCCCTTATGGCAGAGGGACATAGAATTTTAATGCAAGAGCACTCACCAACTGAGAACTGCTCAGACACCAATGGAGAGATTCATGTTGGGAAACAGTACGAGGCGCAGGAAAACAAACATGAATATCAGGAAACAGATTGGAGAGGGAGATATAGTTATGTTCGTCATGGAAATTAAATAGATTTTGGTTGAACATGCAACCTGCTGAATGAATTCAGATGAACAAATCTACTTTTTGGAGGCTTCCGACAGGAAGGAAAGAAATCGAAAAGGCGACTCATTAGACTGTCGGTGGAAGGCCTTAAAAATGTGCAGGAAACAATGATATCTACATCGAAACACCGTAATCGACGTTAAACAATAGAGCAGGCTTTTTTCAAGCAACCATTGTCAAGTGGCAGGTTGTAATGATTATGAAATTCCAAGTCGGTTCTTATTGGTTCAGTGACACCCTGAAAAATATTTTTGGACACTACGAAGTGTGTATATTCCCCCAATTATTTACTCTAAGGAATCTCCTCATAGCTGATGAGTAGTGCGTACATATCACCCAATCGACTGATATGTGCGCTGCCTATTGCTCGCTCAAAGCACTTGTCAGCCATTAAAGTGAGCAATGTGTGACGCACGAACGACAACGATTTCGCTTATTTGGAGAAAATGTGCAACATGCCTAAAAGTAATAGAGACGTAAGAGTTTAATATGTGTATGTTCATTGCCTGATGTAGCTCAGCACATAGGGAACGACGTTTACCCAAACTCTTTATATCGTACGAGAATTTGGACCCTTGTCATTCAGAATGCGACACAACTTCGTTGAACTATCTCTGTACAGCAGATTTCTGCAGAATTGTATTCGTACTGCTCCAGTTCTGTTTTATGAAATACGCACATACTATACAATCTCTCTGGAGAAGAAATTAAACGTTACAGAAACTGAAGCCAGAGAAACTAACAAGTTTATATTGTGCGTCTACTGTGACGCGCGTAAATTGTACCTCGAAAACGAAACAGACTATTTCACGTCCCAGGGCGCAGTCAGAAATTACATTATATGGCGAACAATGGCGTCGCGTGTTTGGGAACAATTGCTAGCGAAATTACCGGCACTGTTATTGAATTTCTTCCCAGTGGTTTGTCTACATAGCGAAGCAAAGAACAGACCTTGTTATGTGGGTGGAAACTTATCTTGTTACGCTGCAAGCAATTTTTGTTTCACAGTAATGCGAAAAACTTCATGAGAGGAATGCAATTTATTAAAACGGTAACGTTCCTTCTAACGCGTACTTCCAGCTCCTAATAGGTTGTATTCTGCGCGAAAGGAACTTTACATTGATTCTGGTGGCGTTCATGAATTAAACAGTATAGTATGAACAAACTACATACAGAAAAGTCTTGCTATTTCTGGCAGGCTATAAGGTCATCCTATCGAAGGCAAAGAATATCCAGTGGGAACCCATTCATATACCTGTGTCCTGTAAAACAAAGTTTCTTCATAGCAAAAGATAATCTAAGACATGGATTCGACATTCCAAAGTCGAATATATTCACCAAGACTATGAACAATACAGGCCAGCTTCACATAGTAATGCGAGATCTACTACCACAGAAATGTGAATAATTTCCTCATATGTTGGAGGAACTTAAAAAAAGGAAAAGTCAGACCTGTGTTAAAAGTAAATGGAGGATATTTTGTGAATATAAACCAACATGTTCACATGGTTAGAAGGCAGTTATTCTGCACACTTTTTAAACTAACGCTAAATCAATAGTTCAACATTTTACAGAATAAATGTGGTATACCAATAAAAGAACGGCACTGTTATTTTACAAAGACCCACAGTCAAAGTAGTTTCAATAGCACAAAAGATGAAACACAGTCCCAGGTACTGTGTAACAAAAATTTTGTATCTCCAAGATAAGAAAGATGAAGTGTGTCACGCTATTCATCGCACGAAAATGAGCCTGGAAATGTGTGTTTGTTGAAGAGAACCAAAACAGGAAGAATTAAATTCCACGTCGGTTCAAATAAATGGAACTTTTACAAAATGTCTGAAGAGATATTCAGAATCAAGGACAGTACTCAAATTATTCTAATTCACATGGAATAAAACAGACACAACAGGAAATACAGGTTATTAGGTATATTAACCTTCTTTCCATAAAGTATAAAAGCGTAGACTGATATGGAGAGAGAGGGGGAATAGGATGTATATAGAGGGAGGGGGAAGAACATATGATCAGAGGGAGGGGCAGAGGAGAAGAACATGTAGTGATGGGGGTGTATGAAGGTGTAAACACAGGGGTGAGAGGAAGAGGAGATGCGTGAAATGTATGTGTTGTTACATACGTGAGTTAAGCCCCGAGGAAAGGTATAGTATATATTTAAAGCATAACATCTGAATGGATGTCCTGCCTCTGCTCCAATACCCAGTGATTGATTGAACCAAATGTAATACACGAGCAGTAATTTTCATGTGTGTTGGCACTCTAGGGTTCACAACTTTCTAGCACCCATATGAGTGGAGGTACTGGCAGAGACGTATTTCTCAACTACAGCAATATGGGCTACTCTAAACAGTAGGCATGTTGTGTGGGAGTAGTGTTTCCTGTTGTTGTTGTGGTCTTCAGTCCTGAGACTGGTTTGATGCAGCTCTCCATGCTACTCTATCCTGTGCAAGCTTCTTCATCTCCCAGTACCTACTGCAACCTACATCCTTCTGAATCTGCTTAGTGTATTCATCTCTTGGTCTCCCTCTACGATTTTTACCCTCCACGCTGCCCTCCAATGCTAAATTTGTGATCCCTTGATGCCTCAAAACATGTCCTACCAACCGATCCCTTCTTCTAGTCAAGTTGTGCCACAAACTTCTCTTCTCCCCAATCCTATTCAATACCTCCTCATTAGTTACGTGATCTACCCACCTTATCTTCAGCATTCTTCTGTAGCACCACATTTCGAAAGCTTCTATTCTCTTCTTGTCCAAACTAGTTATCGTCCATGTCTCACTTCCATACATGGCTACACTCCATACAAATACTTTCAGAAACGACTTCCTGACACCTAAATCTATACTCGATGTTAACAAATTTCTCTTCTTGAGAAACGCTTTCCTTGCCATTGCCAGTCTACATTTTATATCCTCTCTACTTCGACCATCATCGGTTATTTTACTCCCTAAATACCAAAACCCCTTTACTACTTTAAGTGTCTCATTTCCTAATCTAATTCCCTCAGCATCACCCGACTTAATTCGACCACATTCCATTATCCTTGTTTTGCTTTTGTTGATGTTCATCTTATATCCTCCTTTCAAGACACTGTCCATTCCGTTCAACTGCTCTTCCAAGTCCTTTGCTGTCTCTGACAGAATTACAATGTCATCGGCGAACCTCAAAGTTTTTACTTCTTCTCCATGGATTTTAATACCTACTCCGAATTTTTCTTTTGTTTCCTTTACTGCTTGCTCAATATACAGATTGAATAACATCGGGGAGAGGCTACAACCCTGTCTCACTCCTTTCCCAACCACTGCTTCCCTTTAATGCCCCTCGACTCTTATAACTGCCATCTGCTTTCTGTACAAATTGTAAATAGCCTTTCGCTCCCTGTACTTTACCCCTGCCACCTTCAGAATTTGAAAGAGAGTATTCCAGTCGACATTGTCAAAAGCTTTCTCTAAGTCTACAAATGCTAGAAACGTAGGTTTGCCTTTTCTTAATCTTTCTTCCAAGATAAGTCGTAAGGTCAGTATTGCCTCACGTGTTCCAACATTTCTACGGAATCCAAACTGATCTTCCCCGAGGTCGGCTTCTACCAGTTTTTCCATTCGTCTGTAAATAATTCGCGTTACTATTTTGCAGCTGTGACTTATTAAACTGATAGTTCGGTAATTTTCACATCTGTCAATACCTGCTTTCTTTGGGATTGGAATTATTATATTCTTCTTGAAGTCTGTGGGTATTTCGCCTGTCTCATACATCTTGCTCACCAGATGGTAGAGTTTTGTCATGACTGGCTCTCCCAAGGCCATCAGTAGTTCTAATGGAATGTTGTCTACTCCCGGGGCCTTGTTTCGACTCAGGTCTTTCAGTGCTCTGTCAAACTCTTCACGCAGTATCTTATCTCCCATTTCGTCTTCATCTACATCCTCTTCCATTTCCATAATATTGTCCTCAAGTACATCGCCCTTGTATAAACCCTCTATATACTCCTTCCACCTTTCTGCCTTCCCTTCTTTGCTTAGAACTGGGTTGCCATCTGAGCTCTTGATATTCATACAAGTGGTTCTCTTCTCTCCAAATGTCTCTTTAATTTTCCTGTAGGCAGCATCTATCTTACCCCTAGTGAGACAAGCCTCTACATCCTTACATTTGTCCTCTAGCCATCCCTGCTTAGCCATTTTGCACTTTCTGTCGATTTCATTTTTGAGACGTTTGTATTCCTTTTTGCCTGCTTCATTTACTGGATTTTTATATTTTCTCCTTTCATCAATTAAATTCAATATTTCTTCTGTTACCCAAGGATTTCTATTAGCCCTCGTCTTTTTACCTACTTGATCGTCTGCTGCCTTCACCACTTCATCCCTCAGAGCTACCCATTCTTCTTCTACTGTATTTCTTTCCCCCATTCCTGTCAATTGTTCCCTTATGCTCTCCCTGAAACTCTCTACAACCTCTGGTTCTTTCAGTTTATCCAGGTCCCATCTCCTTAAATTCCCACCTTTTTGCAGTTTCTTCAGTTTCAATCTGCAGTTCATAACCAATAGATTGTGGTCAGAATCCACATCTGCCCCAGGAAATGTCTTACAATTTAAAACCTGGTTCCTAAATCTCTGTCTTACCATTATATAATCTATCTGAAACCTGTCAGTATCTCCAGGCTTCTTCCATGTATACAGCCTCCTTTCATGATTCTTGAACCAATTGTTAGCTATGATTAAGCTATGCTCTGTGCAAAATTCTACAAGGCGGCTTCCTCTTTCATTCCTTCCCCCCAATCCATATTCACCTACTATGTTTCCTTCTCTCCCTTTTCCTACTGATGAATTCCAGTCACCCATGACTATTAAATTTTCGTCTCCCTTCACTACCTGAATAATTTCTTTTATCTCGTCATACATTTCATCTATTTCTTCATCATCTGCAGAGCTAGTTGGCATATAAACTTGTACTACTGTAGTAGGCATGGGCTTTGTGTCTATCTTGGCCACAATAATGCGTTCACTATGCTGTTTGTAGTAGCTAACCCGCACTCCTATTTTTTTATTCATTATTAAACCTACTCCTGCATTACCCCTATTTGATTTTGTATTTATAACCCTGTAATCACCTGACCAAAAGTCTTGTTCCTCCTGCCACCGAACTTCACTAATTCCCACTATATCTAACTTTAACCTATCCATTTCCCTTTTCAAATTTTCTAACCTACCTGCCCGATTAAGTGATCTGACATTCCACGCTCCGATCCGCAGAACGCCAGTTTTCTTTCTCCTGATAACGACGTCCTCTTGAGTAGTCCCCGCCCGGAGATCCGAATGGGGGACTATTTTACCTCCGGAATATTTTACCCAAGAGGACGCCATCATCATTTAATCATACAGTAGAGCTGCATGTCCTCGGGAAAAATTACGGCTGTAGTTTCCCCTTGCTTTCAGCCGTTCGCAGTACCAGCACAGCAAGGCCGTTTTGGTTAATGTTACAAGGCCAGATCAGTCAATCATCCAGACTGTTGCCCCTGCAACTACTGAAAAGGCTGCTGCCCCTCTTCAGGAACCACATGTTTGTCTGGCCTCTCAACAGATACCCGTCCGTTGTGGTTGCACCTACGGTACGGCCATCTGTATCGCTGAGGCACGCAAGCCTCCCCACCAACGGCAAGGTCCATGGTTCATGGGGTGTATATATATATATATATATATATATATATATATATATATATATATATAACAAACTCACATGAGAATTATTTGATTCTATTTTGTAATTAACTCTACACTTGGTGAAAATGTTAAAATTTAGCATGCATTACTTCAAAATCTAATGAAATTGGTAATTTTTTTATATAAAAGGCTGTGGATTTCTGTGTTACAAAGGTTAACAGTGTTGGTCATGTCCAGAAAAGGATGGGCACCAGGTTGAGGAAGTTGAAACAATGTTTGAGAGACAGGAAACTTTATGATCGTAAAACCATAAGCGACAGGCTGACAGATAAATTGATTGATGAACTACAGCAGTATTATGGGATGTCCACTAGAAATAATACTGAGGACTCGTTGCAAATGAAGCAGGCACTGTGGGCTACCCTATTCCACAGACTGTTAACTGATGAAAAACCAGTACACCATCCTTGCCTGCCTGGACCTGATTCATGGCACAATTACCACAATTCTCAGTACTCAAATAGTTCAAACAGCCATAAACGTTCCATCACAGCAGCAGTCATGGATATTATAAAACCTATTTACAGAGTTATCAAATCCTGAATTACTAAAGTAGACTCAAAATCATATTGAGTCGCTCAAGAATCTTATGTTGACTCTCAACTAAAACATGTTTTTGCTGGAATGAAGACAATAAAGTGCGGGGTCAGTGAAGCTGTTATTGTTCTTCATGATGGCAACATTGGTAAGATGAAAGTGCTACAGCATATTGGAATTAATCCTGGAGCAAACTGCATCAGATAATTTGAACGGATGGACAAGTTTCGCATTGATAAAGCAGAGCATGCAGCACAGTTCGCCACTAAGGAGTTCAGAAAGAAGAAAAGAAGAAAAAAACTGGAATAACACCAAGAGGATGATATACAGTATGGTGCAGGGTGATTCTGAGAGACTAAAACTAAGAAATTAAGCATATATTAAGTGAGTTATAGTCTTTTGAAACTTCAGAAGCCATTCCTGAAAAATTACATTTTCCGTACCATTTTTTCCTAAATCTCAGAAAGCACTTCGAGTAGAGATTTCTATTTTCAAGGAGTAATGACACATATCCTGAGTCTACTGAACTAAAAGGATATCATAATGTTTTTTATAATTAAAATTATTTAGGATAACATAAAGAAGTACACAAAATTTTTACCATATAGTAAAAAAATTCTGGTTCCGCTACTATCACATTGCTTTACAGGGATAAACTTGCATATAGGAATGGTTAACCACGAAAGGAGGGGACAAGAGGTGAATACAAGTGGATAGAGAGAGGTGGAAGAGATGGGTAGTGATGGAGAGGGAGGAGGTGAGGGACAAAATGGTCGAGAAGGAAATAAGCAGAAGGAGAGGGGAGGAAAGGGAAGACAGGGAGAGTGGAGGGAGAGGATATGGATACACAGAGGAACATGGAGTAGACTGAAGGACAGTGGATCAAGAAAGTAATAGACAGAAAGAGGGGCATTGAGGGAGTGGACTGACAAGTAGGTCAGTAGGGAATGTATAATGAGAGAGGTGAGGAGCATATGGTGCAACTGAATGAAGAAGAAGGAGGAGAGAAGATGTACAGTGAGAGGTGACGATGAGATGGAGCAACTGAATGGAGAAGGAGGAGAGAGACAGAGAGATGGGGCAGAAGACAGAGATGCAAGAGGATAATGGAATGTTTAGAGGGTTATAGATCGAGTGGAAAAGGAAGAGACTGGAACAGGCCTTAGGTTAGAGAGAAGTGGGCAGCATATCGACATTGTGATGGCGTAGGTGGATATGACTGGAGAGAGGGAGTCGAGTAAATGCACAAGAAAAGGGAGATGGAAGATGAATGGCTGGCCGCTGTGGCCGAGTGGTTCTAGGCGCTTCAGTCTGGAACTGCGCTGCTGCTATGGTAGCAGGTTGGAATCCTGCCTTGGGCATGGATGTGTGTGATGTCCTTAGGTTAGTGAGGTTTAAGTAGTTCTCAGTCTAGGGGATTGATGACCTCTGATGTTAAATCCCATAGTACCTAGAGCCATTTGAACATTTTATGATGAATGGATAGAGAGGGAGAGAGAGAGAGAGAGAGAGAGAGAGAGAGAGAGAGAGAGAGAGTGTGTGTGAGAGAGAGAGAGAGAGAGAGAGAGAGAGAGAGAGAGAAGGAGGGAAGTAGAGAGAGTGCTAGTAGTATAGGGACACATATAGATGGGAGGAAGAGTCTGCCCTGTGCAACATACATGTTGTAATACTAGTGCTCCAATCGATACTAGGCTACACATGGGCTACACATGCTGATGGGCATGGCTCAGCGGAAAGTGGGTAGAGAACATGAGTATTGAGAGAAGGTAGAAGGATGACAGAAAGTGGGAGGAAAAGGAGACAGACTGAGACAGGGAAATGAGGAATGTTGCACACATTTTATCACCATGGCTTACACATTCTATACCTGCAGATGGGGACATCAGAGCAGAGAGAGTGGATTGAAAGAAATACTTACGGCGAGAGGGGGAGAGTGAGTTGCAACAGTGTGAAGAGAGTGAGCTGGATAGAGAACGGGTGGGAGAGGAGACAGACAAAGGGAGGGGGAGGATCAGATAGAGAGACAAAGAGATTGGCTGGGGGGTATGGATACACGTAGGTGGAAGGATATCGTGGACAGAGAGAGATGGGGAAGGAGGAAGAGGGCAGGCATAGAGAAAGTAGGAGTAAATGGACAGAAAGAAAGGGGGCAAGAGGTGGGAGGAGAAAATGGATAGATAGAGGGGGATTTTAGAGTTGACCTGATCGTTTGGGAGGAGGAAATCGGCAGAGAGATTGGGAGGACAATTTGGACAGAAATTGATGGAAAAAGAAGATGGTAAGTGAGAGGAGTATGTGGGCAAAAAGTAGGGGAGGATCAGGTGGATAGTGAGGAATGGGGATGTGATTATCATACAGATGGGTAAATGAAGTGGACAGAGGTGTATAGATAGTCGCAAGGAAGAGGAGGATGTAGAGAGAGACAGAGAGACAGGAGAAGGGGAGATAGACAGACAGGTATGAGAAGGAGGAGGTAGACTAGTGGTACGCATATTAAACGCAAGGTACGTAAACCAAGGCAGAAAATTCAACAATAGTCGATACAGCGTAAGGAAGGCATTCACAGCAATCTGCACAGTAAGACAATTCCTGAGCAACTCTTACAGAAGCATAACTGAAGAACAAGCCATTATGGAAAGAGAGGGAATTGCTTAATTCCTATTGGCTAATGACTTGGACAGCCAAACAGAACAGATTAAGGCCTCAAATACTAGAGATGATTCCTAAGTCATCCAGCACAACTGCAAAAGCAATTTATGAAAGAAATTCACAATTTACCAAACTAAATTTATTTTAATAAAATTAAGTACAAATTATCCCCATAAATGAAGTTAATTGCTTTAATTCACAACTTTTCTTCTGGCTACTTTGGTACAAAAGCACTCACACTGGGCATGGATCACATTATTCATAAGTGCACAAGACCTCTCTGACACATACATATTACATAGTAACTGAACTAAAACATCGGCATTTTACATAAGCCCTCCATACACTCTCTAATACTTTCCAATCATTCACACAATAAAACATAGAAGTATACTAATTTTGAAATTGGTTATTGCTGAATGACTTGCTGTCTGAGGGTAGAGTCTTTGACTGGCCATTAACCCCAGGTTCAAACACCATCACAGCTTAACTTTTGAATAAAAATCGTTAGAAATAGGGCCGAAGACTTCCGGCATAAGAAGTGAGCATCATACAGCCAATGGCCAGCAGCATGATGATGCAGACGGCAACGCAAATTACTGCATTAAAGTCGTATAATTTCTACCCGCAGGACATGTGGCGTGCAATTAAAAAGGGTCGTGGTGATCTACCACTTGGCAAAAATTCCGGACTAGTCCCCCATTCGGATCTCCGAAATTGGTTTGCTAAGGGGAAGTGATTATGAGAAAAAGACTGAATGACCAACGAAAAGATAAGACTATACTTGTCGATGTTTGCAGTGTGAAAAGTTTGATACCGGTTGAGAGGTTACAAAATATAAAACAGAAAATACTAAGCTTCAAACCGAATGTAGTCAGGGTCAGTGAATTGAAATGAAAGAAGACTAGAATCTCTAGTCTGATGAGCATAGGGTAACATCAACTCCATCAGAAAATGGAATAACAGAGGTAGTATCCGAAATGAATAGGAAGATACGGCAGAACGGGGATTACTGTGAAGAGTTTAGTGATACTGTTCTTCCATTTAGAATCTACAGCAAACCAGAACCGACAACAATATTTAAGATATAAGTAGCGACGTCC
The DNA here is from genome assembly GCF_023898315.1 of Schistocerca nitens. NCBI lineage: Eukaryota > Metazoa > Arthropoda > Insecta > Orthoptera > Acrididae > Schistocerca > Schistocerca nitens. Next base: position 26,842,322 of record NC_064619.1, on the reverse strand, counting down.
CAAGCAGAAGATGAAGGCATAGAGAAGGTATATGACGATACTGACCGGTAAGTCCGAACGTAAAGGAAGACGAAAATCAAGGGATCTTGGATTATGGTTGTAGGGAAGGAAGAGATGAACAGGCTACCAGAGAAAACGAGCATGATAGAATGAGAGGAGAGGAAGACTAAAAGAGTTCCTCAATACATTTCAGCTAGTTATAACGAATACTCTGTTCAAGAATCACAAGAGGATGACGTATACCTGGACAAGGCTGAAAGATACTTCCATTGTCAGGCATAGATTCCGAAATCAGACATTTGTAAGGTGCTCCAGGAGCAGATATAGACACAGATCACACTTTTAGTATGCTGAGGTCAAGGACAGACGGGGTAAAGAAAGTGAGGAATGATGAGATACTCTTGAGGTCCTCTGAGGATATAGATACTGCGGTAATAAATAGCTCAGCAGATAGTCAACTGAAGAGTAATGGACATGTCTGAAAAGGCCAGTTACAGAAGCTGGAAAGGAAAACATAGATACAAGGAAGGTAACTGCGAAGACTTCGTGGGTAACAGAAGAGATACTTCAATTGACCAACAAAAGAAAGATGTAATAAAATATTCAGGGAAATTTAGGAATACGGAAATACACACCAAATAACAAGTTCTGAGAAGCTAGGAAAAATGGCTGCATGAAGGATATGAAGAACTCGAGATTAATGTTGGGATGACTGATTTATCATAAAGAAAAGTCAAAGAAACCATCCATGAGAGTGAAAGCAAGGGTCTTATGGTTAAGATCATAAAGAGAATTACACTGCTAATTGCAGAGGAGAGAGCGGATAGGTCGAAAGAGTACATCGAAGGCTTCTACGGTGAACGGAGTGGGGGGGGGGGGTGATGATGTGATAGAAGAAGAAACAGGAGTCAGAATTTATAAAAAAAAAAACTTAGGAAGACTTAAGATCAAATAAGGCTGAAGGGTTAGACAACATTCCATAGGGAATTCTAAAATCATTGGTAGAAGTGGCATCGAAAGGACTATTCACGTTGGTGCGTAGAACGTATGAGACTGACGATGTCCCATCATACATTCAGCAAAATATCATCCACACAATTCCGAAGACTGCAAGAGCAGGGAAGTGGGAGAATTATTGTACAATCATCTTAATAGCTCTTGCTGACCCAGAATAGTATACGGAAGAACGGGAAAGAAAATTGAGGATATGTTAGATGAAATTCAGTTTAACTTGAGGAAAGGTAAAGGTATCTGTGGGGAAGTTCTGACGTTGATAATGGAAGAAAAACTGAAGAAAAGTCAAGACACGTTCATAGCATTTGATGACCTGGAAAAAGCATTCAACACTGTAAAATGAGATTTTAGAAATTATAAGAAAAATAGGGAAGAGCTCTAGAGAAGAACAGGTGGTTTACAATAAGCACAAAAACCAAGAGAGAGCAATAAGAGTGGAAGACCAAGAATGAGGTGCTATTACTAAAGATATTGTGAACAAGGATGTAGGATTTCGCCCCTATTGTTCAAACTGTACACTGAAAAAGCTATGACGAAAACCACAAAGGTTGAGGAGTGGTACTTACGTTCAAGGCGAAAGGATATCAATGACAAGATTTGCGGATAATGTTGCTATTTTCAGTGAAAGTGAAGAAGAACTACAGGATGTGTTGGATGGAATGAGGGTTCAATATGTATAAAATATGGATTGAGAATAAATGGAAGGAAGACAAAAGTAATGAGAAATAATGTGAACAGCAATAAATTCAGCATCTGGATTGTTGACCACGAAGTAGATGGACCTAAGGAATTCTGCTGCCTAAGGCAGCAAAAGATTCTACGATGGACTGCGATAAGAGGAAATGCCGTACAATGCATGGCTAAGAGGGCATTCCTGGCCAATGTAAGTCTACTGGTATTAAACATAGGCCTTAATTTGAGCCAGAATTTTCTGAGAATGTCCGTTTGGAGCACAAAATTGTTTGGTAGTAAAGCAATGATTGTGGAAAAACAGGAACAGAAGGGAATCGTAGCGCTCAGATGTGCTGCTGCAGAAGAATGTCGAAAATTAAGGGGACTGATAAGGTAAGAAATGAGTCCGTTGTCCATAGAAACGACGAAGAAAGGAACATGTGGAAAACAATGACAAGAAGAGGTGACAAGGTGATAGAACATCCGTTAAGACATCAGGCAATAATTTCCTTGGTACTACAGGCAAGTAGAGAGTAAAAGGGCTAGAGGAAGACAGAGACTGAAATACGTCCAGCAATATTTTAGGACGTAGGTTGCAAGGGCTACTCTGAGGTGTAAAGGTTGACATAGGAGACGACCTTGTGGTAGGGCTCATCAAACCAGGCGGAAGACTGATCATCATCATCATCATCATCATCATCATTTAAGACTCATTATGCCTTTCAGCGTTCAGTCTGGAGCATAGTTCCCCTTATAAAATTCCTCCATGATTCCCTATTCAGCGCTAACATTGATGCCTCTTCTGATGTTAAGCCTATTACTTCAAAATCATTCTTAACCGAATCCAGGTACCTTCTCCTTGGTCTACCGTGACTCCTCCTACCCTCTACTGCTGAACCCATGAGTCTCTTGGGTAACCTTGCTTCTCTCATGCATGTAACACGCCCCCATCATCTAGGCCTGTTCGCCCGGACTGCTACATCTATAGAGTTCACCCCCAGTATTTCTTTGATTTCCTCATTGTGGACATCCTCCTGCCATTGTTCCCATCTACTAATACCTGCAATCATCCTAGCTACTTTCATATCCGTAACCTCAACCTTATTGATAAGGTAGCCTGAATCCACCCAGCTTTCGCTCCCATATAACAAAGTTGGTCGGAAGATTGAACGGTGCACAGATAACTTAGTCTTGGTAATGACTTCCTTCTTGCAGAAGAGAGTAGATCGTAGCTGAGCGCTCACTGCATTAGCTTTGCTACACCTCGCTTCCAGTTCTCTCACTATGTTGCCATCCTGTGAGAATATGCATCCTGAGTACTTGAAACCGTCCACCTGTTCTAACTTTGTTCCTCCTATTTGGCACTCAATCCGTTTATATGCCTTTCCAGTGCCATTACTTTCGTTTTGGAGATGTTAATCTTCATACCATAGTCCTTACATTTCTGATCTAGCTCTGAAATATTACTCAGCAAACTTTCAATCGAATCTGCCATCACAACTAAGTCATCCGCATATGTGAGACTGCTTATTTTGGGTTCACATATCTTAATTTCACCAGCCAGTTTATTGATTTCAACATATGATCCATAAATAATATGAACAACAGTGGAGACAGGTTGCAGCCTTGTCTTACCCCTGAAACTACTCTCAACCATGAACTCAATTTAGCGTCAACTCTAACTGCTGCCTGACTATCTATGTGAGTACCTTTAATTGCTTGTAAAAGTTTGCCTCCTATTTCATAATCTCGTAGAACAGACAATCACTTCCTTCTAGGAACCCGGTCATATGCCTTTTCTAGATCTACAAAGCATAGATACAATTCCCTGTTCCACTTGTAACACTTCTGCATTATTTGCCGTAAGCTAAAGATCTGATCCTGACAACCTCTAAGACGCCTAAGCCCACACTGATTTTCATCCAGTTTGTCCTCAACTAATACTCGCACTTTTCTTTCAACAATACCTGAGAAGATTTTACCCACAACGCTGATTAAAGAGATACCTCTGTGGTTGTTACAATCTTTTCTGTTTCCATGTTTAAAGATTGGTGTGATTACTGCTTTTGTCCAGTCTGATGGAACCTGTCCCGACTCCCACCCCATTTCAATTATCCTGCGGAAGACTGATGATTAGAAAAAAAGTTAATCATATAGCAAGATATTTTAATGAAGGCAAAGAAAATTGTAGAAAACAAATTTCGTGAGTATGAGTGAGTATGAGTGAGATAGGTATGATTCAGGAAGAGGTTATTAGTGAACACGTTATAAGATTTAGCTCTGTTTTACAGTAGCACAATGATTCTTATATGTTTTATGTTAAATTTTACATCTGACAATGAATTAAAGGTAGTGAACAGAGATCTTCCATTTTCTACGTCTAAATCTACATAGACTCACTGCAGCTACATTACGGCGCGTGGCTGAGGGTACCCAGTACCATTATGCGTCATTTCCTTCCCTGTTCCTCTCGCTAAGAGAGATAGGAAAAACGAATTTCTATATGCATCCTTACGAGCCCTAATGTCTCCTATCTGATCCTCATGGGCCTTACGCGCAATGTTTGCTGGCGGCAGCAGACTCATTCGGCAGACACCTTCAAATCCTGGTTATAAAAATTTTGTCAGTAGTGTTTCTCGAAAAGAACGTCGCCTTGTGTCCAGTGATTCCCATTTGAAACCCTGAAGCGTCTCCGTAACACTTAGGCGTTGATCGAACCTACTGGTAACAAATCTAGCAGGCCGCCAATGAATTTCTTCGATGTCTTCCTCCAATCATACCTGGTGCGGATCCCAAACACTCGAGCAGTACTCAAGAAAGGGTCGCACTAATGTCCTGTGGGATGTCTCCTTTACAAACGAGCTAGTCTTTCCTAGCCTTCTCCCAATAAACCTAAGTCGACGGTTAGCGTTCCCTACCACAGTTATCACATACTCCTTCCACTTCATATCACTGTGAAACCTTACACACAGATATTTAAACTACTTAACTGTGTCATGCAAGACACTAGTAATACTTTATACGAACATTACACCTTTGTTCTTCCAGTCTCATTAACTTACACTTTTCAACATTTAGAGCTAGCTGCCATTCATCACAACAACTGACTAAACATTTTGTGTAAGTCATCCTGCGTCTTTCTACAGTCACTCAAATACGACACCTTACCTTGTATCACAGCATCATTAGTACACAACGGTAGACTGCAGCATACAATAGAGAATAACAGCAATCTTATCGCACTTCCCTCGGGCACTCCTGGCGATGCCCTCGTCTCTGATGAGCGCTCTTCCTCGAGGACAACATACTCGGTTTTATTACTTTAGAACTTGTAACGCCGGAAAGGCATATCCTCCTGTTGTTGTTGTTGTTGTTGTGGTCTTCAGTCCTGAGACTGGTTTGATGCAGCTCTCCATGCTACTCTATCCTGTGCAAGCTTCTTCCACCTACATCCTCCTGAATCTGCTTGGTGTATTCATCTCTTGGTCTCCCTCTACGATTTATACCCTCCACGCTGCCCTCCAGTACTAAATTGGCGATCCCTTGGTGCCTCAGAACATGTCCTACCAACCGATCCCTTCTTCTAGCCAAGTTGTGCCACAAACTCCTCTTATCCTCAATCCTATTGAATACCTCCTCATTAGTTATGTGATCTACCCATCTAATTTTCAGCATTCTTCTGTAGCACCACATTTCCAAAGGTTCTATTCTCTTCTTGTCTAAACTATTTATCGTCCATGTTTCACTTCCATACAAGGCTACACTCCATACAAATACTTTCAGAAAAGACTTCCTGACACTTAAATCTCTACTCGATGTTAACAAATTTCTCATCTTCAGAAACGCTTTCCTTGCCATTGCCAGTCTACATTTTATATCCTCTCTACTTCGACCATCATCAGTTATTTTGCTCCCCAAATTGCTAAACTCCTTTACTACTTTAACTGTCTCATTTCCTAATCCAATTCCCTCAGCATCACCCGACTTAATTCGACTACATTCCATTATCCTCGTTATGCCATTGCTAATATTCATCTTATAGACTCCTTTCAACACACTATCCATTCCGCTCAGCTGCTCTTCCATGTCCTTTGCTGTCTCTGACAGAATTACAATGTCATTCGCGAACCTCAAAGTTTTTATTTCCTCTCCGTGCATTTTAATACCTACTCCGAAATGTTCTTTTGTTTCCTTCACTGCTGGCTCAATATACAGATTGAATGACATTGGGGAGAGGCTACAAACCTGTCTCTCTCCCTTCCAAACCAATGTTACCCTTTCATGTCCTTCGTCTCATATAACTGCCATCTGGTGTCTGTACAGATTGTAAATAGCCATTCGCTCCTTGTATTTTACCCCTGCCACCTTCAGAATTTCAAAGAGAGTATTCCAGTCAACATTGTCGAAAGCCTTCTCTAAGTCTACAAATGCTAGAAACGTAGGTTTGCCTTTCCTTAATCTAGCTTCTAAGATAAGTCGTAGGGTCAGTATTGCCTCACGTGTTCCAATATTTCTACGGAATCCTAACTGATCTTCCCCGGGGTCAGCTTCTACTATTTTTTCCATTCGTTTGTAAAGAATTCGCGTTAGTATTTTCCAGCTAAGACTTACTAAACTGATAGTTCGGTAATAATTTTCACATCTGTCAACACCTGCTTTCTTTGGGAATGGAATTATTATATCCTTCTTGAAGACTGAGGTTATTTCTCCCGTCTCATAAATCTTGCTCACCAAATGGTAGAGTTTTGTCAGGACTGGCTCTCCCAAGGCTGTCAGTAGCTCTAATGGAATTTTGTTTACTCCCAGGGCCTTTTTTCGACTTAGGTCTTTCAGTGTTCTAATCCATCTATTGTACTATAAATTTTTCCTTATTTTGTTACCTGAAGTAATGACATTTCTGTGTCTATATATATTGTAATTGTTTCACAATATATATATATATATATATATATATATATATATATATATATATATATATATATATATATATATATATATATATATATGTGTGTGTGTGTGTGTGTGTGTTTGTGTGTGTGTGTGTGTGTGTGTGTGTCGATGTATAATTAGTTTGTTTTGTATATATTATTTGTATTTTTACGCTGGGTCTTGCCTAGGGAAAACTATGCTATCGAACAATTACATCGATAGGTCGTGTGGAGAATGAAAGTGTTTAGGATCTTGGGTAGTGTTAACTCTGCCGCGTGGAGTGCGGGCAGAGCAAAGTCTGGCTGGAGGAGGGCGGTGGAGTAGGTGTGTTGAGTGACGCTCCCGCGAGTTGCCGCTCTTTCGGGGTTTGGCTGCATGTAATTGCGCTCGACTTGGAATGATAGTTTCTGGCACGGTGTCGCGGACGGGAAGCGTTAGCTGGCACACATCATGAGCCCGTTTCGCCTGGTGACTGTGTCGAGAAGAAGGCGCGCCAACATCCAGCTTCTGCAACAGCGCCAGCCGACAATAAGTGATTGTCGCCACCTCCTCGATCGACGACTTCAAACCTTTGTTCCTCATTGCCACAATTGCATTACCAAGCAGGGTCCCTCCCTTTTCCGAAATGAACCCGAGTGTCGTTGAAATTCAGACGCCAGCATTAAAGTAATATCATTCCATTTCACTGCTTTAGTTTCAAAGTTCAGTTAAAGCATTCATAGCTAGCTACAATAAACAAACAGAACTACATTTAGATTACACAAGCACAAATTAAGAGTGCGAGTTTTGTTACCACATTTTAGCTTACCTGTGACAGCAGCTCAGCTTGGTACATACTAAATTTTACTATTGTTAATTGTTCAAAATCATTTAATTCAAGTTCAAAGTTAGATCTCTTATTTCCAAAATGCCTAGATTCAAGTTGCTTTTGAGATGATTGTTGAGGTAGCCCAAGACTAACCTTATTTTATTTCATTTCGTAGTGTTTCAGAAACAAAGTTCACTATTAATTTCAGTCATTAAATTAACTTTCAATTTTCTGGTTTTATTTATTCTTTTGCTAAATTAAGTCAGAGTGTAACGAAATTTATTACTTCTGACTAACATTCAGTTTTCACACAACACGTGTCAACCTTCTGTTGCCACGCTTTTAGTGCTAATTATATGTGCATCAACCTTTCTTTTTCAGTTGTTATAGTAGTTGTCCATAGGACTGGCGATCATAATTTTCCCCAAATCTCAAATATCTAATTAACGCCAGTTAATTGTTAACGTAACGACCGCACATTTAATTTCTTTATTAACTTCGACCCTTTTTCAAAATTAATTTGCACCAATTTCATTTGCATTTTTCCTTTTATTTAGATGTAACCCTTTCCTCCCTCTTTACCGACAGATTAACATCGGTGACGTTTGCTTTTCCCAAATTTCCATTAGGTACACGCGGTTTAATTTTTCACTGTCATTAAGGTCGATCGGAGAGGGGGAGGTTACAGACTCTTCGAGCCACTCACACATCTATGAACTTATACCATAGGCTTGTACCTTCGTTGACAGCCTGGAATGGGGCATCAAACGACATCCCGAAATCCAGAAATATGGGATCTGCCTGTAGGCCTTCATGCACAGTTCGCAGTATATCAAGTCAGTAAAGTGCAAGCTGAGTTTCGCAAGAGCTCTGCTTTCTAAAACCATGCTGATTCGTGGACATAAGCTTCTGAGTCTGAAGAAGGTATATTTGTCGCACTGAGATTATGTTCAGTGTAAGTATCAGTACAAATGTATACATGAGGTATGGAAAAGGACCAATTAAGTTTAATACTATTTCTTCAGATTCATAGGACGGATGTATAACGATATCACCCAACGGTAGGCACGCAAATTGCCACAACGCTCACCAACAGTTGTGCGTATGTGAGACAAACAAAAGACTACTCTCTCTCTGTCCGCTACATAACTAGACACGAATTAAGATCGCTTACTTCGCTGCAAGGTGCAAACACTCGGAACAATTTGGGTACGTTGTAATAAGGAAAGATGAATGATATAAATCAAACAGCTCTAAGCACTATGGGACTTAACATCTGAGGTCGACAGTACCCTAGACTTAGAACTACCTAAACCTAACTAATCTAAGGACATCACACACCCATGCCCGAGGCAGGATTCGAACCTGCCACCATTGCAGCAGCGCGCCTCCGGACTGAAGCGCCTAGAACCGCTCACCCACAGTGGCCGGCACGAATGATATACAATTTGTATAACAATCAAGACCCAGCTATGACATAGTAGGGCCGAGAGTGAAGTGCTCTGATTACAAATGTTGTAAGGCACGAATAAAACCATTGCGCCATAGTGTTCCATTTATACAGCGAAGAAGGAAGGAAGGAAGATTAGTGTTTAACGTCTCGTCGACAACAAAATTCTTAGAGGCGAAACACATGCTCTGGTTTAGGAATTATTGGAAAGGAAACCGGTTGTGTCCTTTCCAAGAAACCATTTCTACATTTGCCTTAAGCGATATAGAGAGATAATGAGAAACTAAATAAGATGTTCGGACACGAATTTGAAACTGCACTGTCTCTCACGACCGAGCGAGGTGGCGCAGTGGTTAGCACACTGGACTCGCATTCGGGAGGACGACGGTTCAATCTCGTCTCCGGCCATCCTGATTTAGGTTTTCCGTGATTTCCCTAAATCGCTTCAGGCAAATGCCGGGATGGTTCCTTTGAAAGGGCACGGCCGATTTCCTTCCCCATCCTTCCCTCACCCGAGCCTGCGCTCCGTCTCTAATGACCTCGTTGTCGACGGGACGTTAAACACTAATCTCCTCCTCCTCCTCCTCCTCCTCTCTCACGGTACAGAAGCGGAAAAAGCAGTGAAGTGTGTAAAAGATAGGTTCAGTAGTGGGATTGAAATTCGAAGTGAAACAAGATTCATGGGCGTTGGGTAAACTAGAAAATTAGATAGTCGTAGTATTTGAGATGTGATGCCATAGAACAATACTGAAATTAGGGTAGGCTGATTAGATATGTAATTGCGAGATGCTTCGCAGAATCGTCGAGGAAAAAAGTAGGTGGAAAAAAGTGAAAAGGGTGTCAGAAATGTAGGACCTGCCTCAAGACATCAAGCAATAATTCCCGCGGCAGTAATGGGAACACTGGAGAATATAAGTTGTAGAGGACGGCAGAAAATGGAAGATATCCAACCAATAATTCATAATGTTGGTTTGCAAACTGAAGAATTTCCAGCGATAAAATGCGGTAATGTACAGGCGTAGTTACCACTAGCTCAAATTTTTATTACCAGTTAAAATGTACCTTATATATATATATATATATATATATATATATATATATATATATATATATATATATATATATATATATATAGGGTGTTTCAAAAATGACCGGTTTATTTGAAACGGCAATAAAAACTAAACGAGCAGCGATAGAAATACACCGTTTGTTGCAATATGCTTGGGACTACCGTACATTTTCAGGCGGACAAACGTTCGAAATTACAGTAGTTACAATTTTCAACAACAGATGGCGCTGCAAGTGATGTGAAAGATATAGAAGACAACGCAGTCTGTGGGTGCGCCATTCTGTACGTCGTCTTTCTGCTGTAAGCGTGTGCTGTTCACAACGTGCAAGTGTGCTGTAGACAACATGGTTTATTCCTTAGAACAGAGGATTTTTCTGGTGTTGGAATTCCACCGCCTAGAACACAGTGTTGTTGCAACAAGACGAAGTTTTCAACGGAGGTTTAATGTAACCAAAGGACCGAAAAGCGATACAATAAAGGATCTGTTTGAAAAATTTCAACGGACTGGGAACGTGACGGATGAACGTGCTCGAAAGGTAGGGCGACCGCGTACGGCAACCACAGAGGGCAACGAGCAGCTAGTGCAGCAGGTGATCCAACAGCGGCCTCGGGTTTCCGTTCGCCGTGTTGCAGCTGCGGTCCAAATGACGCCAACGTCCACGTATCGTCGCATGCGCCAGAGTTTACACCTCTATCCATACAAAATTCAAACGCGGCAACCCCTCAGCGCCGCTACCATTGCTGCACGAGAGACATTCGCTAACGATATAGTGCACAGGATTGATGACGGCGATATGCATGTGGGCAGCACTTGGTTTACTGACGAAGCTTCTTTTTACCTGGACGGCTTCGTCAATAAACAGAACTGGCGCATATGGGGAACCGAAAAGCCCCATGTTGCAGTCCCATCGTCCCTGCATCCCCAAAAAGTACTGGTCTGGGCCGCCATTTCTTCCAAAGGAATCATTGGCCCATTTTTCAGATCCGAAACGATTACTGCATCACGCTATATGGACATTCTTCGTGAATTTGTGGCGGTACAAACTGCCTTAGACGACACTGCGAACACCTCGTGGTTTATGCCAGATGGTGCCCGGCCACATCGCACGGCCGACGTCTTTAATTTCCTGAATGAATATTTCGATGATCGTGTGATTGCTTTGGGCTATCCCAAACATACAGGAGGCGGCGTGGATTGGCCTCCCTATTCGCCAGACATGAACCCCTGTGACTTCTTTCTGTGGGGACACTTGAAAGAGCAGGTTTACCGCCAGAATCCAGAAACAATTGAACAGCTGAAGCAGTACATCTCATCTGCATGTGAAGCCATTCCGCCAGACACGTTGTCAAAGGTTTAGGGTAATTTCATTCAGAGACTACGCCATATTATTGCTACGCATGGTGGATATGTGGAAAATATCGTACTATAGAGTTTCCCAGACCGCAGCGCCATCTGTTGTTGACAATTGTAACTAGTGTAATTTCTAAAGTTTGTCTGCCTGAAAATGTACTGTTGTCCCAAGCATATTGCAACAAACGGTGTATTTCTATCGCTGCTCGTTTAGTTTGTATTGCCGTTTCAAATATACCGGTCATTTGAAGAGAGAGAGAGAGAGAGAGCGTTTCACAGATCATGTTACGCACTTCTAGAGGTTCTGGAGGAGACTTAGTAGATCAATCTGTGCGTAGAAACCCGTGCCCGGAAACGGTTCGTTTCCATATTACAAGGAAAACCAAACCTGCTCAATCGCGTGCTAAATGTTCGTTACGCAGACGGCGTGTTATGGTAGGCTACCCAGATTCATGAAAGGTACGATACCGAGATGTAATATAACGTCCTGTTACTATCTGCCTCAGTCGACATTACGTTCACTAGTACTGCAGTAACAGGATATCTGAATACACGTTCACAGAGTACACCACCGCGCGGCGTCTTGTCACGGACCGCGCGGCTTTCCCCGTCGGAATTGGATCGTCCGACGGGCATGGGTGTGTGTGTTGTCCTTACGGTATGTTAGTTTAAGTTAGATTAAATAGTGCGTAAGCTTAGGGACTGATGGCATCAGCAGTTTGGTCCCATAAGACCTTACCACAAGTACGAACAGAGTACACCGATGTCTTGTTAATGTACGGTCAATCTCACCGTAATGGAAGAGAAGCTCAACAGCTGTCACGCAAGTACTTTCCAAATCATGTGACTCCATCTCATTCCATGTTTGTCAGAGTGGAACAACAGCCTGCGAGGAAGTGGGAAATTCACAAGCGATAGAGCAAACAGTGGTACTCCAAGAAGGCGCTGCTCTGTCCTGCTGGAAGAGGAAGTGCTTCATCAAAGTGAAGAGAGCCCCTCGACGAGTAAACGAGGCGTTGTTCGTGACTTGTATGTGTCTCATTCGTCTGTCTGGCATGTTATGGATGAAGAGCAACACCACTCACTTTACTTCAGAAGACACACGTGATGTGCCTATAGGATGTTGTGCCACGTGTCAATTTCTGTACGTGGTTTTCAGCTTTTTTGTGGATTTTCTTCGCTTTCCAAGGCTAATTTTGTTCACTGGCGAAGAGCATCTCAGTAACGAAGTTGTTTTGAACGCTTGAAATAGCTGCATTTGGGATGAAAAAATCCCTAAGATTTCAGCACATCTCCGGCATCTGTGTTTGGGCAGATACCTGAGATGGTCGCTTGACTGGGCCGTACATCGTCCCTCACCACCTAAGGGGTGCCAGGTATTTGATATTCTCCAAAAAAGTTATGGCGGAGGTTTTAAAGATGTGGCGTTGGACATTCGCCAGGAGTTGTGATTCCAGCATGATGGCACGGCAGTACATTTTGCGGTTCGCGTCCAAAGCAGATGAATCATCGAGCCGGACCATAGTCAAGGTGGACCACAAGCTTGGCCATCTAGATCTCCAGATGTAATCCATTCGGGATTTCTCTTGTGGCGCCACATGAAGAGGAAGATCTGGCTGTGGCAGATGTGATGAACCGTACACCATTTATAGGCTGGTTTTGTTAATTTAGCGTTTTTGGCCACCAGGTCTTTTGTTTTATTTCAACTCGTGAGGTACTGGAGATACTATAAGGTGCAATATTAATTTTGCTTGCCTTAGAGTCTCTCATTTCTACAACTATAATGAAAATAATTTCTTTTGCGCCTAATAATACGATTACTGGCGTAGCTGGACTCTGAAGTTTCACCAAATATTTTGAAAGAGCTTCACGAGAGGTGCGTGCTATGTAAAACTGTTATCAAAATACCTAACTACACAAACAGTACCTACGAGACTGCACTTGATTAACAATCCATAATATTTTTACTGTATGCCCTTTTGTAACGAATTCATACTTTTTCGTGTATAAGTATAATTCAAGAGAAAAGTACTAATTTAAAATCAATAATAAATGCTGAATTACTCATATGTTCCTGTCCAAGACTACAAGCGACGAAAATTATTTTCTTTCTTGGACATTTATGTACACTGAGTGACCAAATGTCTTGGACGTCACTGTGGCACGAGTCGGTCGTTAGTTGCTGAATTCTACGTAGTGCAGTAGTCTCCGTACACTACTGGTTTAAAGGGGCCCCTGACGCTCCACATTCTTATCGGTGACGATGTGATTCGCAATAGACCGTCGGTCGTCTGGTATGTATCAGCGGAGGCTACGTGACGTCCGTTCGTCAAACACTTGCGGCCACTGCGGCGGTTTTCACGTGTGGAAAAAAATGGCTCAAATCGCTCTGAGCACTATGGGACTCAACTTCGGAGGTCATTAGTCCCCTAGAACTTAGAACTAGTTAAACCTAAATAACCTAAGGACATCACACACTTCCACGCAGGATTCGAACCTGCGACCGTAGCGGTCTCGTGGTTCCAGACTGCAGCGCCTAGAACCGCTCGGCCACACCGGCCGGCACGTGTGGAAACACTGAAGCTATGATACTGAAGATGCGTCTTGCACTTTCGCTATTCATTTACTGGTTCATTAACAAAACGTTTCTTTAAACACCATTCTAATATAGCTAGTTCTGCAAATAATTATTATTAACACAATTTTTAATTTTCATTTCGGGACACTCGGATTGCACAACGTTTGGAAAGAACCCTGTCTAGGTTAGTTGTGAGGATAATTGAATGATGGAAGAGTTCTGTTAAAATTTGCGTTATTATTGCGCAAACAAACACAGTTCACTCTCTGATCCATATGAATACAGCACTAAAAGTTTCAACCTGCTAGTATCGATGCGGCGGTGGCGGGCGGCTAGATGTCGAGGCACAGAGCACACATATAACCACAGCTATGGCTCTTGACGTATCGGCATTTTAATTCTTCTTAGCGTCACAATACATTCCCATTTAGTGCCTTTGGAATTTTGCCATGATGTGTGGGCGTTGGAACGGCATACCCGAGGCTCAGTGAAGCTATGTCTCCCAGGAGAGCCTCCTCGCTCCAGAAGGTGTTGCTCAAACCAGTGCCAAACTCCAACTACTATTGAGCCCGTTGTGCCGTGCAGTGCCCGGGTGCATTTTCCCGCGCTCGCCTGCCATCCACCTTTTACCGCTCCCTAACAGACCGGGTATTCACCCGAGATTTTGCATTCTACATATACCTAACACATTGCCTGTGTACAGTTACAATTTTAAACATCTTAAGCAGTTTCAACATTTGTTACATTTCAATTCTATTATAATATTACTTGATATTTGGCATAAACATTAACATTCACATTGAAATTTATTTACAGTTTTCTTAACATAATGGCATGAAACAAAAAGAAATGAAATCAGAACATCAATTACGCAAGTTTATCGTAAAATCATATGAAAAGAATTACCTATATGTACAATAGTACAGAGTCGTTGTTGTTACAACTAGAGGCTTGTCTATAACAGACTGTTCAGAAATCGTGTCTACACTCATTCCATACGTAAGATATAACTACTGCTTAAGGTCGTCACATATGGACGTCTTCAAATGGAAGAATTTTCCTTGACATCTGGAGACCCTGTTTAATTACGAGGCTTTGCTACTTTATATAAACTATCCGATCATAGGTATTGGGACAAATAGTGGTAGGTATTAGTATGGTAAGTCTGCCCCTCTGGCTTTTCTATCGACCTTATCTCTGCTGGGGAAACTTTCAGTGAGCTTTCTGAATGTCTGAGGAGGAATAGCAGCCCATTCTTCCTCAGAAGCTGGAACCAGAGAGGGTAGTGATATTGCATATTGGGGACTCAAGCGAAGTCGATTTCGCTACTCATCCCAAAGATGTTTCAATTGATGAAGTCGGGACTGCGCTTCGCAGTCCATCTCAGGATCTTATTGTCCACAAACCACTGTCTCACAGACGGCTCTTTATGACAGTGTACACTGTCTCCGAACTATTTTTCAACTTTACACAACCACAGTGTCGTAAAGTGGACTCAAATCCATCCGCACTTATCGTGTCCTTAAGCGCAATAAGGGGATCACACCCAAACAACGAAAAACAAGAATCTTCCTGGCAGATTAAAACTGTGTGCCGGACCGAGACGCGAACTCGCGACCGTTGCCTTTCGCGGGCAAGTGCTCTACCGACTGAGCAGCCCAAGCACGATTTACGACCCGTCCTCACAACTTCAATTCTGCCAGTACCTTATCTCCTACCTCCTCATTCTAGCACGAGAAACACCTCTATAGCTTACCATCACGATCTCCGTAATTCACTACTCACAACAGACATAGAGGGAGGTGTAACTCTCCCTGTATACGTCAAACCCAAATGCATCCATCGGATTACTGTAGGATATGCCGTATGTGGTTCTTCACTCAAAATCGCCCATTCGTTTCCAGTTATCCACTGTGCAGTGCAGTCAAAAATGGTTCAAATGGCTCTGAGCACTATGGGACTTAACATCTGTGGTCATCAGTCCCCTATAACTTAGAACTACTTAAACCTAACTAACCTAAGGACATCACACACATCCATGCCCGAGGCAGGATTCGAACCTGCGACCGTAGCAGCCGCGCGGTTCCGGACTGCGCGCCTAGAACCGCTAGATCACCGCGGCCGGCGCAGTGCAGTCGCTCTTTATACCACCTCAATAGTTGCGTAGCACTGAACACAGAAATTTGTGGCTTATTAGAAGCAGTTCAACCTTTGTAATCCAATCTTTTTAAACCTACGCACAGCCGTGTTAGCGAGACTTCCGGTAGCCCTTAGAAAACCACGGATGATTCCTTCCGCTGTTTTCGTCTGGCTTTTCGCAACCACCCTCTTCAGTGTTCAGAGAGCCCTGTCCTTTAGTTAATAAGGTCTGCCTGGTCTTCGTTGGATGTTGTTCCTTCACTTTTCCATTTCACAGTCGCAACAACATCGATTTGGGCACCCTTAGAAGGGTTGAAATTTCCCTGTATGATTTGTTACCCAATGACCAATCGTCCTTTGAGTTCACTGACCTCTCCTTACGTGCTCTTTCAGCTGTTATTGTTCCTCCAACGACGATACACCGCGCCTCCCTCTGTGACGGCGGGTCCGCCTCTCATCACATCTAGTCATACATTCCGTATTACACGTGGCTGTCCGACTACTTTGGATCAGATAGTGTAGTTATACGAAAGTAAGGAGTAGGGCATAGCCATAAATTTGACTAACTTCGAATTGGATCCCAGAGATTCACAATGTTATCCATGGAAAACAGTAATAACTAACGAATTCTTCTACCGTAAGATAGTTCTTTGTAACATTTATGCTTCACTGTAAGTACTGATTTCCAACAGGTAGGTTAAACAATACAGAAAAGCTCCTGAGTCCCACCGGAAATTGGTTGTTGCGCTTAACTGTATCTCTCAGTACAAGGAGTGATCCCTAGTCCCTTGGTCGGCGTCCACCTCATTTCTGCCTTCCGCGCCGCAGCCACTTCTGCGGCGCCCACTTCTCTTTCCCATGCCGTCCAAATGAAGCTCCTTACCGGCGGACTTTGGCAGCAGTCAGTAACTGCCGCTGTAGAGGAAGTCGCCCGCGGCTTCACAGCCGGCAGCCCTCTCCGAGATGGGAGGCAGAGTCCTCTTATTGGTGTCTCCCTCCTGCGTCACCGTTTTTGAGGTAACCCGAAGGAAGTATTACGCCATTTGCTGTTATAAATGCCCTTTTACGTTTAATTCGTGTTTCTTTAGTTTTTTGAACGGTTCTACTCTTATTTATGACATCGTTAACTGTGATGAACTGCCGATACGCCCAGTAGAAGTGGCCACTACCAACATCTGCAGAAGGAATTCGCCGTCTCTTGTCGCGATTACGCTTTCCGCTGTTTGTAATTCTGAACGTATACGCCCCTCAGCAGAAGGTACAACCGAAAGAGGACGACACAGGAGATTATTGTGACACACAAGTCACATCTTGAAGATTTACTACGTGTAGTCACAGTTTGTGTTTCGGGTGCTTCAAATGGCTCTGAGCACTATGGGACTCAACTGCTGAGGTCATTATTCCCCTAGAACTTAGAACTAGTTAAACGTAACTAACCTAAGGACATCACAAACATCCATGCCCGAGGCAGGATTCGAACCTGCGACCGTAGCGGTCTTGCGGCTCCAGACTGCAGCGCCTTTAACCGCACGGCCACTTCGGCCGGCTTCGGGTGCTTCAATCACACAATAAGTCTATGAAATCCTGAGGCAAACTAATGTTATTTTCTTGTCAAAAATCGTCATACGATTAACTCTGTGAATACAATGGGAAAAGTCACGAATTAAGAAGTGCTAGTACAAAACAGCAGCCTACATTTCGCGAAACGTCATCCATCACCTTTTCTTCACCGTAGGCTTTCTTTTACTTTTAGCTGGTTCTGCAAATTAGAAACGCAGAAAACGTCATATGAATTGTGTTCTATATTATTGGTGCAGTGAGTCCTCAAGTTTTTATTAATATTTCACCAAAGAGATTTAATAACTTTGTTCACGAACACATATGAAAAGTTTAATTTCATTAATTGATAAGGTGCTGAGCACTAAATGATTTTCAGTCCACATAATTTGTTATTACGTTCGTATTAAGCCTCTCCCGGTGGCTAGGACGACCCCCCTTCGTCCCTACCGCCGGGAGGAGTTTATTTTAACTCGGCTGCGTATTGGGCACTACGTTTGTAGCCATCTTCATTTCCTAAGTGGCGCTACCCCACCACTTAGTACACAAGCGCCCAGTTTTGAACTGTCCGCCACTTCCTGATGGAATGTCCAGTTTTTGACCGTTTGGGTTTGCCGTAGAGTTATCGGCCGTATTACCAAATGACGCGCGGGCTGTAAACCGCGTTTTGCTTTTTATCCGCCAAAGCAATATGGTGAAAGCCATTTAATTTTTAGTTTTAGACCTTCGTTTCTGTATGGTGTCTT
The DNA here is from genome assembly GCF_023898315.1 of Schistocerca nitens. NCBI lineage: Eukaryota > Metazoa > Arthropoda > Insecta > Orthoptera > Acrididae > Schistocerca > Schistocerca nitens. Next base: position 26,824,009 of record NC_064619.1, on the reverse strand, counting down.
TTTTAACCCTTTTCCGACGTGCCTGTTTTTAGCTGTCTTCTATTATGTCATTTGGGATTGACGTGTAGTAGTTTTTCAATTTCTCTCTGTTTCGAGTTCTATAGTTTTGACTTGGGCGCGTATGACCTCAGTTGTTTTTGCGCCCCAAAACAAAACAAAACAAAAAGATATGTTTGTAGAGTTTTGGCTTTGTAAGTTAGTGTTCCGGTTGTTATTGTTTTATTTATTGATTCCGGTTGCTATTGTTTTATTTATCGATTGTCATTTCTAATGGAAGATCGCAGTCGTTGTTTGTGTTTACATATCGTCATTTTGTCATTGGGAGATAGTGTGTGGAGCTGTCGACGCTAGGAAATGGACTGCCAAGAGGAGGAATCAGAACATTCATGACATATTCTTCTGTTTGAGTTATATAGTGGAGCGACGGGAACGTGCGCTGCCAAAAACATTTGAATCCAGTGTGGGGATAATGCCTTTGGACAGAGCACGACAATGAAACAGGTTTCTCGTTTTAAGGAGGATCATTTTAACCTTAGTGACTCTCCACATTCAGGAAGACATTGGGGATATCATGAAGATTTCTTAAACACCTTAGATCACGATTATGGAAGTCAGTTTATTCGATAATTGGCAAATATGATGATCTGTCGATCATTCCACCATCTTGCTACGTTTGTATGGAATGGCGGAAGGTTTAAAAAGCGAGTGTTAGTGTACCGCATGCTCTAAGCCAAAATCACAATAATCAGCCACCTGAAAATCCCAAGCTAGTTGAAACTCAGGAACCTTGCTACTGAAGGAGTAAGATGGCGAGCTGATTGACTGAATGTGTCAAATTAAAGTCTGATGTATTCACAAAAAATACTAAAACTGGATCCAGACACTCTAATAAAATCCAATTACAGCGTCTGGTTTAGGACAGGGCGACTACCTCACTAAAATTTTTACTATGCTAATAAATTATTATTAACAAATTTAATAACTATTGAAACTAAAATTGTGTATATACTCCATAACTAATGATACAGACACGCAACGCATGTAGATGGTATGACGTTATGAGTCTCTTGGTGCCAGGTATGGAATGAAGCAATCCCTATTATCGTTAAAAAAATTGGCATTTGTGTGACTTGTCATTATGATAAGGTTTTCTTTTTGTTGGATTGTTTGTTTCCTTTCTATTGTGGCATCTATGTACATCATAACCTTGTGCATTAATTTATAGATAAATGGTGAATAATTTATTAGATTTGCTAGTTGAGCATGAAATATTTGTAGTTGAGCATTCAATGCATATTTTTTCGAGACCGGATTTTTTGCTTCATCCAAATATTTTGGCTTTTCGGTTTGTCTGTTGTACAGCTGATGATATGTTCTTTACAGTTACGATTACTTTATATTACTCTATATATTATACATACTTTCTGAATTTTCTATTGAGTACTGTTTTCTGAAGATTAGTGCTTGTGTTCTGGAGTGCTCTTGAAAAGGCTACGAAGTTAATAACTGGCTTTCGGTAAAAATGGTCATTGTATAAATGTTGCAGTTCTTACTATTTGGTTGCTTTCCAAGAAAAATTGGAGAGGAATTCCGCTTCATGAAAGACACCGTTTCGTAACTTTGTTTTCAAAAATGGTTCAAATGGCTCTGAGCACTATGGGACTTAACAGCTGAGGTCGTCAGTCCCCTAGAACTTAGAACTACTTAAACCTAACTAACCTAAGGACATCACTCACATCCATGCCCGAGGCAGGATTCGAACCTGCTACCGTAGCGGTCGCGCGGTTCCGGACTGAAGCGCCTAGAAACGCTCGGTCGCGCCGGGCGGCCTTTGTTTTCACCCAGATATACTTCAGGATATTCTGTGTTATTTTAACTGGCTATATTTGTTTACTTTCTGCACATGACATGTATTCACGGTTGCGAATACGGACAACCATTAGCCGTGTAAGGGAATGAGGAGGATGAAAATTAGTTCCGGACTAGAAATCGAAACCGGGTTTTCCGCATTACTCGAGCATACGTCTACGAAGGAACAATGCATCGTTAGTTTAACGACACAGACATTGCTACAGCGTGTTTACCTGTGTGTGCAAAATTTTTGTTACATGTTAACCTGTAATGAAACTTTTGGTATAAGGTATTTACAGTTGTAAAATGAGCGATTACTGTCAAACATTTCACATTAGTATGTCTGAAGACTCTAGTTCTATAGAAAATTTTGAATTAAGGTAGATGTGTAAATTTGTTTTCGTACCACACATGAGAAAACTGATTGCTTATCCTGTTGACTTTAGATCTAGTACACAATCTGCAGGCAGCAAAGGATTTTTTTTTTTTTCAGTTTATGGTGTATTTCCGACTGAGAATGGCTATACATCGGGTTATTTAGAGCGTTACTCACAGTGTTCTGAACTAGTTGTTTTTCTTTTCCTTCGTTTATGTCGAGGTAATGTTTATTTGTGGCACTTTCTGAAATTTGCTCGCCGATCACAGAGAGTTCACTAAAAGTACTGAAACATGTCTGGGTGAAAACGAAGCTACAAAACGGTGTCGCACATAAGGCTAAATTCCTCTCCAATTTTTCTTGGCAAGCACTGAAATAAGAGTGTAACATTCACAAGATGTTCATGTATATTTAAAGTTGTGTAAATATTACAGTATGTCTTTTGTCATGAATGGTGGTCAAGATGAACCATACAGGTATGAGGCTAATTAAAGCAGCAATAATGTGATCAACGTCTCAGATACGAAGACAAGCCAGCTGTGGGGGGTTTCTGTCGGTGAGGCGTGGGGTTGGTTAGGTGCTCTGAAGGTACTGCACTACCACAGATCTACTTGAGTCTGTTTTATAACTCAGAAATATTTCAGCGTTCTCTACTTTGCGACTTAGAACATTTTGGAATGTTGAATGCTGATGGTTTTAGAGTAAAAACCAGGTTATCGGTGAATGTACACATTCTAACTGCCCTAAATTTTGCTGCTGTTGAATTCTTTTATGCTCCTGTTTAACACTGAGAATTTTCACCACAGGTTCTTACTGATTGTGTTGCTCGGCGCCATGCATTTAAACCACACCGTCTAAGTGTTTGTGAATTCTCCGCTTCCACGACGAATTTGTCATCCACTGTTTCCTTCATTCTATATTGTGTTGAGATAATAACCAATGTGCGGCCACCACTCGGTTATAGATTTGCGTGGGTTCTTAGAATAAATATTTATTCATGACTAACCTAGCTATTGTGGACCACATTATTATCCTACGGGAATATTCATTATTTATCTCCCTTCAAAGATCATTATCCGTTTACTATTTACTTAATTATTTCAGTATTGACTTTGCTAATCAATGTGCTTCGGCCGCGATTCTTACTTCCATAAACACATAAAAACGACAGTGTATGACTGAATCACTTTTGACCAAATAAGCCATGTTAACAAATCTACTTAAGAAATCTAGCCACAGTGATGGTTAGATACCAAGTATCTGACACTGACTAGAATGAATTGCATTTTTCTTCATGCCAAAACAGCTGTGAATTTGCAGCACGTTATCGATAGTCTAATATGATGTACTCTCAAACGGCCTGGTTGTTGTTTGACTATCACAAGCCATTTACCGAGAAACTATATATACTAGGAGCAATAGGAAAGTAGTGACGAAATAAACAATTTTACGCGAAAATACAATCCTGGAAATGGAAAAAAGAACACATTGACACCGGTGTGTCAGACCCACCATACTTGCTCCGGACACTGCGAGAGGGCTGTACAAGCAATGATCACACGCACGGCACAGCGGACACACCAGGAACCGCGCTGTTGGCCGTCGAATGGCGCTAGCTGCGCAGAATTTGTGCACCGCCGCCGTCAGTGTCAGCCAGTTTGCCGTGGCATACGGAGCTCAATCGCAGTCTTTAACACTGGTAGCATGCCGCGACAGCGTGGACGTGAACCGTATGTGCAGTTGACGGACTTTGAGCGAGGGCGTATAGTGGGCATGCGGGAGGCCGGGTGGACGTCCCGCCGAATTGCTCAACACGTGGGGCGTGAGGTCTCCACAGTATATCGATGTTGTCGCCAGTGGTCGGCGGAAGGTGCACGTGCCCGTCGACCTGGGACCGGACCGCAGCGACGCACGGATGCACGCCAAGACCGTAGGATCCTACGCAGTGCCGTAGGGGACCGCACCGCCACTTCCCAGCAAATTAGGGACACTGTTGCTCCTGGGGTATCGGCGAGGACCATTCGCAACCGTCTCCATGAAGCTGGGCTACGGTCCCGCACACCGTTAGGCCGTCTTCCGCTCACGCCCCAACATCGTGCAGCCCGCCTCCAGTGGTGTCGTGACAGGCGTGAATGGAGGGACGAATGGAGACGTGTCGTCTTCAGCGATGAGAGTCGCTTCTGCCTTGGTGCCAATGATGGTCGTATGCGTGTTTGGCGCCGTGCAGGTGAGCGCCACAATCAGGACTGCATACGATCGAGGCACACAGGGCCAACACGCGGCATCATGGTGTGGGGAGCGATCTCCTACACTGGCCGTACACCACTGGTGATCGTCGAGGGGACACTGAATAGTGCACGGTACATCCAAACCGTCATCGAACCCATCGTTCTACCATTCCTAGACCGGCAAGGGAACTTGCTGTTCCAACAGGACAATGCACGTCCGCATGTATCCCGTGCCACCCAACGTGCTCTAGAAGGTGTAAGTCAACTACCCTGGCCAGCAAGATCTCCGGATCTGTCCCCCATTGAGCATGTTTGGGACTGGATGAAGCGTCGTCTCACGCGGTCTGCACGTCCAGCACGAACGCTGATCCAACTGAGGCGCCAGGTGGAAATGGCATGGCAAGCCGTTCCACAGGACTACATCCAGCATCTCTACGATCGTCTCCATGGGAGAATAGCAGCCTGCATTGCTGCGAAGGGTGGATATACACTGTACTAGTGCCGACATTGTGCATGCTCTGTTGCCTGTGTCTATGTGCCTGTGGTTCTGTCAGTGTGATCATGTGATGTATCTGACCCCAGGAATGTCTCAATAAAGTTTCCCCTTCCTGGGACAATGAATTCACGGTGTTCTTATTTCAATTTCCAGAAGTGTATATATTCCCGCTGGAAGTAACATGTTCCCTCGAGACTTTTGAAGCATCTGTGAGATTTCTTTTACTGCTTGCTCATAGTATCGATTGAATGACGTCACAGATAAGCTACAAGCTGCTCTCACTCTCTCGTCAACCACTGATTCCAATTCTTGTCCTTCAAGTCTTATAACTACTGGTGGTATTCCTAAAAAGTTGTAAATAATCTCTCGATCCCTGGTGTTCCCTAATTAACTCTTAAGTCTTTTTACTTAAATCCTAATGCATATCTGTTTGACGCGATCCGCCCGCCGCATGAAGAACAGCGTCACATGACTCATTTTAAATTTCGTGCCAATACACAAAACATAGTTCAGAATAGTGCTTTAAAGTTTGAATATTTATTTCCTGCAGTAACTTTCCTGTAACTGGATTTTTTTAGCAAAAAGTAACTGTTTAAACAACCATTTTCAGTTCAGAAATTTAGTACTAAGAGACAGCTCATCTTTTGACTTTAGGCTGTAATGAGAATTCTACACAGAAGATTTAATTTTTTGTTTATTCTCTCGTTAACATTTTGCTTATATTCCAACCTTAGCAGTAGTACATTCTGTTCATTTTCTATGTTATCACTACCTCAGTTGCTCCTCAATGCTTTGTACACTACTGGCAATTAAAATTGCTACACCAAGAAGAAATACAGATGATAAACGGGTATTCATTGGACTAAAATGTTATACTATAACTGACATGTGATTACATTTTCACGCAATTTGGGTGCATGGATCATGAGAAATCAGTACCCAGAACAACCATCTCTGGCAGTAATAACGGCCTTGATACGCCTGGGCATTGAGTCAAACAGAGCTTGGATGGCGTGTACGGGTACAGCTTCCCATGCAGCTTCAAGACGATACTACAGTTCATCAAGAGTAGTGACTGGCGTATTGTGACGAGCCAGTTGCTCGGCCACCATTGACCAGACATTTTCTGTATCCAGAAAGGCTCGTACAGGACCTGCAACATGGGGATGTGCATTATCCTGCTGAAATGTAGGGTTTCGCATGGATCGAATGAAGGGTGGAGGCACGGGTCGTAACACATCTAAAATGTAACGTCCACTGTTCAAAGTGCCGTCAGTGCGAACAAGAGGTAACCGAGACGTGTAACCAATGGCACCCCATACAATCACGCCGGGTAATACGCCAGTATGGCGATGACGACTACACGCTTCCAATGTGCGTTGAACGCGATGTCACCAAACACGGACGCGACCATCATGATGCTGTAAACAGAACCTGGATTCATCCGAAAAAATGACATTTTGCCATTCGTGCACCCAGGTTCGTCGTTGAGTACACCATCGCAGGCGCTCCTGTCCGTGATGTAATGTCAAGGGTAACCGCCGCCATTGTCTCCGAGGTGATAGTCCATGCTGCTGCGAACTTCGTCGAACTGTTCGTGCAGATGGTTGTTGTCTTGCATTGTGTTGAGTCAGATCGAGACGTGGCTGCACGATCTGTCACAGCCATGCGGATAAGATGCCTGTCATCTCGACTGCTAGTGATACGAGACCGTTGGGATCCAGCACGGCGTTCCGTACTACCCTCCTGAACCCACCGATTCCACATTCTGCTAAGAGTCATTGGATCTCGACCTACACGAGCAGCAATGTCGCGATACGGTAAACGGCAATCGCGGCCGGCTACAATCCGACCTTTATCAGAGTCGGAAACGGGATGGTACGCCTTTCTCCTCCTTACACGAGGCATCACAACAACGTTTCACCAGGCGACCCCAGTCAACTTCTGTTTGTGTATGAGAAATCGGCTGGAAACTTTCGTCATGTCAGCACATTGTAGTTGTCGCCACCAGCGCCAAACTTGTGTGAATGCTCTGAAAAGCTAATCATTTTCATATCACAGCATCTTCTTCCTGTCGGATAAATTTCGCGTCTGTAGGACGTCATCTTCTTAGTGTAGCAATTTTAATGGCCAGTAGGGTATTTTTGAGATGCTAACCAGTTTTTTCTTTCTTTGGTTTCTTCGTTACACAGTACGATATAGACAGAGACTGTGTTTGCTGTGAGCGGTCACAAGGCCAAGTGGATGCTGTGCATAAACAGCTGGAAGTTGTGTTTGCTAAGCTCGACGGGTTTCTGGCTACTTCTCGAGACAGCGGCGGCATCTCGGCATTCGTGACGAGGAATTCGACGCCCTTAATGCCGTTCGAATCCTGTGGTTACCAGGCTGTCACTGCGTCTTCTGATACGCAACATCTGACCGTTCAACTTAGCTCGAGAGTGAAATGCGGACATTGGTGGGTTCGCTTGTCATCTGGACATATGCATATGGCGGGTTTACTAGTCATTGGAAGCTCCAATGCTTAGTCCGTCAGGGAAATAACATGGAAGGCGGAAAAATACGCTTGTACTCTATGTTTGTGCCGAAGCGTATCTTTCTTGACGCTTAAGAGGTCCTACAGGCCGCCTGCGAGAGCGCCGGATGCAGCCGGTTGTGAATAGTGGCACATGGCAGCAGGAATGACTCCTGCCACTTGGTTTCTGAGGCCATCTAGACTTCCCTTTGGTGTACGGCTGACACGGTATAGGCAACTTGCACTGCACGTGGGATGCAAGCTACTTGTAGCATCGAACTCAGGATCGGTTGCGGTTCTCTGGTCTGGAGCAGAGTCGAAGGTCTAAACGAGAGGCTGAGACGATTCGGCGACTGTTTCAGATGCGAGTTACTCGACTCCGCCATCGGGTACAGAATTGTGGGTTTTACCCGTATCGATCAGCAGTTCTAACACGCAGGAAGTGACTGCATGGGTAGCGGAGTAGGTGTCGCTTCCACATTTGGAGTTTTTTAGGTTAGAGAACCCCATCCCTTGGGAACAGAGACGAATAGCGTGCGAAATTCGAGGTTACATCGGCCCCAGTGTTCTCAAAGAATGCTCGTCCTCGCAGATCGGATAGACAGGTTAATAAACTCCTGGAAATTGAAATAAGAACACCGTGAATTCATTGTCCCAGGAAGGGGAAACTTTATTGACACATTCCTGGGGTCAGATACAGCACATGATCACACTGACAGAACCACAGGCACATAGACACAGGCAACAGAGCATGCACAATGTCGGCACTAGTACAGTGTATATCCACCTTTCGCAGCAATGCAGGCTGCTATTCTCCCATGGAGACGATCGTAGAGATGCTGGATGTAGTCCTGTGGAACGGCTTGCCATGCCATTTCCACCTGGCGCCTCAGTTGGACCAGCGTTCGTGCTGGACGTGCAGACCGCGTGAGACGACGCTTCATCCAGTCCCAAACATGCTCAATGGGGGACAGATCCGGAGATCTTGCTGGCCAGGGTAGTTGACTTACACCTTCTAGAGCACGTTGGGTGGCACGGGATACATGCGGACGTGCATTGTCCTGTTGGAACAGCAAGTTCCCTAGCCGGTCTAGGAATGGTAGAACGATGGGTTCGATGACGGTTTGGATGTACCGTGCACTATTCAGTGTCCCCTCGACGATCACCAGTGGTGTACGGCCATTGTAGGAGATCGCTCCCCACACCATGATGCCGGGTGTTGGCCCTGTGTGCCTCGGTCGTATGCAGTCCTGATTGTGGCGCTCACCTGCACGGCGCCAAACACGCATACGACCATCATTGGCACCAAGGCAGAAGCGACTCTCATCGCTGAAGACGACACGTCTCCATTCGTCCCTCAATTCACGCCTGTCGCGACACCACTGGAGGCGGGCTGCACGATGTTGGGGTGTGAGCGGAAGACGGCCTAACGGTGTGCGGGACCGTAGCCCAGCTTCATGGAGACGGTTGCGAATGGTCCTCGCCGATACCCCAGGAGCAACAGTGTCCCTAATTTGCTGGGAAGTGGCGGTGCGGTCCCCTACGGCACTGCGTAGGATCCTACGGTCTTGGCGTGCATCCGTGCGTCGCTGCGGTCCGGTCCCAGGTCGACGGGCACGTGCACCTTCCGCCGACCACTGGCGACAACATCGATGTACTGTGGAGACCTCACGCCCTACGTGTTGAGCAGTTCGGCGGTACGTCCACCCGGCCTCCCGCATGCCCACTATACGCCCTCGCTCAAAGTCCGTCAACTGCACATACGTTTCACGTCCACGCTGTCGCGGCATGCTACCAGTGTTAAAGACTGCGATGGAGCTCCGTATGCCACGGCAAACTGGCTGACACTGACGGCGGCGGTGCACAAATGCTGCGCAGATAGCGCCATTCGACGGCCAACACCGCGGTTCCTGGTGTGTCCGCTGTGCCGTGCGTGTGATCATTGCTTGTACAGCCCTCTCGCAGTGTCCGGAGCAAGTATGGTGGGTCTGACACACCGGTGTCAATGTGTTCTTTTTTCCATTTCCAGGAGTGTATGATACCAGTAAACTGCAGGAACATTTTAATAAATTACTCAGAATTAGTATCGCTTATTAAAGGTTAGGTTGGACTGGTTGTAAAGGGGTAGTGTCTATGACCCATAATGGAAAGGTGCTGAATCCCAGATTCGAATTTCACCACCGCTTATATTCTGAATAAATAACCACAGTTGTGGCGGCCCATTACGTTCTGAATAAGAAGCTGGAAGGAGGAACACTGGTAAGAGGAAGGTAGCTTCGAAGAATTTACGGTCAACAGAACGAATATTTCAGTTGGTTGGCGAAAGAAGGGCGCAGAAATATTTGAAGGGAAACTGAGGAATACAGAAGTACAACACACTTATGAATGAAACACGAAGACGAAATTGCTCCAGCAGATATGCGAAGAAATCAAAAAGAAATGATTGTCGAGATGACTGACCCAACATACAGAAATGTCAAAAACGTCTTTGGTGATATTCGAAACAGTGGCGGTAACATTGATAATGAACTGCGTATTTCATTTTAAATGCAGAGGATAAAGCCGATAGGCGGAAGCAGTTCATCGAAGGCATCTACGAGGGGGAGGACTTGTATGAATATGTGATAGAAGAAGAAACAGGATTCGACACGAAATAGATGGGGTGTATAGTATTAGAACCAGAATTTTGAAGAGCTTTAGTCCACTTAAGGTCAAAGAAGGAGGAAGGGATGGATAATATCCCATTGCAATTCGTGAAATCATTGGTGAATAGGTAGCAAAACGACTCTTCGCTTTTGTGCGTCGATTGCATAAGACTCGAGAAATACCAGAAAAACTTGGGAAAACAACATCATTCGCTCAATTCCCAAGAATGCAAGAGACGACAATTGCGAGAATTATCGTCCCATCAGCTTAACATGTCATTCATCCAAATTGCTGACAAGGATGTAAAACGAAATTGAGGATCTGTCAGATGACGCACAGTTTGGTTTTAGGAAAGTTAAGGGCACCACAGAGGTAGTTCAGACGCTGCGGTTGATATTGGAAGCAGGAAAGAAGGAAAATCAACATACATTCATGGAATTGGTCGAGCTGTAAATAGTGTTTGACAGTGCCAAACTGTGCAAGATGTTCTAAATTCTAAGACAAGTGACGGTAAGCTATAGGGATAGACGGCTAATGTCTAATGTGCTCAAGAACCAAGAGGGAATAATAACACTGGAAGACCAAAAACGAAGTACTCGGATAGAAAAAGGCGAATGACAGGGATGTAGCCGGTTCAGTCTACGCATGGAAGAAGTACTGACGGGAATAAAAGTAAGGTTCAAGAATGGACACTAAAATTCAAAGTGAAAGTATATCTATGGTAATATACGTGGTGACAGTGTTATCCTTAGTGAACGTGAAGAAGAATTAAAGGATATATTAAATGAAATGAGGAAGATGATACAGAGGACTTACTGAGACTAAAGAGTTGAAAGGTGGACGTAATCGAAAGTAGCAGAAATGAGAACAGAGTGAAACTTATCATTAGAATTGGGCATCACGAAGTAGACGAAGGTGACGAATTCAGGTATTTAGGCAGAAAATTAACCTTTGACGGACGGATCAAGGAGGACATAGAAAGCAGATTAGCACTGATCGAAAGGGTATTCTTGGCTAAAAGTGGGCTACTAGTATCAAATATAGGCCTTACTTTGAGAAATAAATTTATGAGTCTGTACGTTTGGAGCATTGCATTGTGTGAAGTGAAACATGAACTTTGGAGAAACCGCAACGGAGGAGAATAGATAAATATGAGATGAAAAGCGTTGAAACTTATGTGGAGTGATAAGGAATGAGGAGCCGGCCGGGGTGGCCGAGCGGTTCTAGGCGCTTCAGTCTGGAACCGCGCGACCGCTAAGGTCGCAAGTTCGAATCCTGCCTCGGGCATGGATATGTGTGATGTCCTTAGGTTAGTTAGCTTGAAGTAGTTCTCAGTTCTATGGGACTGATGACCTCAGATGTTAAGTCCCATAGTGCTCAGAGCCATTTGAATCATTTGATAAGGAACGAGGAGCTTCTCCGGAGAGAGGGCGAGGGAAGAAAAATATGGAAAACACTGCCAATATGGATAGGATTACAAGAGATACGTTACGATATCGGGGAATAACTTCTATGGTACTTGATGGAGCTGTAGGGGGTTAGAACTGTAGAGGAAGACAGATACAGGGATACATCCAGCAAATAAGTGAGGACGTAGTTGTAAGCGCAACTATGATGTGGAAAGACTGGCAGAGAAGAGGAGTTCGCGGCGGATGGTATCAACCCAGTCACAAGACTGAGGTTTCAAAATATAAAAAAAATGATTGCAGGTTATAATGCCCGGAATTAGAAACAGAAAGTAGAGTGAAACCATAGACCTCCTGGGTGAGGAGCTGTAGAGGGAGAGCGCTTCAGAGAGAAATTGCAGAATGTCGTTCGCAATTTTCCTGATCATGCCACTGTAATACCCTGAGAGAGTCACGCCAGCAAAACTTTGCCAAAGAAAAGGATTCGTTTGACTATATTGCGAATCTGTTGTCCGACATTTACATCACGACACTAGTTGCACAGCCAGTACGTTAAGGTGTCCTAAACCTCCCAGCAACAACTTAGAGAATCAGTATCAAGACGGATTGTCAGAAAGTAGAAGAAGTTAGAGAATTGTGCTTCCTGGACAGGAAAATAATCGACGACGGACGGAGGGCGTAAGAATCAGACTAGTATTGACCGAAAGGGCATTCCTGGCCGAAAGTCTGCTGGTATCAAACGTAGGTCTTAAAGATAATGTACGTCTGGGCCATAGCATTGAATGTCAATGAGACATGAACTGTGGGGAAACCGTAACAGAAGAGAATAGATGCTTTTGAGATGTGGTGATACAGAGGTATGATGAAAGTTCGGTGGACTGACTAGGTACGAAATGAGGAGGTTCTTTGCATAATCGGAGAGAAACGGAATACGCGAGAACCATTATCAAGGAGAAGAGACAGGATAACAGCATATCTGGAACTAGAGGTAGCTCTAGAGGGTAAAAACTGTAGAGGAAGACAGAGGTTGAGATACATCCAGGAGATAATTGAGGACACAGGTTGCAAGTGCCACTCTGAGATGAAAAGATCGGCACAGCAGAGCCGCATCAAACCAGTCAGAAGACTGGCTACTCAAAACAGAAATAAGTAAATAAATAATAAGAAAAAAATTTCTACAAAATACTTTTGACTGAGGTGCGGCTTTATTCGCTGCGAAGATGCTCCCTCGTGTTGAATTGAAATAACAAAAAAAAATAAAAATGTTTTTCTGTATTCTGATGGCCCAGCTGGAGATGACTGACAGGTGACCCGTTGCAATGCCGAGTGTATTAAACGACGAGTGGCTGCATCTCGAAATGTCTTTGAATATTCAATTCATCGGGAAAATTTAAAAACATATAAATTCTTTTAATTATGGATTGCCTAGAGTAAGAATTATTTCAGTAAGCATATGTCAATCGTATGGAAGATTTCGTAGAGATCTTTCAGAAAACCTCATAAATATGTGGTCACAATTAGCAATATCGTAGACCATCGTTAACATTTGAGGTTGCTTCTCCTTAGTCCTGAACTACACTCAAAAAGAAAAGTGAAGTAGGCCCCAACTTGGATGGTTCTTTGACTAGCACATCGCTTTAGTGGCTTGTTCCTATCAGAGATAGTATGCATTTAGCTTCCTCCAACTTCTGAACTGGCTTAGCCAGGCAGCTACTATAGTACAAGGAGATACAGTTTAACTTGGACTCCAAGCCATGGCGCAGCCAGGGATTTTTCACTTTATGTAACTGTCTGACGTGCAAAACGCGGTAAATTACCGAAGGAAGTGCAAGACTGACTCACGATTGAACCGTATTCCATTGGATGTAAGGTATGAGGGTTATAATTTCTTATTTCGTTTACGGCCGTCCCTCGTCTCCTCACAGTCAGCTGTTATCCCCTCTTTACTTTCCTTCTTCGGTTTGAAAGAAAATCTTCCCTCGACGTTTATCTTTCCGCTACCTACTGGTCGGGGAGACCCATAGCATATTCAGAACAATCGAATCTTAGTCTTGCACAGCGCTATCGCGACACTTTAAATCTGTTGACAATTCAAGTGTTTAAAAACAAACTTATTCAATAAAACAGAACTGAACAACTATAAATCTATGATCGTAATTTTTTGGGAATGTTTCCTAAGTTGCAAAACGGGCAGTATGAATCAATATTCCATAGCTGATGGCCGTTGTCACGGGCACGCAGTAACACAGACAACCTAATTGTTACTTTTAGAGATTTAACGTGCAAAGCTTTGAGCTAGTATTCGAGATAAAAGTGGCCTCCATCTGACAGAAAATAACCCCGTTCGCTTCAACAGACACACATACTTTTTTTTTTTTTTTGGACGTTATTTGCATTTAGTATACGGCGAGTGAGCACAGAGTGCGGACTAGATAGCCGACGAACGGCAGTGTAATCCGCAGTACACGAGCTGCGCTCTCGCCAAGGCAATGACTGAAACATTTACGGCGGGGATTTACTGTTCACGGTGAACGCAGCTATCGGCGAATCAACTGTGGGCCGTGTGCCTCTCCACAATACGGCACTGCGGCGCCCTCTTTCAAAAGCAGACTGAATAGCAGCCGTGGGGAATGCACTGGAAGTGCGGATGAGGTATTTGACACAACACACTTCAGCGAGAGAGCCAGATTTAGTGCCGCCGAAACAGTGAAACCACACATTTGGGGGCGAAAGCGGGAGGTAGCCATGAAACTGCCGCCATTAGTACAGCAGATCGGATTTTAGAAATAAACCAGACGCTGCGATTGCCGGTGGCTAAAGCGACCTGTTTGCCAGTTGAGGCAGTACAACGACGTGAGTGCACTATTGTCTCCGGCGATGTCTGTTGTACGGGGGATTGCTACGGGCTCCGTATATCAGGACATCACAACTCTTCGAAACAACGGAAAGATACATACGCAGAACGGAAAATCCGTAATTTCTGTGTGAATGAGATACTGAATTTCGAATTCAAGGCTAAGGAGTAAAGCACCCAGGTGAGGAACGTATAAAACTGACATTACTGTTTTTACTCAAACACCATTAAGATGTTACCTGAGTTTTCGCAATATTTCAAGGTATATCCGGAGAATGAGGAGAATGATGGACGTCCAGCCGCTCCTAGGAGAAGACAGGAAGTTATGAGTGGTAGTCTGCAGTGTGAAAATACGTACAGTATGTCCTGAACAAAACGTGGTACGCTATTTCATTTTACTTTTGAATGTTGTCTGTTTAAAGTTAGCCAGCTGCTCGCACCTGTACACATTCTCGCTACATGTTGTCAGGACAATAGTTGCCAAGCTCACAGAATTCAACGTTGGGTATTTAACTACCGAATTGACGGTTTTTAGGGTACAGATGGTACGCTAGTCACATTTAAGAAGAAAAAAATTACGCTCTCTCAATGTTACGAGAGTGAATCAAATGAAAACTTTAAATATTTTTTAAATATTACTTATTGTGCAGAAGTGGTACAAAGCTGTACCATATTTCAACATAAGCTCCTCCACGCTCAATGCAAGTCTTTCAGCGCTTACAAAGTCCGTAAATTTCTTTAGAAAAGAATTCTTTTGGTAGTCCACGCAAACACTCATGCACCGTGTGGCGTACCTCTTCATCAGAACGGAACTTCTTTCCTCCCATTTCGCCTTTGAGTGGTCCAAACATCTGGAAATCACTTGGGGCAAGGTCTGGTGTGTATGACGGATGAAGAAGACACTCTAATGCAGGTCTGTGATTGTTGCAACTGTTGTAGGCGCAGTGTGGGGCCTTGCATTGTCATGTTGCAAAAGGACACCTGCAGACAGCAATCCACGTCGCTTTGATTTGATTGGAGGCCGCAGATGATTTTTTAGGAGATCTGTGTAGGGTGTACTGGTGACAGCGGTCCCTGTAGGCATGTAATGCTCCAAAATGACGCCTTTTTCGTCCTAAAAGGGAGTCAGCATAACCTTCTCTGCTGATGCTTCTGTTCGAAACTTTTTGGTTTTGGTGATGAGGAATGGCGCCATTCCTTGCTCGCTATCTTCGTTTCCTGTTGCTGGAACTGAACCCAGGTTTCGTCGCCAGTAACGATTCTTACAAGGATTCCATCAACTTCTCGTTCAAAATGCCGAAGAAGTTCTCCACAAGCATCAACACGTCATTCTCTCATTTCAGGAGTCAGCTGCCGTGGCATCAATCTTGCCGACACTTTTTGAAACTGGAGCCCATCATGCACTATGTGGTGTGCTGACCCATGACCAATCTGTAAACATGCTGCAATGTCATTCAGTGTCACTCGTCGGTTTTCCTTCACTATGGCTTCCACTGCTGCAACGTCCTGTGGAGTCACAAGTCGTTATGCCTGACCTGGACGAGGAGCATCTTCCACTGAAGTCACATCATTTGCAAGGTTCCTACTCCATTCGTAAACTTGCTGCTGTGACAAACATGCATCACCCTACTGAACCTTCATTCGTCGATGAAGTTCAATAAGTTTCACACCTTCACTACGCAAACGCCGAATAACAGAACGCTGTTCTTCCATGGTGCAAGTCGCAAGTGGGGCGGCCATGTTTATAATGACACTGCGGCGGTATGTGTGCATCTGCACTATGCTGCCACCTACAGGTCATTCTGCACACTGTTTGTAGCACGCTTACCAACTTACAGGATAACGGCGCGAAATTTAGATTTGTTATTACAAATTTAACGATTACATTTGACTGACCCTCGTATCTATTGGCAAAATGTTTCACTGGCGATAAAAATAATGAAAACGAATTCTAGAGGCCATAACGCTGTTTTGGGGATTTCGTTTATGCTCGTAACAGTCATTCTACGAGCGGATAGGAGCCGCTTTGCGTGTATTGCTATTTGGAGCTTGTAGTTCTGGAGAGATAAACCCCATTCAACAATGTTATCCTTGTGTTCGTTAACGTACCCGAAATGCTTGCCATCGTTCGTAGAAAGTTTTATTGTTCTCAGCAAGTCAGTTCGCAGGGTAGCTTACACCTCATAAGACTTCACACAGAGAATCAAGAAACGGTTGGATAGCAGTTGTCGTTTTCCATAACGGTGGGTACACACCTGATTTACGTTTATACGATACCCATGCAATTTTCACGAACAGCAGCCAGCCTTACTGGGAATGATTCACAAAGGTTGTGTTAAGCAGTGGCAGATACATGGAGCCATACTGCTTTAAGTCCGTCTCACTGCTCATTGAAAATGCGTTCTATATGGCTCTGAGCACTATGGGACTTAACATCTGAGGTCATCAGTCCCCTAGAACTTAGAACTACTTAAACCTAACTAACCTAAGGACATCACACACATTCATGCCCGAGGCAGGATTCGAACCTGCGACCATAGCAGTCCAGCGGCTCCGGACTGCAGCGCCTAGAACCGTACGGCCAACGCGGCCGGCTGCGTTCTATATAAGTCATGCTCCGAACATGACTAAAAAGCAAAAACAGAGGGACAGAGAGAGAGAGAGAGACAGAGATAGAGAGAGGGAAACGGAGAAGGAGAGGCCGATTTCTGTCACTGTTCATTCTGAAAGTAACCATACAATGCACATGTGAGACTTTAAATTATAATCTCTTTTTCTTTAGTTGACATGCAAAACTAGAAATCATGATTTATCTCCTTCTAATAAGTCCCATTAATAAAGCGAAGGCTATCCTTTAATGCTCTTGCTTTCCTTTATATTTGGTAGTATCTTCAAGTTTATTTAGCTCTCGTGGCTGATATGTATCACGCTCAGCGGCAATACCTTTATTTATTCATAGAAAGAAAATTATATACTTAGACGATTCTGACCCTATTCAGCTTCCCCGTTAGCCAGCAAACAATATAATGCCATGTACGTGAATGAGTGAAGTCTGTTATTTTGGACGTGTCCGAAAGAACTGACACCATGCGGAATCCATGGCTGTGAAACCTACACTCCTGGAAATTGAAATAAGAACACCGTGAATTCATTGTCCCAGGAAGGGGAAACTTTATTGACACATTCCTGGGGTCAGATACATCACATGATCACACTGACAGAACCACAGGCACGTAGACACAGGCAACAGAGCATGCACAATGTCGGCACTAGTACAGTGTATATCCACCTTTCGCAGCAATGCAGGCTGCTATTCTCCCATGGAGACGATCGTAGAGATGCTGGATGTAGTCCTGTGGAACGGCTTGCCATGCCATTTCCACCTGGCGCCTCAGTTGGACCAGCGTTCGTGCTGGACGTGCAGACCGCGAGAGACGGCGCTTCATCCAGTCCCAAACATGCTCAATGGGGGACAGATCCGGAGATCTTGCTGGCCAGGGTAGTTGACTTACACCTTCTAGAGCACGTTGGGTGGCACGGGATACATGCGGACGTGCATTGTCCTGTTGGAACAGCAAGTTCCCTTGCCGGTCTAGGAATGGTAGAACGATGGTTTCGATGACGGTTTGGATGTACCGTGCACTATTTAGTGTCCCATCGACGATCACCAGTGGTGTACGGCCAGTGTAGGAGATCGCTCCCCACACCATGATGCCGGGTGTTGGCCCTGTGTGCCTCGGTCGTATGCAGTCCTGATTGTGGCGCTCACCTGCACGGCGCCAAACACGCATACGACCATCATTGGCACCAAGGCAGAAGCGACTCTCATCGCTGAAGACGACACGTCTCCATTCGTCCCTCCATTCACGCCTGTCGCGACACCACTGGAGGCGGGCTGCACGATGTTGGGGCGTGAGCGGAAGACGGCCTAACGGTGTGCGGGACCGTAGCCCAGATTCATGGAGACGGTTGCGAATGGTCCTCGCCGATACCCCAGGAGCAACAGTGTCCCTAATTTGCTGGGAAGTGGCGGTGCGGTCCCCTACGGCACTGCGTAGGATCCTACGGTCTTGGCGTGCATCCGTGCGTCGCTGCGGTCCGGTCCCAGGTCGACGGGCATGTGCACCTTCCGCCGACCACTGGCGACAACATCGATGTACTGTGGAGACCTCACGCCCCACGTGTTGAGCAATTCGGCGGTACGTCCACCCGGCCTCCCGCATGCCCACTATACGCCCTCGCTCAAAGTCCGTCAACTGCACATACGGTTCACGTCCACGCTGTCGCGGCATGCTACCAGTGTTAAAGACTGCGATGGAGCTCCGTATGCCACGGCAAACTGGCTGACAATGACGGCGGCGGTGCACAAATGCTGCGCAGCTAGCGCCATTCGACGGCCAACACCGCGGGTCCTGGTGTGGCCGCTGTGCCGTGCGTGTGATCATTGCTTGTACAGCCCTCTCGCAGTGTCCGGAGCAAGTACGGTGGGTCTGACACACCGGCGTCAATGTGTTCTTTTTTCCATTTCCAGGAGTGTATTATGTAAACTGAAAGTAGTTTTGAGATGCTTGTAGTTTGCATCATGAGCATCTCTACAATCAGTTTTCAACCAAAATACGAATTTGGTGTTGGTAAACAGCAATATTACAAAAGGATATTTCACCCTGGGCGAGTTAAACTGGTTGTGTAGGCGGTAGCAGTAACGAGCGCTGCGCGCGTTTGGTTATCCCTGCAGCGCTTCAGTGATTTGGCATTTTATTTCTTGAAAAATAGTTGGTAAAAAGGGTATTTCGATCTTGTTGTTTCCACAGAAAAGTTGCATAATACTCAAGGGCTGAGTCAACCATAAGTTGCAAACCGAAGAATTAGCACGATTATAACAGTCGTACGTACCTCACTCGTATTTACGGTTCTTCGATGCACGTCTACGAGTGGTACGGTATTTATTATGTAAATTTAAAGTGGAGTGGGGAGAAAGGGAAGGAGAGACAAGGAACTAGTGATACCAGCTGCATCGTGACTGCATGTGCTATCAGCGGGGCCGAGTGAAAGTGTTTTCCAGACCGACACTCGAATCCGGCTTCTCCTGCTTTCTAGGGAACTGCGGTAATAACTGCGCCTCCCGGACACTGTCTTCATTGTAAATGCGAGGACTGTCTCGGCCTGTTCCCCAGGTGACCCACACCCCCACCTAGCGTCACCTGTCGGCAGTACCGATCCATGTCCTCCATGCTCGATAATTTTGGATTCCCGCTGGAGGATTTGACGTTGACGGTGGGGGTGGGGGGGGGGGTGGGGAGGGGTGGGGATGGATCATCGTCCAGTCACAGTGCCAGAAATGCATGAAGCGCCACGAAGAGGTTTCGAATTTAATCCAGGAAATCGAAGCGTAGTAACTAGGCACTGCCACATGTCCTTCACTTTGCCTAAAAATATGGGATCCCTACTGTGTAGCAACAAGTAGCCATGACCTTTGCTACGGAGATTGGGGGACCGTCGTTCACAAGACCACAGTACCACGATAGGATCAATTTTCGATATACAGTACACTGAAAATGCATGGGCTTAGCTGCTACACACCTGTACACGTACATATGTGAATACGAACATAGAACGATCTGAATTAAGCTGTCCATCCGCAGAAGCCTTGGAAGGCCCTACGGTACCGACCGGCCGCCGTGTCATCCTCAGCCCACAGGCGTCAACGGATGCGGGTATGGAGGGGCATGTGGTCAGCACACCGCTCTCCTGGCCGTATGTCACTTTACGAGACCGGAGTCGCTACTTCTTAATCAAGTAGCTCCCCACATTGTACCACACGGGCTGAGTGCACCCCGCTTGCCAACAGCGCTCAGCAGACCGGATAGTCACCCATCCAAGTGCTACCCCATGTAACAACAGCTGTACCTATAATAATTTTTTCTTCTGATTTTCGATAAATTAGTGTAAGCAATGTTTTAATTTCATTTCTTTTTCTTTTCATGTCGTTGTGTTAAAGAAACTGTGAGCAACTTCAGATGTGAATATTAATATTTATGTCAGATTTCAAGCAATATTATAACAGAATTGAAGTGTAACCCATGTTCAATCTATTGTAACCTGTTTAAAAATGTAATGGTGTGCCTGGTCCATACGTAGGCAATGTATTAGGATATGTGGAATGTAAAACCTTTGGTGAATACCCTATCTGTAGGGGAGCGGTAAAAGGTGCATGGCAGGCGAGCGCGGGAAAATGCACACGGGCGCGGCACGGCATAACGGGCTCAGCAAGTCAGTCGGAGTTGGGCATTGGTCTGAGAAACACGTTCTGGATCGAGGAGGCTCTCCTGGAAAACGTGATTTCATTGAGCTTCGGATGTGCCGTTTCCGACGACTATACAGCATGGCTCTATTCTATAGGCACTAAATTGAAAAGGATTGCGACGCTAAGAAGAAGCAAAGTGCCGATACATCAAGAGCCATAGCTGTGATTGTATATCTGCTTTGCGCCTCGCCATCTCGCCGCCCGCCAACCGCCGCATCGACACGAACAGGTTGAATCTTTAGAATTGTATTCGTGTGGACCAGTGTTAATTTTGTTCCTGACTGTTCAATAACAACTTAACTTTTACCAGAATTGTCCTATCAATTAATTATCCTCATCACAAACCTAGACAGGGTCCTTTCCACATGTTGTGCGATCCGAGTGTCCCGAAATGAAGAGTTAAAGTTTATGTTAATAAGAATTACCTGCAGACCTATCTATGCTAGAAAGATGTTTAAGGAGCTTTATTGTTAATGAAAATATAAGCAAAGAACTAAGGTCTGACAAAGTTGGAAGATGATTTTGGAATTGGTTTAGTAATGAAGCTTAATTAATTTGAGACAAAAATAATGGTAGTTAAATGAGGAAGTAATAAGACAAAAAGAGTAGTAACTCATATATTGTAAATCTTGAGTGCTTAATGCTTCCAATAGTTAATAGTCTCAACACAGTGATCATAACAGTTTCAGGGTCCCCCCCCCCCCCCCACTCTTTTCTTTTCTATTCATTTAAATTCTGAAGTGTACTGAACTGATTTGACCAGCAAAGTTAAATACAAAACCTAAGTTTATCAGTGTTTTACCCTTATTAAAATTGACATTGTATGT
Source organism: Schistocerca nitens (assembly GCF_023898315.1). Lineage (NCBI taxonomy): Eukaryota > Metazoa > Arthropoda > Insecta > Orthoptera > Acrididae > Schistocerca > Schistocerca nitens. The sequence continues at coordinate 26,802,509 of NC_064619.1, read as the reverse complement.
GTGTTTCAAAAGTGCTATTTCTAGTGTAACCTATACCGTATTTCAGTCGGATTAATAGACAAAACGCAGTTTGTAGTAATCATTATAGTGTAATGTTGTGTATTTATAGCTTGTCCAAATTAGTACAGAAAGGGAAAATATTAGTTCAGTAGATTTTTCTGGTTCTTAAATTTACCATATAATGCAGTATTACTACGTGTTGTTATGCTTGTACGTACATCTACTTGTACAAGGGAAAAAACTCACTTAATGCCTAATTAGGCTGGCAACCGTATTATTAACAATTGGTAGCATCTGCTGTGTATGTTTCTTGCCCGTCCTAACGTGTAGTTGCACTTTATACTTGCTTGACGTATCATTGTTGTTACTGAGTGGGTGTTAGTCTCATTGTGCCTCCATTCAGGTACACGCGGTCAACATATTTACTAAAATCCTTTTTAATAAGGTGAAGCCCGTCAACTTACCATAGTACAGGCTTTAAAGAGTTAACGTGCGCCCGAGCGTAGACGTTACACCCAGACCGACAGCGCTTAACTTTGGTGATCTGACAGGAGCCGGTGTTACCACTGCGGCAAGGCCGTTGGCCGTCAATTAAGCTAATTTTCATAAAATACGCATCTGAAACAATGTATGATGATAATGGTTATTTGTTCACATAATGACAGATTTTTTAAGGTTGCTTGATTTTAGGAAAGGGGACCAAACAGCGAGGTCATTGGTCCCATCGGCTAAGGGAGGATGGGGAAGGAAGTCGGCCATGCCCTTTCAAAGGAACCATCCCGGCATTCGCCTGAAGAGATTTAGGGAAATCACGGATAACTAAAATGAGGATGGCCAGACGCGGCTTTAACCGTCGCCCTCCCGAATGCGAGTCCAGTGTGGTAACCGCTGTGCCACCTCGCTCGGTCAGATTGTTAAGGGAATCAGTTTCAGTGTACTGTTCATAATCTCATGTTACAATGGTACAGATAATTATAGCGTAGATAGACGAATTTAGAAGAGTCTTTGGCCTTAATGGAAGTTTTTGCTCGTTGTTTTCTGATAACTGCGGTGCTATCACATTTCCCGCACCCATTAAACACCCTTGCCACCCGTGCGGTTCTAAGCGCTTCAGTCTGGAACCGCCCGACCGCTACGGTCGCAGGTTCGAATCTTGCCTCGGGCATTGATGTGTGTGATGTCCTTAGGTTAGTTAGGTTTAAGTAGTCCCATAGTGCTCAGAGCCATTTGAACCATTGTTACACTCTGATATTTTTCACTTTTCTGATTGCACCCGCAAAATACCATCACTGACGCCAAAGCGATGTCATCTTTCACCGCTGCTCACTGCTATACACCACTTATTCCTTAAGTTTTTCGACGCCATCGATGACTTGAGAAAATAAGCGAGGTAAATGACACACTTTTTTCATACCAGAGTTCCCTGCAATCGGTTCCTAATTGTCCTAGCAGACACACCCGATTCCTGGGTACTCACATAACCGATGTAGAGATTGTTGTATTTATGAGTTCACGTCGCCATGGTGATACATTGACTGGACAGATTAATCGGCAAGAGAACAGTATTCTTTTGTCTAAGAGCTATTTTTAACGCGTATTTATCAAATACTAATTTTTAGCTTCTCCAAATTGGAGATAAGCATTACAAGACAAATGAACGTCGTTCGTGTGATATGTTTATAGATCTGCCAAAGATTAGTGACCAGAGTGGACTCTTTCACATGGATGCACATACAATATTGTAGTGTAATGACGCAAAGAAAATGATAGTTTTAGTCACTTGGACGGAAAACTGTACAAATAAGCTTTGAATCTATCAGTGGGGAAGTGGATTTGTTTGGTCATGTAATGAGGACGGCGTGGCCAGGAACGGTAAGGGAAGTAGGTTTTTGTGCTAAGGTTCGAATAACGTATTAATGCCCCAACAATGCACAGTTAAATGCCATAATTATTTTACTTGATATTGCTAAAAATAATGTTTGAAAAATGGGCTTTGGAGAAACGAAATAGAGTTTTCAATACGAAGCTGCCGATGTGTGTGAGGGAACTTCAGAATCTGTATGTGATGTAATATAGGCCTGGAGACTATCGGGCATGTGCAATTAGGGTGAAAAGCATTCGGGAAATGAGAATTACCTGCCGTGCAACAGGAAGATGCAAGTTGCATATTACTTGTAGAAATCGAAAGCAAATGAAAATAAAATGAAGTTCTGCGGAACGCCTTGTAAGGTTTGAGGTTATGGATGGACCAGTGAAGGTGTCTGCTGAATCCCAAGAGACAAGACGAGATTGAGGCTCAACCCTAATGGAACTTTAGACGAAGAGCATTGTGGACATGTATTGATGAAGACCATCACACATGGATAATTTCGTGGGCCTCTACCCAGTCCTGAACTTTAAATAGGTTTAAATGATAACAATGATGATAATGATGACTGGTAAAAATTATATTCACTGTAAGACACAAATATTATTACCAAAATTTCTTTAGTCTCGTCGTATATACTGACTTTTTCTAAAACGATTCATTTATTTCTCACATTTGTGGACATCTCGCCACAAGACATTTTATGCTGTCGGGTACTGCTATGTACTGGGATGTCTGTACTTGATTAGAAGAATGATGGAATGTACATCTGTTATAGATAAATAATTTACGTATCTTCGAAATATGTCACCCTATTTCCGTGTTATTACTAATCGCTTCTGCACATCAGAATTAAAAATATTGCAGCCTGGCTAGTACGAAATGCCCCTAATTTAGCACTTATCATATGATAAATACAAATTTAGGTTCTTTAGGAGGACTTAAATAAAGGTATAATTTTGTTAGTGACTAAATTATGAAATATGTATTGTTTCCTCGGATAGAGTAGCTGTTTTACGTGTTAGTGAAATTTCGCGCCATATGTTACAGAAAAAAGTAGCAAAGAACTACGTTAACTGTATTTGCAGAATTGGCTGGCTTATTTCACGAAGCTGGAAGCGTCATAAATTTGAAAGCGTTTCCCGTATTGAATTGGCAAATGTATTTTATAGAGAACGGCGCATTGTGCGACGCCGTTTGTCATTTGTTCTCACGGTTGCGCTATCTCTATTTTTATCTCTGTTTTGGAAACAATTATTACGAATTCCTAGTGAACTGTATACATAAATTTAAAATAATTTACAAGCAAAGGCGTCAAAATTCATAGAGCAAAATGATTTCCGCAATCGAGGGCAAAAGAGAGAAGGTGCAGATGGGCAGGGTACAGTGGGAACCTCTACGAAAAGGGCTGAAGCATCTGCTGTCGAGATAGAAAATAAGTTGATATCGTTATGGAGCCAGTAATAAGATAAGGGTTTGACAGCATTTGAAAATTTGTTATGAAACAAGAAAGCAGTGATACGTTATGTCCCTTGTAATTTGTCAAGTTTTTGAGGCAAACGGCAAGAAAATGACTATTTAATAATGTAGATGCTGAAGTAATGGCTTCAGACTTTCTGAAGTATATAACCGGCAATGTCGCGTTAACAGCAAGGGCGGGCCACTGTGGAAACTGCCACACAGCCAGCTTCACAGTTCACACGTCCAGATTTATGGCTAGATCAACGTACAGAACGACTGTATAGATAATAATGAACCCAAAAAAGACGACAGTTTGACTTTAGGAAGAGTAATGCCTTTCCAGCGTCACACTTGATAATGGAAACAAGATGTAAGATACACTCCTGGAAATTGAAATAAGAACACCGTGAATTCATTGTCCCAGGAAGGGGAAACTTTATTGACACATTCCTGGAGTCAGATACATCACATGATCACACGGACAGAACCACAGGCACATAGACACAGGCAACAGAGCATGCACAATGTCGGCACTAGTACAGTGTATATCCACCTTTCGCAGCAATGCAGGCTGCTATTCCCCCATGGAGACGATCGTAGAGATGCTGGATGTAGTCCTGTGGAACGGCTTGCCATGCCATTTCCACCTGGCGCCTCAGTTGGACCATCGTTCGTGCTGGACGTGCAGACTGCGTGAGACGACACTTCATCCAGTCCCAAACATGCCCAATGGGGGACAGATCCGGAGATCTTGCTGGCCAGGGTAGTTGACTTACACCTTCTAGAGCACGTTGGGTGGCACGGGATACATGCGGACGTGCATTGTCCTGTTGGAACAGCAAGTTCCCTTGCCGGTCTAGGAATGGTAGGACGATGGGTTCGATGACGGTTTGGATGTACCGTGCACTATTCAGTGTCCCCTCGACGATCACCAGTGGTGTACGGCCAGTGTAGGAGATCGCTCCCCACACCATGATGCCGGGTGTTGGCCCTGTGTGCCTCGGTCGTATGCAGTCCTGATTGTGGCGCTCACCTGCACGGCGCCAAACACGCATACGACCATCATTGGCACCAAGGCAGAAGCGACTCTCATCGCTGAAGACGACACGTCTCCATTCGTCCCTCCATTCACGCCTGTCGCGACACCACTGGAGGCGGGCTACACGATGTTGGGGCGTGAGCGGAAGACGGCCTAACGGTGTGCGGGACCGTAGCCCAGCTTCATGGAGACGGTTGCGAATGGTCCTCGCCGATACCCCAGGAGCAACAGTGTCCCTAATTTGCTGGGAAGTGGCTGTGCGGTCCCCTACGGCACTGCGTAGGATCCTACGGTCTTGGCGTGCATCCGTGCGTCGCTGCGGTCCGGTCACAGGTTGACGGGCACGTGCACCTTCCGCCGACCACTGGCGACAACATCGATGTACTGTGGAGACCTCACGCCCCACATGTTGAGCAATTCGGCGGTACGTCCACCCGGCCTCCCGCATGCCCACTATACGCCCTCGCTCAAAGTCCGTCAACTGCACATACGGTTCACGTCCACGCTGTCGCGGCATGCTACCAGTGTTAAAGACTGCGATGGAGCTCCGTATGCCACGGCAAACTGGCTGACACTGACGGCGGCGGTGCACAAATGCTGCGCAGCTAGCGCCATCGGACGGCCAACACCGCGGTTCCTGGTGTGCCCGCTGTGCCGTGCGTGTGATCATTACTTGTACAGCCCTCTCGCAGTGTCCGGAGCAAGTATGGTGGGTCTGACACACCGGTGTCAATGTGTTCTTTTTTCCATTTCCAGGAGTGTAAATGAAGACAGCTAAATGTGATGCAAAATATTTGAAATCCACTTAAAAATGGGTATCCTGTACGGAACTAAAGCGGGCACAAGGCAGGGTGGCATTCTGTTTCCACTATTCTTCAATGAAATGTTGAAGGGGCAATAGTGAAATAAATTCAGTTTCACGAACGAAATTGAAACTATTCCAGAAGTGCTAGTGCTGCAAGGTCTGCAGGAAAGCTTCTGTAATGTCTGGAAGGTGGGAGACGAGATACTGGCGGAACTGGAGTCGTGAGTCGAGCTTGGGTAGCTGAGACGGTACAGCACTTGCCCGCGTTAGACAATGTCCCGAGTTCGAGTCTCGGTCCGGCACACAGTTTTAATCTACCAGGGACTTGCATTACACACTGCTTCAGCCCTCTGCTGGAGATCGAAGTCACGTGGTGATGTGCCAGTCACGTTATAAAGAGATGTTTTCAGCTTTACAGAACGTGATTGTCAAGGCAACACTCGAAAATCCTCTGTATCAAGTGTGTCGGAACAGCACAGAAAAAATGCAGTCTTGCTTGTCTTTTTAGAATATATTTTTACAGTAGCCTAGAAGATAGGGGCATGTCCACCGGGCTTAACAAGTCAGGAATGTCTTATGTTCAGATCACCGGATAAACGCAGGCGTGATCGTGTTGTGTGCCCAATGGTCCTCAGAGCGACCACACACACGTAAGTGTCCTTCCTGATGCTGTACACAGAACTAGGACGTCTGAAAGCAACCACATGCTGACAATGGTGTGTCGAGGACCGTTTTTCGGCGCAGCACAGTCGGCACCCATTTCTCTGCTGTCTTGCAAACGGATGTCGCAACAATAGTCGCTACGCTAACAGTCTGTAAAGCTGAAATCGCAGTCACATCCTATTTGTGGACTGTGTATTGCTGCAAAGAAACTCATTTCTTGAACCAAGGTCCGTACAGTCCTGCACGGCTAAGTGGACATAATGTCTGCCCTTACATTTTCTATATCCACGAGCCATACGAAATTCTGTAAGTAGTTATGTATGGCCATCTTGAACAAAATTATTAATGATTTCTTATTAAAATGACAGCAGTGGAATACCGATCAAGGTGACGATCTACATCGCCTAACGATAAACGGCAGTCTCGATAGGACGTGACCATGCCACTGTCGAATTACGACATGTAATTTTATGCTTATATACATATGGACATGTCCGAAAGAACAGACACCATATCCATATGAGTATATAGTTCTGGTAATACGGGCCATGACCTTCTTCTTCTGGGCGGATGCACACATATTCCCCGAATGCTTACGGGACTTGATAAAATTGTCTTCCACGAGTAATGAGCATGTTGTAGTAGGACAGTACGAACGTAGTGTGTGGATATACAAGGTGAGAATGTTGGTCTCGCGGGAGGCGTGCGCCAGATACTCCCTGCAGTTGCGCCTTGCTCTGCGCTCTCGGTGGCTCGGATGGATACAGCGTCTACCATGTAAGCAAGAGATCCCGGGTTCGAGTCCCGGTGGGTACACACACTTTTCACCTGTGCTAGTTGATATATATCAACGCCCGTCAGCAGCTGAAGGTATTAATAAATTTCTAATTTCGGTCCAGACGGTTGCAGGTCATTAATCGTGTCTGTTCTTTCGGAACAGAACTGAATAAGTTTGTTTTGAAACTGAGAGTGAAAGCATTTGCAGTAAACCAAGCAGTATACTTTCAATACTGTTTGTTGCCATTTCCTCTGTTACTGTATATAAGTTTGGAATGATTACGTTATCAATATCATCGGCAAAGCCAACTACTTCTGCTTATTATATATTAGACACACGATCGCTTACATAGGTAAGAAACAATAGTGGACGTAAGACTGGTCCTTGTAGAAACTATTACATTATTTCTCCTCAGTCAAAGGAATCCCCCCCCCCTCCCCCACAGCATACATCAGTTAAATTGTTAAGTACAACTTCCTGCATTCTATACGTTAGAAATGATTTTATCTATTGGTTGGCTATACGATCAGTAATCCAGCCAACAGACGTAAGTTCATGTTGAATATAGCGATACCTGAGCCAGGACAACGGTCCATGAAACTGGATAATATCACTGTTGGTTTACATGGGTATGAACGATCACGCACAGATAGTGCGAATGATTAAGAATCATTTCTTAAATATAGCAGGGAATATAAGAGGGAAAACAGTTCACGAAGAAAATCGAAGCAATATGCTGAAAAAGCAACTCTCATTAAATTCAGTCATTGTGACGTTTTACCCACTTATCCTTCTCAACTGTAGAAACTTAATATATTCCCTCAAAAATAATATCTTCTCTGGATTTGATTCTGTTTCCTTCAGATATCTGAAGACTTGTACACCTGTAACATACTTAAGTGCTGTCTTGTCTGAAATATCAGTTACTCGGGAAACTTATCCAGAGAGATCGAAAACAGCAAATGTTAAACATACCAGTGTAAGACAGGTGACAGGAGCGATGTGAGTGACTACAGACCCGTTTCATTGCTGCAGTTGTTTTCCAAAACTTTCAGAAGATGTGCACACTGTTATGGTATCTTATCCGAGAAACAATAATACCTTTACAGAATCGCAGTTTAGCTACCAGAAGAGTTGCTGAACTGAGAAAGCCGCTTAACAATCTCTCATATTTTAGGAGACCTGTCTAAGATATTTAACTGTGTGAATCTCAACATCCATCTAGACAAAATGAGGTTTAATGGGATTTGTAGTATAGCCAACCAATGAACAAAATCACACCTAAGGAAAAGAATGCAGAAAGTTGTACGCAGCAATTTAACTAATGTATGCTGGGTGGATTCTTTTGACTAGGGAGAAATCACGTATGAGTTTCTACAAGGATCAGTCTTCCGTTGAATATTGTTTCTCATCTATGTAAACGATCACCTGTCTAATATATAATAAGCTGAAGCAGTTCGTGTTTCCGATGATACTCATAACGTAATCATTCCTAACTTATATACAGTAACAGAGAAAATGGATACTAACCGTACTGAAAGTATAATGAGCATTTGCTCTGTTATCAAACATCTCAAAGATGTTCTGGCTCACATGTGGTTCCTCTTCGTCGAAATGTCTTGGCTCAAACACGTCTATGGGCTGAACCGCACGTGTCGCATTACACGCCATAAATTAGACACTTGCTACCCTTTGCTTAAATTGTCTGCCTCATGGCAAGTTTGCGGAATACAAAGATAATGTAACATATAATAACAGTAATGATAATATCGGAAACTAAATTAACGACCCATAAATGATGTGGGCCACACAGCTTCGATTTGGATAGAATAATGATTATTCAGAAAGAAAACTATTAGCGAAAGTGGTCGTGTTTAGAATTACTGTTACACTCGAGTGCATAGCCATTTGACACAATTCAATCATTCACAATCTCATCGCGAATTACAAGTTCAATACTCCATCTCGTTAACTATGCGAAGTGTTAGAATTCACACCAGTCAGAGCTCAGAGACTAAATCCCGCGATACGACACAAGGCGAAATTTTCGAAGTCTTTTTTTTTTTTTTGCTTCCTAGCTGCCTAGAGACCGACTTTCCGCTTTCACGTCTCAATCCGAACTGCACCCTTTGGTGTGTGCAGCCGAAGTGTAATCTTTGGTGTATAGACCAGCACTTCCTCCGCCCGTCTCCGAGCGCGTTTCCCTCGCATCTTCGCCCCGCTGACTAGTTCAGTCCCCTTTCCTGAATCAATCCAACTGATTGGCTACAGCTTATTCTACATTACTTTAAATTTTAACACATTTAAATAATCAAAGCTTGACCACTTTGGCGTTCTAAATGAAGTAACAATAATATCCATTACATAATAAATGTTAAATTCTTTTACATAAAACCAATACAATTTCCTTCTTAACTTTGAATGGCACAGCCAGTAGCCTTGCACCAATTTGCTTTCTGATAAATAAATAAAGAACAAAAGTAACTATTATGCACTAACCCTTACAACAAATATTCTGTTACCTGATGATTCAATAAGGTGTCATACTGTCATGGTTCAATGTGTTTTGCGTGGAGGAAATGATGATCTGATGCTTAACTGAAAATCCTGATAACTTAAATTTGCTATATCTTTTAAGTAAATAAAGTTAAACAGTTGATATTTGCAACGTTTGTCATTTTAGTGATGCGCTTCTATATGAATTGTCAGCGGTTAAGATCGACCAAAGCGTTCAGATTTTAGCCTTCATGTATTTGTTACAAAACTTAATTTCACTTTAACAGTAAATCCTAAACTATTATTGGCATGATCAATATTCAAGTTTTGTTGGGATCACCATGAAAATTTATGAGTGATGGCAGATTACAAATACTTCCTGCATTAATACAGGATTAAATAGTTTCCCTTCATAGTAGATCTTAAGTCCGCCACATTTAATACTGCTACTTCTCCTCGGCCACAAAAGCCTTCTACTGGGTTTCCCTATGACGTAGGTTCTCCTCTGTCTCACTCGCACACTACAGCGCATAGGCCTCAATAGACAATAAACACCTTTGTGGTGAATCTGCGGCCTTTATGGCATCCAGTCCTATACGACTGGGTTCGTTTCACAATTCCTGAAGGCAGACTCTTTCAGACATGTACGTAATGAGTGCAAAATTCTCGTTAACTCACAACTCTCTCTCTCTCTCTCTCTCTCTCTCTCTCTCCGTTTCGAAACAAACGCATTCAGTTCTGCGGATTTAGAGCTACTACACCAAAGGCAAAGGTAACACATGGTGTTGAAATAATTACTAGGGTTGAAAGATCAAAAATCTAAGGTGTCGTTATCGTTATGAAATTAACCTGAGAAACAGCTTAGTTGAGGCACATATGCAACTGAAATCTTTGCAAATCTTGGACAGAAACACACCAGCAATTTAAAATATTCCGCAAATTTTCATTTAGGAGTGTCGTATGGAGTAACATTTCTGGGTAGCGCATCTGTGGGGCTGAATGGTTTCATTGCTCAGATAATTGTTGTAAGAATAATACATGGTGCTCAACAACGATCATTTTGCACACATCCGTTTCAGGTGTTATGTACTCTGACTACTGCTTCATCGTATAGTTACTCAATCATTACATATGTTGTGAGGACCGCACTACAGTAAAAAAGAACGATGATTCACATAACTCTAATACCAGAAAAACTGACATTCTGTATTCCACATTAAGGTGTATTTGGCACAAAAATAGATTCACAATGTTGCCTCGAAAAATTATGGTATCAAATCCTAACAGAAAGAAAACTTAAACTTGAAAAGTAATTAAACCGTTTCTCCTAGACAATTCCTTCGCTTCCGTAGAGGGGTTTTCTACTCACGTAAGATTTTTCCTTGCTTACTATGTAAAAAAATTGTAGATATGATGTACTTACTCACCTCTGCGTTTATAAAAAGATGACAGGAAGAAATTTTTAAATGATTAGTATGTAGCTATATTTACATACGTATACCAGTGCACTATATCCTCCAGGTTACTGTATTACTCTATTATCTGTGAAGGAAATTATCAGCAATCACATGACAGCTAGGTTGTGTTTTTCCTACTGTAAACGTTAAAAGGTGTTAGAAAGAAATCTTCGCTTCCGAAAACCCACGAAGCTAAACGGTTATTGCTGTTCTACACCTGACAGACCCGATAGGTGATGTCAAGCGCCCATACGAAAATGGTTGAGCTGCGTGGCCTCTCAGACAGTAGTAACTGAGGGTTTCTCGTCAGTGAATAAGTGCTATTAGTGTGCTGGTCCAGGTGAATAGGGTCTTTGGGTTTTATTTGTTTGACTCACAGGAACAACATGGAAAATTTACCTGGATATTAGTACAACTACGAATTTCACTTTTAGACATAAGCTGTTCCACACACGTACTTACAGAAAGGTGACAGTGGGTCTTATCCTTTAGTGAAGCAAACATTATCGACACCTTAGCAGTCCACCGAACGTACATCTGCTCCCTCTCGTGCAAAACATAGACAGTGAAGGTACTAGCTACTATCAACAGTATGCTTATAAGTACTAGCTACTATCAATAATATGCTTAGATGTACTAGCTACTATCAATAGTATGCTTAGATGTACTAGCTACTATCAATAGTATGCTTAGATGTACTAGCTACTATCAATAGTGTGCTTAGATGTACTAGCTACTATCAATAGTATGCTTAGATGAACTAGCTACTATCAATAGTATGCTTAGATGTACTAGCTACTATCAATAGTATGCTTAGCTGTACTAGCTACTATCAATAGCATGCTTAGAAGTACTAGCTACTATCAACAGTATGCTGTACGTCATCTAACTGACGGAAGCGCTGATTCATTCTACGTCAAAAGAAATATGTGACTACTACTTCAAAATTGCGGCAACTCTTTTCTCATTATAGTCTCCATTCAGTGAGTCTACGATGACAGAGATGTAAAAAAGCAAGTGTCAATCGTGGAGGGCTTAAAATTCTGCGCCGAAAAACTAAAATTGTGTCTTGAAAGGAGGGTATAAGATGAACATCAACAAAAGCAAAACGAGGATAATGGAATGTAGTCGAATTAAGTCGGGTGATGCTGAGGGATTTAGATTAGCAAATGAGACACTTAAAGTAGTAAAGGAGGTTTGCTATTTGGGGAGCAAAATAACGTGATGATGGTCGAAGTAGAGAGGATATAAAATGTAGACTGGAAATGGCAAGAAAAGTGTTTCTGAAGAAGAGAAATTTGTTAACATCGAGTATAGATTTAAGTGTCAGGAAGTCGTTTCTGAAAGTATTTGTATGGAGTGTAGCCATGTATGGAAGTGAAACATGGACGATAAATAGTTTGGACAAGAAGAGAATAGAAGCTTTGGAAATGTGGTGCTACGGAAGAAGGCTGAAGATTAGATGGGTAGATCACATAACTAATGACGAGGTATTGAATAGGATTGTGGAGAAGAGGTTTTTGTGGCACAACTTGACAAGAAGGAGGGACCGGTTGGTAGGACATGTTCTGAGACATCAAGGGATCACAAAGTTAGCATTGGAGGGCAGTGTGGAGACCAATCGTAGAGGGAGACCAAGAGATGAATACATTAAGCAGAATCAGAAGGATGTAGGTTGCAGTAGGTACTGGGAGATGAAGAAGCTTGCACAGGATAGAGTAGCATGGAGAGCTGCATCAAACCAGTCTCAGGACTGAAGACCACAATAACATATGTACGAGTACAGGAATGACACCTTGACCAACAATCCGCGTGATGAAGCGACGAAAGCAGACCTCTCAGCTCCGAGTAAAATTCGATCCGCTGTCTAGGTTGTAGGAGCAAGACAGCAGGTAGACAATTCGTGGCACGCTCCAGTCCTCGCCTCGATGATGCAGAAAGGTACGCTATGGCTCTCGCTGCCTCGAGAAGCATCACCACTGTTGACGGCCGCACTCCGCACCTGCGGTCGCACACCTACCTGCCAGAAGGCCGGGTTTCGGCCTTCGTGGTTACTTCCCGCCTTTCTACCAGCGAATCTGGCGGAATGGCGGTCGCCTGAGTGGCGTGAAGTCCCCAAGGAGGACGGAGCACCGATTACTTTATGGGGCACTGTGGCTACCGCCTCAGACCTGCCTCGAGGGGGTTCACTTGGATCTCCAAAGTTTAGCCTCTCATGCTGCTTCCTGTAGAGGTGTGCTACGCTACTGTGACGTGGATATTTCAGTGAGTACCAGGTGAGAGCACGGTTACTTGCAAACAAAGAATTCAAAGTTACAATTACAGTTTTGTAGCTATTCTTCATATAGAGTCAATTACTGATAGTGATAGGTCTATGGTGGTACATGAGAACAAGGGCTCTGGAGCCCATGCTACAGTTTATGCAACTCAAATTGATTTACACAGTAACTAGAAGGAGAAACCGACTCAGTTACTGATGATGATAAGTTGTGTGGCTGCACGAGAGCAAGGTCTTCACTAAATCATTTGAAACTTCTTCGTTTGTATCCACTGAAACAAGTGAGTAGGTGACACTTCCTTGTATTTACTTAAACTGCTGAATGCAACTGAACGTGCTTTCTCATTACTTATTTCTATAACTCCAACACGGACCTACGTCACTTTCCCTGAGGAAGACAACTCAATCTTAACATATTCACTTATTACCCACAATATACAAGCGCAACTCAATCTGACTACTCTAAAATTACAACCTGACTTCAAATAATTACCAAACAAAGAATGGCCCTGATTTACAAGCAATCCTAACAATAACCCATACTTTTTTATAAGCCACTTACCTCACAGAAAATCTTCATAACACGAACTACAGCAATTACAGCAAGCAGTAACTACAGCCACCTAAATAAAGAGATTCTAACTACTATAGGCTCTAACTACAAGCAGGCATACGGTTAGCAAAAGAAAGATTTTTTTGAAGATCAAACAATCAGTTTATCATGTGTGTCAAACAATGTATTTATCACGTGACATCCAGTTCCAAAAATTATATAATCGTCAATAATTCCATTATCCAATCATTAGCAAATACATCGATTACATTTTACAATGCATATCCTGCCAACACTGAATCTGCATGAGGAACACACGTCCAAACCGTCCGTTCACTAACTGCTAACCGCTAACTGCTAGTCAGTCCAACCTCAGAGCCTCTTACCGAGGGCGCAGAGCGCTGTCAGTGAATGCAGCATAGTCTTAGAAGAAAAAAAATTCTACCAAATTTATCTTACCAGGTAAACACAGAGAGATAAGAAAAATACAGGCACACAAGACTACACATAAACATAGTGGAATAACACAAAAGGAAAGGACAGGGTCTGTTTTCATGTGTAAATGTGTCAAAGAGTAAGTGTAACATTTGATACCGCAGTACTTGTGGCGAGAATGTTATACCACTGTTTCAACCAAAACTACATCATTTCCAACCAAAAACTTCATTTAATTCTTGCAGACCTCTCTTACTTCAACAATTGTTTCAACAAGAAATCTATCTCTCTATATGTAAGCAAAACTACTTCATATGCTATTTCAAAGTAACTATTCCTCGTTATACAATACTTTTTTGCCAGACCATTTCCTCATAGCTTCTCAATGCATTTCTTCCCATCTCATCATAACTCATTTTCTAACGTAGCATACCCCCTCTTAAGCTAACTTAAGTCTACTGAGCTTAGAATAAACTAGAGAATGAGGCAATGCACCAGCACAAAAAAATTAGCACAAACAACAACGACAAAAATGCACACTGACGAAGGAAGCAGCAGCATATCTGCAAATGCAACATTACAACTAATACAAGGCAATATGCAGCAAACAAGTAAAATAAGTCTGTGGTAAAACTGGCTTATCACAGTAATACAAAGTAAAATTCAGTAGGACATTGACTGAAAAATAGAAGCAGCTTATGCAGTGACTTATACCTGAATATCAGAAAGGACAAGCAGAAAAAATATTACAGAGAAGACAGCAATGCAGACAGAGTAAATATACATGTAAGCTTACAATAGCATGTATTCATCTGTGATCTTTAAAACTATGTAAAGTGACAGCACAAGGAACATGGTCTATACTATCTCCTATGTGAAACGATGATTCTATGTCACATCTTAACACTAAAGCGGTGCAACACAACAACTTATTCTAGCATAAAATTACCAAGTACTTGAAAAGAAAGTTATATATGCAGTTCCTATTCGTAGTCCCTTCTCCTTGTTATTGTTCTTACTTTTCCAAGTCCTCCTTGTTTAAAAATGTCAGTCATAAAATTATTAGTTAATGGATCTTATTCAGTTACAAAAATTGTATAGTTGTCAACAATTCCACTGGTCAAACATTATCAACAACATCCATCTCATACCGTTAATTGCATATTTTCTTATAAACATATAATTTCACCTCACTTTACGCTGCGTGTCTTGCCAACAGAGTCTTCACTAAGAAAATCATGTCCACACACTTCCCTATTCACTCGATAACTGCTACACCATCTAACCACAGTATCTCCTCTCGAGGGCGCAGTGTGCTGTCAGCGATACTAACACAGTCTATAGCGCTGCCAAAATACGAACAGGCTACTCACACATTATGCAACGAGACAGGTTGAAGACATGAAAATGATTACTAATGTAACTACGACAAAAACAGAGACAACGCCCTAAGAACGTGAACACACACACACACACACACACACACACACACACACACACACACACACACACACAGACGCAAACTACAAAATCACATACTTTGTCTAATTGAAAAGGTACAGTAAAAGGGGGAAGAAAGAGAAAGAAGTAAATGAATACAGCTGGGAGAGACTTTCTGACTCCAATCATGAAAATAATCAACCCAGATCGCGTTGCACGAGATCACACTATTCACATATCACTAGATCGTATTTTTTATTGTTGTTGAGTGAAAGAAAAATATCATGCTTCACATTTATAGCCATTATCGCATTTAAGCCACTTCGGATCTGTTCGATATCTATGACCAAAATAACTGGTACTATGATGCATTCTGTTGGAAAATGAAATTAGGAAAATAATATTGAGTACGAAATCTGAACTAATTAACACTGTAGCAGCAAGAAATGGATGAGTTCACCAAAGAAATTCTGCCTCGGTCAAAAACTAGGGTTGGAACTAAGGTTTTCTGAAAACTTGTTTGTGAAGTATGATTTTATCCTACAAGAACTGATAGGTATAGCCTAACCATCGGCAAATATTGTTAAAACATATACCCACAGAAGCATTACCAGCAGAAAAGACATATTGAAGGGACATATGCTGAGGCTTAATTCCATTGCTAATAGGGCTATGTAGCGCAATAGCTCAAAGAAAACTACGTAGTACACATTATAAAGGAAACTTTATAATGAAACCTCTGCAGTGATGAATGTCAGTTGTCCTGGTCCATGGTTGACTTATAAACAAATTTAAAGATACATTAGTGTCCTAAGTCTCGTTTATTACATTCAATACATTCAAATACTCCCATTGTTCAGTTTGATTATCAAAATGTAAATTTGCTGACAATTTCTCTATTTGATGCCATAAAGAAGTTACAGGAGCCTGCAGTTGATACGAAAAATTCGTATAATGCGATCAAGTATTTTATTTCTCAAATCTTATATTGCAAATGTATTGCAAGTCGCTTTTCAAATACACGATACCAGTACTCCCACAGACTATACGTTTGTCTGAAAACGAAGTATCACAGATATCTCGAGAAGATTCTGAAGCTTTGTTGAACTGTTGTAAAGAGATGAGCATCTTCCTTAAATCAGTTAGTGGCCCATAAAATACTGTGTTAAGACGGTAGAAAGATCACTGTATACGTACAACATAATACGAGTATAGAAAACTGCTGGTAAAAGTAGGTTCAGGCAACTACTTCTTCTTCATAACTCACTTGCTGATATGGAAGCAGCAGTAGATAGTGTATAAAATATCAAGTTTCTGAAGATTAATACAATTTTTTTCCAATATCTTTATGTTATTTGTATATGATTCATTTCGATGAATGATAATTCACAGTTTTTCGCAATCATCACAAACCAAAACATAGCCCTCCTTAAAACTGGTTTGTTCCAAATTATCACTGTGGATATAGTGCAAGAGTTAATGACCGTATATAAATTAACTAAGGTAAGAACAATAACCGAATTAAGCTTGTCTAGTATTAACACCCAAATATGTAAATGTTAATGAAACCTCTGAAGGGATGAATGTGAGTTGTCCTGGTCCATCGTTGATTTATAAACAAATTTATAGATACATTAATGTCCAAAGTCTCATTTATTACACTGAATTAAGTGAACCATCAAATATTTTCATTGTTGAGTTCGATAATCCAAATGTAATTTCGCTGACATTTTCTCTATTTGATGCCATAAATAAGTTACAGGAGCCTACAGTTGTTACAAAAAATCCGTATTTGCAAGGCAGAAAAAATTAAGGCATTTTAAAAAGAAAATAGCTAGTGTTCGTTTACTTTATGATAGAATGAAATACTCGCAAATATGTTGCGTACATTGTGTTTTGCTCTCAAGTTATTCGTTATCGACAGGTTACGCAGAAAGTGAACAAGTTCTTACCTTCAATATAGAGTTTAAGTATTTAATTTAGTTAATTAACGTTTGTCACGGTAAGGCACATTAAGTTTTCAGAAATAAAGCCTTCGCGCGCCTCAAAAAATTGAATTAATTGTTTCCCTGCCGGAGAAAACGACTTCGGAAAAGTACTGAATCACAGAATTATGGTCATGTTTGGCTTTGTGATTCGCTCTGTGTCTGCGTTCATTAGTGGAAAACATTCTTTCCTCGAATGCCCACTCTTTTGATGTAGTACAGCGATTTTGTGCCAGCAGAGCGAACTTGTTTTACAAATAGCGAAAGATTTACGAACCCGGCTTGCTCGAGGATAATCCAATTTCCCTATGCAGTTTGAAAGATTGGTGCAACGAGTAAATTAGAAATACAGGACGAATGAAGTTAGATCTTTCCTGCATGACGTGCTGTATCACGCTTGCAATGTTGCGTCTGCACTACATGATGAAATGCACATACTGTGCATCTGCTGTTTAAACATACAATAAATATTATGAAGCATAGGACTTGATGTCATAACTTCTGTTTCTTCTGAGAGTTTATCGTAACCGTCTCAGAGTAATTAATAGTGGTGCCGTTTCTTTTTTTTTATTTCAAAATTCTTTTCTAATCATGATAGGACTACAGATTTCAGTTGAACCACCACACGAGGCCGATAGCAAAACCACATAAACAGGTAAAAATATAACAAAATGCAGTATTATTCTTGTTGTTGGTGTTGCAGCAGTCTCCAGCACAAATAGTGGTTTAACGAATATCTTTTATTTTCTACAAGAATGTTCATGTCTGCTATGATTCAGTACTATACATGCATTTGAATGTGTTTATAGTGTTGAGGCTTTGGTGTCCTATTACAATTTTGCGACCAAACCTGACTCTACCACGAAGCAACTCTTCGAGGCCTCTGAAGATGTTCTGAAAATCGATCATTCATTTTCTTTAGTTCATGTTTAAAACTATTTTCCTCAAGTCGACCTATATACTTCTTCATCGATCCATCATATAACCTTCTAAATTCCCCTGTAGTATCATATTTTAAAAGCTTTTATTCTCTTCTCATCTGTACCACAAAAGCCCACGTTGCACTTCCGTACAAAGCTACATTGCGAACAAATAATTTCAGCATAATCTTACCAATACGACATTTATATTTGACATAAGCACACCCCTTAGATTAGTAAAGATTTATTGCCAGCAGGTATATACATTTCGTACACTGTTCAATTCTTCCAGCCTCAGCCATTGTTCTGCCCAAAAACGAAGCTTATATGCAACATTCAGGTCTCCTGTCCTAATGTAATACCCTGAGCCTTACCTCAGTTAATTCGATTACACTATTTTACCCTAGTACCTCTTTTAATGGCTTTTCATATCATAAGCCGTTTCCAAAACTCAAACAATTCTGATCAGAACATCTTCCAGTGCGTTTTCTTCTCTTACAAAACTTGCAACACCACCGAAAAAACTGGCTCATTGTATTTCATTCCCAATTTATATTCCCTTCCCCAATTTTTCCTTAATTTCCTTTACATCTTGCTCTACACACCGTACACATTATATTATATGAGGATATGCTAATATCATGCGTCCTTCCCTACTCAATTAGTGTCTACATTTCATGTACATTTCATGAGTCATTGCTCTTAGAAATGCATTCTAATTTCTGGATTCAGTGCCAGAAATTTATCACTGATCAGTTCAGAAATATAAGTAGTTTAATGTAGTAAAAAGAGTGAACAGTTTTTTCTAAATTAGCAAATGCTATAAATAATTTTCCTTGTTTCAATCTGTCATATTATAAGTAGTGCAGCTATACTCTCCACATTTCAGCACAGTACACAAACTGTACCCGTGTCTACACACCAGATTACGTACTTATTGAGTGTAATTAATACGTACATAGGTATTTGACAATCTACACGTTTGTTAAGCGACGCCTGCTTTAAGTGTGAATTAAATAATTTAGCATTGGGCGACATATGTCAAGAGCTGTGCGTCCCACCAGAAAACAGTTCGGCAGTGGCTATAAGGTGGCGTCATACACGTTGTATAAGATGGCGGCTTCGTCGATGAAACTAAAGGCACCTTTATTTGTTTTATTTGTAATTTCCTGTTTACAGCTACACAACCGTATTCCACAAAAGTTTTTAATAACTTATAATAAAGCCTTATCTTTCGGTATTACAAAAGGGACATAAAACGGAAGCGATGGTACGAATTCTCATATCGAATTTAAGTGGAAGGTTATATCGGCTGTACCAACACAACCCAGGAGAGTGGGTTGAACTTATATAAATACTAGGACCGAATACGTCGTTGTCGACTGTTAAATTTGCTGAGTTTGTTTTTATTCAGTGTTTTGGAAGAATATAGTGGTGTTGGTGGATTTTAATTAAAAACCTTCCTGTCGTAAGTCCTAGTGGTAAAGAATAAACTTCTGTGTTTATTTTTAATATTTGCTATAGAAGATCATCATATAGCAGATTTACATTGATCCCAGCAGCTGGTTTTGTGTAAGTGAGTTATTTATGTAACGTAACAACATCGTAAGTAATGAAATGGAGTATTCTCTTCAAGACCAAATTGAAACTACTAGTTTGCGATTAATAAAGACTAGAGTTGCAAATATTTTCACCTCTAATGCTGATCGTTTCCTAGCGGAAATATCGTTTCATATTCCGTTTGAACAATTCGCAATAGTTTACAATCCTGGAAGTACACAACCAGAGAAAAGAACACGTGGACGGTCTGTAACTGGCGAAAATATCTGGACTGCGGTCTTAGCTGCTGTTGCTAAAACTCTCGCAAAAGTACGGATATAATGTAGTTACAATAACCACTATTGAGTGTTAAGATATTCATGAGGATTTATGTTTCTTCAGTGGACTTATATTATGAGAGAAGTAGATATTAGATAATTAACACCTAATGCACCAGATTTCACGGTACCTCTTAAAGTACCATGTGGGACGTTTTTGACCCACAGTAGATAACCACCGTTTTACTGGTATGTGGGTGATGTTTCGGGTGCCGCCATGCTAACAGTTCATTCAGGAAGACTCTAAAGTGTAACCAAAAGATAATTTCGTCCCTAAAATAAATACTTAACTGCCAAAAATAAATTTTCAGAAATAAACGTTATTTGATTTAAATTTTAAGGAAGAAATTCCTCAGTCTTTCATCAAACATGATTAAAACAAGTAAGTAAAATTATCAGAATGAGATTTTCACTCTGCAGCGGGGTGTGCGCTGATATGAAACTTCCTGGCAGATTAAAACTGTGTGCCCGACCGAGACTCGAACTCGGGACCTTTGCCTTTCGCGGGCAAGTGCTCACCAACTGAGCTACCGAAGCACGACTCACGCCCGGTACTCACAGCTTTACTTCTGCCAGTACCTCGTCTCCTACCTTCCAAACTTTACAGAAGCTCTCCTGCGAACCTTGCAGAACTAGCACTCCTGAAAGAAAGGATATTGCGGAGACATGGCTTAGCCACAGCCTGGGGGATGTTTCCAGAATGAGATTTTCACTCTGCAGCGGGGTGTGCGCTGATATGAAACTTCCTGGCAGATTAAAACTGTGTGCCCGACCGAGACTCGAACTCGGGACCTTTGCCTTTCGCGGGCAAGTGCTCACCAACTGAGCTACCGAAGCACGACTCACGCCCGGTACTCACAGCTTTACTTCTGCCAGTACCTCGTCTCCTCGTCTCGCAGGAGAGCTTCTGTAAAGTTTGGAAGGTAGGAGACGAGGTACTGGCAGAAGTAAAGCTGTGAGTACCGGGCGTGAGTCGTGCTTCGGTAGCTCAGTTGGTGAGCACTTGCCCGCGAAAGGCAAAGGTCCCGAGTTCGAGTCTCGGTCGGGCACACAGTTTTAATCTGCCAGGAAGTTTCAAGTAAAATTATGTTCCACGTTTTTCCTTGTAAAAAGATTGAAACAGAGTCAAAGCATACTGTTTACATGAGTACTACCAGTATTTTTACTTTTACATACGGATAAGGCAAGTACCGAATATTTGTAAAAGATTCTAAAATGCAGCATGTGACTGCAACACTACGCCTTTTCTTACTTATCCCAGTGAAGGATAAAAACCGTAAGCAAAGAAACAATTTCACCCTAGAATTATAAATATTTTGAAACATTTAGGAACAAAGGAGTAGAGCTATTAGACAACTTTTAGCTTTGCGGCTTTTGCACTTGAAACGTATGTGTGATGTTTTATTCTCTTTTTGTTCTTTGCAGGTAACCTGAATTTCACAACAGTATTTCGAAATTGGCCAGCACTGATACCGAATGTGGCGAAAGCGTGCTGGTTCCCCTTACTCCACCTCAGTTCCACTATGTCAGCGATAGCTGCGCAAACACTGTCTACACGTATGCGTAGGGGCGGGGGGAGGGGCGACAGGGGGGGGGCGGTTGAGTAGTGGTTAGCACACTGGACTCGCATTCGGGAGGACGACGGTTTAAACTTGTCTCCGGCCATACTGATTTACGGTTTCCGTGATTTCCCTGAATCGATTCCGGCAAATGCCGTGATGGTGCCTTTCAAAGGACACGGCGAATTTCCTTCCGAATCATTCCCTAATCCGAGCTTGTGCTACGTCTCTAATGAACTCGTTGTGAACAGCACATTAAACACTAATCTACTCCTCCTCCACGTTTACGTACACCATAACTACTCTACCACGCAAACATTTGGGGTTACACTCGTCTGGTAAGAGACGTTGCCGGAAGGGCTCCACTAGGGGGCGAACCGCACAATAACCGTGGATTCGGTAGGGGCGGCGGTGGGGTGAGTGGACTGCTGTAGCTTGTTGTGGGGTTGTGAACCACTGAGGGCTGCGACAGGACGAAGCCTCTCCGTCATTTCTAGGTCCACGGTTTCATATACAATACGCTATACACACCCATTGCACCACGACCACATGCGCCACAACTGGACCAATCGCCACGCCGTCGCCATCTTGCCCTTTCCAACCGCAAACTGAAAAGTAAGTGTATGTCATAATTGTTTGTAACTGGTGAGAGATAGGCAAAAGATCGGCCCCGTTGAAATTTTACTTACGTGCTTACGCCAGATGGTCGGTGATACAGCGGTTCAGTTTTTAATAAACATTTTTTATTATAGTTCAATTCTTTTATCTTGGCGGTTCGCGCATGCCCGCCCAGACGCGGGAGATTCCTGTGTTGCCATTGGCACACGCCAAGAGAAGCAGCGCCATGGTATAGTATAGTTCGCAAACTTATGTTTAGGGGGGAGCGTACAGTTTATGAAGTAAAGCCACCATGGCCGCATTAACCCTTTCGCTGCTACAGAGACGTGCTCCCCGCATTCCGCGCTGTGCGCGATTTTGTCATCACTGCACTGCTCGCCTGTACAGACACATGTTGTTTCGACTGCTTTGACACACTATATCATTCGATTTCACAATAACTATTTGGCGCAAAAATTAGATTTTTACACATCTTCTTGACTGGTAACTGTCCCCCCCCCTCCCCCCCATAAATGACTTAATTTTGTTTGGATGTTAAACGCAGTTATTGTGTAGCATTACATGTAGTAAACCATTGCACGAAATTTTGAAGAGTTTGCAGTATGGTCGATTTTAGTTGCCACTAGAAATTTCCAAAAAATACGTTCAAACGAATAAAATTCATTAAGTAATGCACTTCGATATTGTTTTTAAATAAAGAAAATTTCATGCTTCAAACAAGGTTTCAACTCAGAACTCTTGGCATTGCAGCCAGACGCTTTAATCATTACACTAACACATCTCGTGGGTCAATTGACCTCCTGGAGGACTTTATAATGTCACGCAAAATACCGACAAACACTGTTGATATGACTATGAATTATTCACATTTCGTCGAAGTACACAATTACCGCTGTTCTTTATTGCGAAAAAGCAGTTAGTGGGAATGATACAAACACCTAACCTTGCTATCGCCTGAATTAGGAGGCTTATTGCTTGTTTGGTTTAATTAATTAATAGAATATGAAGCACCTGGTATAAAGAATGCTTTTTCGAAACTTTCTATTAAACAAACTCTGCTATCATGACATTGCTTATGTTCAACTACTTTATTTATGACTGAACGTCTCTAAAATTAAAGACACTCTTCGGTGCTCTGCACTACAGTCGAGCACTGTCAACGTCGTTCTCTGTTCATTGGCTGACTGTGTTTTGTGACGTCAGATGCGCAGAACTAACCTAAACTCGGCCACCGTCGTAAATGATGCGCACTTTAGTGACTTGCCAGCTTCGTCTGGCAGCTGATCAATAACTTCTCCACCCAATAGTGCTCGTACTCATCGAAGGTCCCCTCATCAATTGTGAGTATGGTTGACTCATCGTCGAGAGGGACAACCACACCCTCCGGCAGAAACCGTAAATGCGGCACCTAAAGAACAGAAGAAAGAATGCTGTACAGTGTGCAATGTGTGAGTGCCGTTTTAAAATCTAGGATAGAATTTTCCTTGCGTACGTTGTACAAGAGATAGGTCATCGTCCGTTGAATGAGATCGGCTTGCTGTTCATTTGATGCGGCCGAATGACTTGAGTCAGCAATTTTCACCAGAACGAAATCGTCGTCGTCTTCCGCGCTCGTATCACTACCCGATTCGTCACTCGAGTGCGTCGGTGAAACGCTTTCCAAACAGCTGAGAATCTCGGCCCCCATAAAGCCCCGTAGTCTTGCCATCTTTGCTTCAGTTTCGCGAACACGAGACAGACGGCAAGCCTCAGAGCTTGACGCAGCATCCCACGCGACAAGCCCTGACGATGTGTTATATCACTGCGGCTTTCGATTCCCTACGAAATGGCAACATACAGAAGACGAAGTGACGCGGGAAACCATAGAGTAACATACAGAGAAGGATAATCCCCTCTACACCCCTTCGTTGCCGCCGGACTGCCTCAACCCTCTCTGATTGACCACAACAAAGATATATACACAGGAAACTTACGTGAGGGCGACCCGCCTGACATATGCTGCAGTCTAATGGAAGTATGAACAGAGCCCCGGACAGTAGTGAAAGAAGGGGGAGAGCTACCGCGGGGATTTCTCTCCGTTTGTGTTACTCTGTGACTTCCGCGTGTCACTTTGTCGTTCAGCATGTCACCAGTCCGTAGGTAACTCAAATGCCGCGCTGATATAAAGCTTCGTCCGACCATCTAATTCTTAGTATTCACGTAATGTTTGTCCTAAACTGTCGTAATACACTCCAACATCACGTGAACAACGTATAGGCACGCCTAGAAACTATTGAGAGTCCCAGAACTGGTATTATTGATGTGTAACAGCGTTGAACTTCGTATAGGTCAAAAATGAACCATGTAGTACTTCAGGTATGACAAGTAAATTGTTCGTATTCCTATGTGGGGTAGGTAGATGAAATTTTGATCAGCTGTAAAACGTCCTGAATGAATAGAATGTACGGCAGTGTTTGGTTCTGTGATGATTATGGGGTGGGGGAATGGGAGGAGGGCCAACGACAAACAGTCGTGGGCCAAAACTGACTCCGCTACTACTCCTAGTGTTAACAGACACGAGTTATGTCGGACTCAACAACCAAAACAAGCTTTCATGGTCCACAGTTAACCGTTTCCGGTGCTTGAACACAAGTGGCCCTTTTTGTTCATATTTGCAGCGTGTTGTCACAGAGCCTCGCCGAGCACACAATTATTGACTACAAACTTTATAGTCAGTGTTCGCAATCTGTGTGATCGTTGTATCTACCTTTATAGATAACCATTCATGTTAATTTAGTTCAATGGTTCAAATGGATCTGAGCACTATGGGACTTATCATGTAAGGTCATCAGTCCCCTAGACCTTAGAATTACTTAAACCTAACCAACCTAAGGACATCACACACATCCATGCCCGAGGCAAGATTCGACCCTGCCACCGTAGCAGTCGCGTGGTTTTCGACTGAAGCGCCTCTTACCTTTCGGCCACTGCGGCCGGCTGTTAATTTAGTAATGTCTGTTGCGATATAAGGGGTAAACATGTTCTTCCTTCTTGTTATGAGGGGTTTTTGGACGGACAGACGTCTATAAACAGTTTGGAGGATGAATTACGGTTATCAGATCTTGATGTTGAATGTAGTGGAATAATTTTGTCCAAAGCCCGTTGACTGTCGAGCACATTACTCATGGTAAACGCAAGAGTTGTTACACCGCAAATTTTAGTAGTTAGTGGTCCTTACGCCACCCAGTTTCTTTATTTATGGGTTCCTAGAAGAGAAAGTGTAATAAGAAATAATCAAAAATATATCGATTTTGAGGATCATCATGTTCTTCAAATACTGGAATAATTATTTTTTTCGACAGTTATTACAGGTCTATTAAAATTAGAGAGAAAATAAATAAAACTGATTTGGCGTGAAATTACGCACTACAGACAAAGTACACATATTATGGGACACATATGGGCCAGAGAAGCAAGCCTTGCTCTTTTCATAGGACCATCCTTCTATTTGTCCTCAGTGGAAGAATCAAGGAAAACGTTAATGGTAATGTTGTGTTGGCTGAAGAGCCAACACCGTGTTACTAGAGGACGCCGAAATGCACGCGTTTTAATTCACGCAGGCTGGCGTGAGGAGGGAAGAACTATACTGACGTGAGGTCTGGAACATGACAAGGAATTAGAATTCAGAAAGCGGACGTAATTAGTTTCATACTTAACTTTAATCCATTAATGATGAACGTCGCTCTTGACGGTACATGATTCACTATGTTATCAGTTCAGAATACATACTTGAAGAATAAGGCGCCTTGCTAGGTCGTAGCAAATGACGTAGCTGAAGGCTATGTTAAACTATGGTCTCTGCAAATGAGAGCGTATGTAGGCAGTGAACCATCGCTAGCCAAGTCGGCTGTACAACTGGGGCGAGTGCTAGGAAGTCTCTCTAGACCTGCCTTGTGACGGCGCTCCGTGTGCAATCACTGATAGTGGCGACATGCGGGTCCGACGTATACTAACGGACCGCGGCCGATTTAAAGGCTACCACCTAGCAAGTGTGGTGTCTGGAGGTGACACCACAGATAATTTTAGCTGGTCGCTGTGGCCGAGCGCTTCTAGGCGCTTCAGTCTGGAACCGCGCGATCGCTACGGTCGCAGGTTCGAATCCTGCCTCGGGCATGGATCTGCGTGATGTTCTTAGGTTAGTTAGGTTTAAGTAGTTCTAAGTTCTAGGGGGTGATGACCTCAGATGTTAAGTCCCATAGTGCTCAGAGCCATTTGAACCATTTTGATAATTGTTAAACAGGTATTTAAATATTGTTTCTTGTAAACTCGGTGACTTAATATCTATGCCATCTCATGGACATACTTCTGACCTCAATATCTGAACAAATAGTTGCTGGGCCTAAGCGGAGGTGATTCTTTCACGCCACTGTTATATTCCGCTTTCCATTCCGTGGCCAAGTAGGGACATTTCTCAATGTAACAGTAGAGCTCTACAATAAAACACCCAAAATTATCCACCTTTCATTGTTTGGATTAAGATCGTCATATGAAATACGTCTCTTTTTCAACTAAGTCATTTCTGATTTATACAATGAATGAAGAACAATAAATGTTTTGTAGTTTTCAGGTTCACGCTACGTGATAATCATTCCACGTTGAAGGACTTTTCTCTCAGTAGATGGCCTAGTTCCCAATTATGAAATCGCAGTAGGAGAGGGACTTATAGTGAGAAGTTGTGCCCTGTTTACTTACCGAGATGATTAAATTTCTTCGCGGGCTTAACTTGTCGTGACTGCAGAAAGATACTTTCGCAACTGCTCATTTCGCTTTATTAAAAATGGTATGTAGATTTCTGTCGGATAGGCAGCCTATACTCAAACCTCAAAGTTGATCTTATGCTTATTACATGACACTGAAATTATTCTTTTAAATTTATTGCTGTGGTGGTAGCTTTGCGAGAAAGAAATCTTCTGTACTCATTATAGCAGAGATTTGCAGCCGTGAAGGCTAAAGCTGCTTGTTTAATGATGAACAGCACTCACCGATACGAGGGTTGTCCAGAATGTAAGTTCCGATCGGTCGCGAAATGGAAATCTCAGTGAAAAACAGAAACGTTTTATTTGCAACAGTTAAGTACACCTTCCACCTACTTCTCTACATAGTCGCCGCTCCAACTACGAGTGTTGTCGTAGTGTTGTATCAACTTTCCAATATCCTCGTCATAGAAAGCAGCCGCCTGTGCTTTCGGCCAGTTATCTGCACTGACAGCTCGTTATCTGTGCAAAAATTTTCTCTTTATAGCAAGCGGTTCTTGCGGGCAGACATGAGACTCAGGGGGAGCCAATTACGGACTGTATTGTGGGTGATCAAACACTTCTCATCGGAAACGTTCCAGGAGCATCTTCATTGCCCCTGCAGTGTGTGGCCAGGAATGGGCATGAAGGAGGAACTGCTTGACAGTTGTGTTATGTGGGCTGCATGACACAGGCGAAATCTCTAACCACGTCCTCATACCTGGCGGGAGACGCTATTCCCTACGCATCTTTACGTGCTCACCGTTCACTCAGAACTGGAAAGAGCGACGCGCATACTAGAGACACTGTCTAACGGAGCTCTACAAAGCTTTACCGGATTTTCCCCGTGGGTTCCATTTCGCGACCAATCGAAACTTACTTTCTGGACAACCCTCGTATTTCACAAGGTTGTTTTGTAGCTTCTGGACGCTTCAGCCACACTGCACGCTGGCCATATAATTGCTGAGTCATTTGATTATTTTATTTTCCATAAAATTCCAAATTATTCTCTTCGTTTCTGTAAATACGGGGCCAAGACAACGAAAATAGCTATAGAATGTTTCGGATTACACTTTTGGTGTTTCTTTTGAATGACGCAGTTCATGAACGATTCAACGTACGTCTTTTTATAGGCGGCGATGTTGTCTATAGTGACAAAGTGACAAATTCTGGAGAGAGAAAAATAATATCGTTCATGAGGCATTCCACAGCATAATATTCATCCAAACATAAATGTTCTCCACAAGCATAAAGAAGCAAAAGGCTTATTGATAGGCTAAATAACGTCGTTGAAATAGATTGACTGATTTTTGTGCGTGTGCTAGACACTGTGAGACAACAGTCTCAGAAACAGAATGTTCAAAGCAATGTCTCTGAGCACATGGGACTTACCTTCTGAGGTCATCAGTCCCCTAGAACTTGGAACTACTTAAACCTAACTAACCTAAGGACATCACACACATACATGGCCGAGGCAGGATTCAAACCTGCTACCGTAGCGGTCTTTCGGTTCCAGAATGTAGCGCCTAGAACCCATCAGGCACTCCGGCGGGCCAGAAACAGAACGTGACAACTAACTGTTGCTACCACACTGGATAAAAGTGTAAATTTGACACTTGTGTATAGACTGAATTAATAGCATTATGAGAAATAGAACTGATAATAGACGTTCACATATTACCTATAAAAGAAATGTTACGTATCGACGGAAACGAAAACACGTTACGGTTATACACCAACCGGTGTCATCTAATTAAGTAACTGAAGCTACTGAGGCCAGCCGAAAATTAAAGTGGAGATGAAATACTACGCCCAGTTACGGTGATGCTTGTGAAATAAGAGCGAGATTGAAAGGTGGTAAGATATTATTAGATGATGAACAGAGAAGGAAGCTTGTGTTTACCCATATCGACATAAGTTTAAGTTAGGAAAGATAAATTGCAAACCTGAGTTTTTCCATTTAAAAGTTCCGCTTCTGGTTTTTGATGTTATCACTGATCTTTTCCACCTTTCATTGCTGTAGGAAACCACTCATCTTACACAGCACATGTGGCCCTCAGGAGGATCGTCCCTAGCAAACCGAAAGATAGTTTTCTATAGCCCTACACTTCCTACACTTTTATGATATTCAGTCCACTTAGCTCCCACCGCTCCAGGACTGACATAAGCATTTAATTCTCCACAATTCTTGCAGGTAGTTCTTTCTCTCTTGAAAAGACTTTATTTTGTCTTTTCAGTTTTAAATACAGGGTGATAAACTTTCAAAACGCTGTAGAAATAACCGAATATTATTGGTAAAGGGGCAAACCGAATGGCAGAAGAAAAAAATTTGTGGAAAAATTGATCAATAGATGGCACTGTATGTGTGAGAATACGTAAATGAGAACACTTGTCATGCGCACGACCCATTTGTAACAACAACGACGTTGTGCTATTGTACATATAAGTAAATTTTTTTCCATCTGAATTTTCGATAAACTAGAGTAATTGATGTTCTGCTTTCATTTCTTTTTTGTTTCATGTCATTGTGTTAAGAAAACTGTAAACAAATTTCAATGTGAATATTAATGTTTATGTCAAATGTCAAGCAATTTTGTAATAAAATTGAAATGTAACAAATGTTGAGACTGTTGTAAGATGTTTAAGATTGTAACTGTGCGTCTGGTCCATACGTAGGCAATGTGTTGGAATGTGTAGAATGTAAAACCTCGGGTGAATACCCTGTCTGTAAGGGAGCGGTAAAAGGTGGATGGCAGGCGAGCGTGGGAAAATGCACGCGGGCACTGCACGGCACAACGGGCTCAGCAGTAGTAGTTGGAGTTTGGCATTGGTCTGAGCAACACGTTCTGGAGCGAGGAGGCTCTCCTGGAAGACGTAGTTCCATTGAGCCTCAGGTATGCCGTTCCAACGCCCATACAGCATGGCAAAATTACATAGGCACTAAACGGAAAAGTATTGCGACGCTATGAAGAAGTAAAGTGCCGGTAAGTCAAGAGCCATAGCTGTGGTTGTATGTGTGCTTTGTGCCTCGCCATCTCTCCGCCTGCCAACCGCCGCATCGATACAAGCAGGTTGAAACTTTTTGTACTGTATTCGTATGGACCAGTGTTACTTTTGTTCCATACTGTTCAATAACAACTTAAATTTTACCACAACTTTCCTATCATTTAATTATCCTCACTACTAACCTAGATAGTGTCCTTTCCAAATAATGTGTAATCCGAGTGTCCCGAGATGAAAAATTAAATTTTGTGTTAATAATAATTACTTGCAGACCTAACTATGTTAGAATGGTGTTTAAAGAACTGTTTTGTTGATGAACCAGTAAATGAATAACGAAGGTCTGATAAAGTTGGAAGATAACTTTAATATTGTTTTAGTAATGAAGTTTAATTATTACGAGACAGATATAAAGGTATTTAAATGAGTAGGAAATAAGATAAAGAGAGTAGTAACTCATATATTGGAAATCTTGAGCGCATAATGGTGTCAGTAATTAATTTTTTTTAATACAGTGATCATAATAGTTTCAGGGTCCCCCCCCCTTTTTATTCATTTGAATTCTGAAGTGTTCAAAATTGATTTGAACAGCAAAAGTTAAAGTCAATATAAAAGCCAAAATTTATCAGTGTTTTATCATTATCAAAATTGACATTGTGTGTGTGATTCGAAAGTGCTATTTCTAGGGTAACCTATGCCCGATTTTAATCAGATCAATAGATAGTACGAAGTTTTGTAGTATACATTATAGTGTAGTGTTATGTATTTATGGTTTTCCCATATAAGTACAGAAAGTGAAACTATCAGTTCAATAGATTTTCTGGTTCTAAAATTTACTATATTACGCAGTGTTACTACGTGTTGGTTTGCATGAATATACACCAACTTGTACAGGGAAGGAACTCAGTTAATGCCTAATTAGGCTGGCGACCGTATTATTAACCAATTGGTAGCATCTTCTGTGTTGCTTTTTGTCCGTCCTGACGTGTAGTTGCATTTCGGACTTATTTGCGGTATCATTGTTATTGCAGAGTGGGTGTAAGTCTGATTTGCCTCCATTCAGGTACACGCGGTCAATACCTATACAAAAATCCTGTCTCGTAAGGTGAACCCCACTCACTTACCATAGTAAAGGTTTTAATGGGTATTGTGTGCCCCACACGCACGTTACACATTGATGTTGGTATAAACACGCCAGGTACACGACTTTTCCTCCTTTCGCTTCTGCGACGTTCGCCATGACTGTCTCAACGCAGGAACGCGCTGGACTACATGATCCGGAAATTCGAAAAGGCGGGTTCTTTTGGTGTCCAACCTGGTAGAGGGAGGAAACGAATTGATTCAATGTCAGTGAAAGCAGTGGCCACAACAATGCAAGAGGCAACTAGTGGTGGTGAACAATGTGTAGTGCACGGAGAATTGCCCGAACATTGGACATAGCCGTGAGCACGGTGCATAAAATTCTACGAAACATCCTTCCTTGCTATCCATTCCAAATTACCCGTGTCACGAGTTGCTTCATGTTGACCTGCCAGCAAGAACGACCTTTGCTTTAGAAATTCTTGCTCGCATGAAAGTGGACAATGATTGTCCGTGGAAGATATGGCGAACGGGCGAAGTCCACTTCCATCTGACAGGATATGTTAATACACAGAACTGTCGAATATGGGCAACGGAAAATCCACACGCAAATCAACCAATACCACTTCATCCTGAAAAGATCGATGTATGGTGTAGGTTTACGGCAGTATTCACCATAGGGCCCTACATATTTTATTCTAAGAGACAGTTGCTTCCAATCTTGTTACCTGTAACCCGTCACTGGTAAGCGCTACAAGTGTCTTTTGCGCAACTATGTCATTCTAGGTCTCCAACACCGTGGATGTATGGATGGAATTATTTTTATGCAATATGGAGCACCCCCGCACATGAGAAATCCAGTTAAGAAGCTGCTGAAGCACCATTTCGGAAATGCTAGAACTATCAGCCGCCATTTCCCTACAGCCTGGCCGTTCCGATCGCTGATCTTAATCGTTGTTACTTCTGGCTGTGGGGCTATATGGAATATGTGGTGTTCACTGTTCCGATTGCAAACTTAGCTGCATTGAAGGCACGCATTGCGCAACACATTCTGAAAGTAAAGCCGATCAGATGTGAAACATGCTGTTTGTCGATTTCAGTTTGTTGCAGAAAAGGGTGGACAGCTTACTGAAGATATTTGGCTCCAACAACACGGATATTAATAACCCGATTTGATTTTCATTAATGCTATCTGTGCGGTTTTTGACCTCAGGACAATGGAAAGGGGATGTGATTCAAGTTTTTTATACGGGGTTTGGCCTCAGGACAATTGAAAACCAATTTTTCCAATCCGATGTGATCTTGCTTTGGTGGATAGGCTTACATAACTAATAGTATCTCACCTGTACACCCATGCACACTGAGTAGTGCAGTTTGTTTAACGTCAGATGTACATCTTAGGCATTGTTGTATGATTTTTTTTCTGATTTGTATTCGACCACTATTAAATTATGATGCTTACAGCGCCAGCTATTGCTAAATTCTGTAACTATTTGTGTTTCTTCTGCCATAAGTTTTTACCCGTCTCCGATAATATTCCGTTTCAGTTCTACGTCATTCTGACCAGTGGTGTTATTTCTACAGCGGTATGAAAGTTTAACTTTAATTATAATCACCCTGTTAATTGTTTCTAGTGTTCCTTGTCCAAACAGCGGCAAAAGCTCATCAAATATTACAGAATTTTGCATTATTTATTGTTGATCACTGAAGATTATTGCGCTGTATAGCATATGAAAGGTGACAGTTTACGAAACAATCCGTGTGTTTTTGTTCTGTGGAATATTGCTGTAGAAGCATCTGGTAGTATTTTTCATCACCGTGAGAAAATATGTTTGAAAAAAATGGTTGACATTATAAAAGAAGTATGCGATTTAGCTTAGTGAAGGAAATTTTTGGTTATCTATAACTTAATGGGAGATTACCGAGAAAGAATTAAAGTCAATAACCATTCTTTTCTAAATGATAAAACTATAGTTTGGTTTACTGCTGTCCAAGTTTCAATCGGTTAACTTGATTACCTCCTTAACTATCTTGATTTGGATCTTAGGAATTAACTGAATCCTTATATTTGACTTTACATCTTAGGAATTAACTGAAACCTTATATTAAACTGGAAATAACTAAAGTTTCGCTGTCCATAAACATTAGACATGGTTAACATATCTTTAAAAGGACTTAATTTTTGTACTGAATTCTCAAATATATTAGGTTGACTGTTGAAAGGGATATAATTGGAGCCGGCCGAAATGGCCGTGCGGTTAAAGGCGCTGCAGTCTGGAACCGCAAGACCGCTACGGTCGCAGGTTCGAATCCTGCCTCGGGCATGGATGTTTGTGATGTCCTTAGGTTAGTTAGGTTTAACTAGATCTAAGTTCTAGGGGACTAATGACCTCAGAAGTTGAGTCCCATAGTGCTCAGAGCCGTTTGAACCATTTGATATAAATGGAATGTGTACTGAATTTTAAAGTGCGCAGGATTCACGGAATTTTGTGACTCATTTACGAAAACGGCAGATAGTTGACAAATCGTCCTCGAATCCAGCTCGTCTGGCTGAGGACTTGCTAAGTTAAAAGACTAGTGAATATTAAGTACGATGTACGCTGAATGACTTTTAACAAGCAATTTATGGAGATGGCTGACAATCCAGCAGGATTGCATCCGACATGAGTTTGAAGTGTAACACGAATATGCAAACACCTCTCCGCAGAAATATGTCGCAGTCTCTATATCACTTCCTACATATATACCGTGCAACAACAGTGATATACACGTGATGAATTAGAACAGAGGTAGGTATATCAAGTCTAAAGTGTGTGAAAATTTGGCCCCGCACACCTTGACTACCGAACAAAAACAACAGCACGCGGACGTCTGTTTGCGTATCGTACAAACTGAGCCGAACAAGCTGTCCGTGTGATGCATAAAATTGCGGGAATTCAGCCGTAATCAAACTTCGTCACCTACTAATATTTTGGGTAAAAACACTATTCAGTTATCTTCGGAGAGAGCTCTAATAGTAACGGTATGTAGTGGTAGGGCAGCCCGTTGCGTGAGTGTGCACGGGAAATCACAGTGGAAGCATTACCAGGCAGGCTGCTGAAGTATATGCTACGGGTATTCCCTTTCGTGAAATATATTCTGTCACAATTTCTGGTAGTTCTGGTCTGCAACGGTACAGGAACGTTCTGTTCGACTGCTCACTAAACCATCACCGAATTATATATTCCGTCAAAAATAAAAGCCAGTATCAGAATTCATTAAATCATTCATCTAGGTTTCCGGTTTCCCTGATAGCCGAATCCAGGTAGGATGAACTGATGCTATAATATGGTCGTTCTCTTTGTCCAAAGCGTATCTTGGGGGAAATACTGTGCTAGGGTGCGTCAGGTTTATCGCTATGTAGCGGCTTGGTATGTCGCTCGCAAAGTTCATTTACTGTACGTAAAGTATGCTGACATTTGCCAGACCATGATGGCTGGGAACCTTATGCGCATCTGCTTTCCGTGAGATCAAATCACTTTTGACAAAGGCAAGGAGCGTGTCTGTCACTGGCGATGACAGAAAAATATTCTTGACTATGCGTTTAGAGACAATACAATCTACTTTGGTAGAGGGATTCACTTCAGATGGTAGGAAGGCGATGTGCCTGAAACATTCCTCTTCAGCTTCGTGACGTGTGACACTCACTTTCGGCTTGAACTGCTAAGTGTTGTCGATCTTCTCTGTAGGCTATCCATTACACTCCACAACTTTTTTAGGTCTTCGAGTTCTTCCTGCAGATGGTCAATATAGTCAATCACGTGTGTATTCACGAAATGTTTGGTCTCCACATGGTGATGACAGCTGTCCGCTTGCCGGTACAGGTCCCTACAAGTCGGGTCACGGGAGACACCATTTCCCAGGAAACCGTTGGTTTCACTGTTAAACAATGTATCCCAGGAAGCGACGCACCGTAATTTTGCAGTATCTGAAAAAGACAACAGGATTACAACTTGCAGATTCCCCCGGTGCCACTTCAAAACCCTCCTTAAAATTGTTTGCCATCAAGGGAGCAAGGCACTTGCCATGGTAACACCGTTACTTTGTTGTTAAATATTATTATTATTATTAAATAACAGTTAAGTTGAAGAGAGCATTTACACTAACGTGGTGGTAATTTACAGTGTATGAAAAAGAAGAAATCGAAGCACCACGAAGGAATTACCAGGATGGGACGAAAATGTGAAGCGCATGTACAGACAAACAAAAGATTACAGTGGCAAAAATATGTATGATTTATTCAAGAGAGATTTCCAACTTGAGCAAGTTAATAACGAGATGATCCTCTTGTGAACAATTATTCGGCTTGGCACTGATGGACAGAATTGCTGGAAGTCTACCTTAGGGACATCGTGCCAAGTTCTGTCCAACTGGCGTGTTAGATCGTCAAAGTCCCGAGATGGTTGGAGAGCTCTCTGCTTAACACTCCGAATGTTCTCAGTTCGTGGGGTGGGCGGTTTGTGGGGGGGGGGGGGGGCGGTTTGTGTGGGGGGGGGGGGTTTGTGGGGGGGGGGTAGATTCGGCGACCTTGCTGGCTAAGGTAGGATTTGGCAAACACGAAGACAAGCAGTAAACACTCTCGCCGAGTGCGGGTGGGAGTTATCTTGTTGAAATGTAAGCCGAGGATGGGTTACCAAATGGCTGGCTCTGAGCGCTATGGGACTTAACATCTGTGGTCATCAGTCCCCTAGAACTTAGAACTACTTAAACCTAACTAATCTAAGGACGTTACACACATCCATGCCCGAGGCAGGATGCGAACCTGCGACCGTCGCAGTCGCGCGGTTCCGGACTGAGCGCCTAGAACCGCTAGACCACCGCAATGGGTTACCATGAAAGGCAATATCGTCGACGTGTGCTGTAAGGATGGCGCGGATGACAGCCGAAGGAACCCTCCTGTGAAATGAAATGGCACTGCAGACGTACACTCCTGGATGCCGGACCATATGGGGGGCAACAGTCAGGTTGCTGTCAGACACTGTCGCCAGTGACGAGTCCTGCTTCGAACTGAGCCCAGATGACCAGCGTCATGTAGATGTCACGTGTTAATACCACAGTGGTTTTACTTGTATCGGCAGGAGGAACTCCCTTTTCCGCATTCTCACAAATTCTTTCTAATGACATCCACTCTGCTCCGATCATGTTATTTCGTCGTGGGCGATACTTTGGCAATTTCCAGATAAGCTTCCTACATTGTTTCATCCGCAGAAGCTTTGGACAGGGGACACGCAATTTCTTAACTACCAAGACCTGGTAGTGGTACAGTTTATGGAGTGGCACAAATTTTAACCCTTTCCCAAGGACAGTCCATTTAGATTCCTCAATTTCTTTGTCCACCAATGGTGAATCATTTGGGTTGTATGGTTGCAGTCCACACAATTTTGTTTCCTGTCATAGTGTCTAGAGGTGCTTTGGACGTTCTCAGCGATGTTCCTTTTTCCGTTGACTCTTGCTTGCTGACGCGAGATCGAAATAAAATACCGTCAAAAATATGGCGTGGCAGAATATTACACATGATGGGCAGAGATAATCCTTCTCTTACCTACAGAACGGCCATCTGTCGATTGTGTAGAGATACTGTCCACATATAGCTAAGTTTAATGGCTTCTCTTTTCTCTGAAAATTGGCCTCATGTTATATAGTACGATGATTTCTTTGTATAGCCGTCATTGTAAATCAAATGTTGGTTTCGGAAAACTTAATTTCACTGTTTCC
This sequence comes from Schistocerca nitens, assembly GCF_023898315.1. Taxonomy (NCBI): domain Eukaryota; kingdom Metazoa; phylum Arthropoda; class Insecta; order Orthoptera; family Acrididae; genus Schistocerca; species Schistocerca nitens. The sequence goes on along the minus strand of NC_064619.1, from coordinate 26,765,672 downwards.
TAATCATGCTCTGATTTATTCTGTTTCTTCTACTTTCCCTAGTCGGCAAGACATGTGGGTACGTTTGTGCTTTTTTGTATATTTCCAATGTAGACCTAACCACAAGCACGCGGAATTTTATACATCATGTAAGCCGACAAAGGGTGGGGGAATTATTCTGGCGACGATACTGACCACAAACGGGGAAACCAACTGACGTCAGCGTCATTCACAAAGGGAAGGTTATCATTAACTGGGGTCTTTAGGCAAGTTTCTTGGAAATGGTGAAGGTGTTCGCCTTTCCGCATGCTACCGTCTTAGTAGCCTGTGGAAAGAGGTTTAGGGCTGCCGGAAATACGAGTCTGTGACAAAATGCTGAACGCCCACGACTCGTCACAGAATTTTAATGTCGGAGGCTTCCCTTCTCTCTAAAACAGAGAGTGCAGGGACATACGGCAGGTCTGGCTACACACGAAGGCCGATGGAGTTAATACTGTTCTGAGTGGGACACACGTCTGGGTATCCATGATACGTGTGGTAGTCCGCAGCTCGTGGTCGTGCGGTAGCGTTCTCGCTTGCCACGCACGGGTTCCGGGTTCGATTCCCGGCGGGGTCAGGGATTTTCTCTGCCTAGTGATGACTCGGTGTTGTGTGATGTCCTTAGGTTAGTTAGGTTTAAGTAGTTCAAAGTTCTAGGGGACTGATGACCATAGATGTTAAGTCACATAGTGCTCAGAGCCATACGTGTGGTAGTAATCGAAGGCACCATGACAGCGGTGTACGAAGTGAATATTGCAGTGGACCACCTGCAACCCATGATGTTTGATGTGTTCCAGAACGGCAGTTGCATCTTCCCTCAGGATAACGGTAAGTGTAGCTCTAATCTTGCTATAGTTGTTCTAGGAGCGTGATAGTGGACTCATAATCTGTACCCGACGGACCGAGAAGGCATCAGGCGCCAGATAATTTACAATATTCTCATGACACGAGTGGACATCTGGTGCAACCTACCCCAGTAAATCTGCACACTCTAACACATGCCACTTAAAATTGCTGCTGTATTGGGTTCAGGAGGTAGGCCAAAAGGTTATTAACTAGGTGGTCGTAATTTTTTTGATAATCAGCGTACCATGTGACGCTTTGCAAAATCCAGGAGTGACTGCCCGACATTCTCGCAAGTATTCAAATTTCTCAGCGTATCCACGAACGTTTATGGCAGCCTCGTGGCCCATCATTTTGACTACGATATTGAGGACGTTGCTCATTGTAAATGCGATAACCATTAACGCCATTTGTTTTCGTACCGATATATCACAGGCAACTGTGCCGTTACGCAGCATTACGTCGACAGATTCAGATTTGTGTGTTGGTTTATCGATGAATAGACCTACATTGGCATTAATCTTGCTATTTTTCTATTTTTAGTGGTAGCCCTTCAGGGGGTTCCTTCTTTATGAGCCATGACTCCTCGTTAATGTCGTTGTAGCTGACTTTATATCCGTCATATCTCGGTACTAGGGATTTATGTTGCTGTGTCCAGGAATATAAAACTCTTAGCTGTCCCAACTCAGAGGGGCATGCTATTCGCATCGATCTCACAACCCATGCCGTTGAATGAATAACGCGAATAAAATGACATTGTGACTGAAAGCACTAAAAACTGCTTGGCATATGAACGAAACGTGTCTTTTCGCTGTTGCGGCTCCTGATGGTAATTTTAAGTAATTTTGATGATGCTGCACCTTTAGTTCGATTTTTTTTCCATTAAGTAGTTGAACGAATTTAAGAACATTCAGGGACGTTGATTTTCATTTACAGCTCATTTCCATAATTCGCATGATTTCATTCTCGCTCCTTACTCTTCTTGTTTAATTGCCCAATACTCTCGCTAGCTTTTAAATTTTTTATTGCACGTTCCTTATATCTATAGTACGACCGATTTTCATTTCTTACATACACGTTCCATACTTCAATTGTACGGTACACCACAGTAAGCTGGAACAAGCTAATTTATTAACTTGTGTAAGATATAAATACGGTTACATGAAAGCTGTTGGCAGCTGAATTCACATGTAGGCAATGCATTAGCACTACGTAAACCAAAATATTGAAGAAAAATAAAACTGTTTTTATGAAATATAAAGATCTGTTCAAGAACGAATTTATGAAGTTTACTTTCCAATCTAGTTTCGATATGTATAATCCGCTTGAAAGCAGTGAAATGACGTTTCGTTCCCATATCTAAGCTAAAGCCAGTTTTAATTCTAAGTGTTGTAGCTCCTTTTTCCTTCTAGTGTTGTACTTATGAAGTTATCATTCATTATGAAATCTAATGGATCAATCACAAAACAAGTGGTAGTACAGGAAAAAGGAAACATATACTGTGGTGCTGTAATTAAAATAGCTATCCCCATACAAGACGATGACGAATAATCACCGCATTATATTATTATCACGCGGTTTGTTAGAATGAAAATATTCATTCCTGACGATGAGTTACCTCAAAATTTAATTCCGCAGGATTTTAATAGTTAAGACATAAGGTAATTTTGAGTTGTTGTACTATTCTTCTCCTCTTTTCAATCACAGCAATACGGGAGCATTATCCATCATGGACACTATTTAAAAGTTTGGTTGTCCACGTATTTAATTCTGTAGTAAGAAGAATAAGTGGTCATCTTCTTCGTTATATCATGCTACATATTTACTAATAAAGTTTTTAGTTTCGATTGAAGTAGTACTTGAATTTCGTGTAAAATTTGTTTCTAGTAACTTTAGTAAATGAAACTGCTATACGGGAATGAGAGAACAGGTGATACACCATAGTCGCAGAGTCGAAAGTGTGTGCACGTGAGAGAGTTCGTGTGGATGCACAGAATACCGGGTCGGAAACGTTTCGGAATAAAAACTAACTTATGCCAAGCACTGTGTAAATCTTGAATTCAGAATTTGATATGGGCTGAACCTTGTATGAGTGTTGTGGAAGAAAGAATCAAATTGATTTAAATAGTGTGAGCCTCATGAAATAACACAGATTACATTGACAATATAGCAGCTGAGTCAATGAAGACCAAACAAGACGTAATAGGGAGAAATCGAATACACGCAAAATTTTGTAAGGTGATAGGAGGTAGCGCTATGAGCAAAATACTAAAAATCCCAGCTGGTGGAGTGTGAGCATATGGGTGGTAGCGTGTTAAAGTTCATTTTTTAATTTTTTTTTGAATAACTCGAAAACAGCGGATTGAATCAAAAATGTTTCTCAGTACAAATTTAAACTCCATCACATTTGCTACTGAACCTGTCCTATTCACTTTCTTTTTCAAGAGTAGTAGTCTGCGTGTTGCAGAAGAAAGAACAATTAAAGATTATTTTAAATAATTCTTTAAATATATAAAACTAATGTTTATTGTTAAGATGATTAAGAACATATATTAAACACGGGTTCTACGCAAAGTGTAGTAGAGCGATATCAAGGGATAAGCTGTGTTCTGAGGGTCTGATTGGGTGCGGGATAGAAACCTCGAGGAAGATATGTCACCAGATTGTGGTCATGCGCTTCCTTTTCTCAGAGTACTACAGGCTGAACGGAGAGCAAGCCAATCCCCACAATATCCACCCCATTATGTCACAAGAAGCAACTGAAGGCTTTTCAGAAAGTTGTACCAACTCTCCACTGTCCGCTGTGAGTCCCATGAATCACAGGCTACGCAGTGCATCGAGATATCCAGGGTTTGCTCATTTTCCACAGAGTGAGTTGACACTGCGTGAAATCCAGACATGTGTTACTAATAAGACTAAAGCAAGAAAGGCATACCGTTAAAATGTATGTAAATCACGGCAAAATTTCGTGCACTGAAAAGGGTGAAATTATTTTAAGTCATTCGGTACGACAGCTGTAGCATTCTTCTGGCAAAGAAATGAGGGATACCGAATTCATCAACCGAGAGTTGGATAGCGGGTGGTGCATATGGTGCATATGCCCTCCCATCATCTGAAAGTGCCTGGAGGCTTAAATTGGCTGCTTCTGCGGTAGAAATAGGTTACCTACGTTTTAGGGAACTTTAGATTCTTCAGCATAAGTCAGTTATGCAACACAGCACATCTATCACGGTACAGCCCTCCCACCCCCCTCCCCAAGCGTGCGGCTATGCTGATATTCGCGGCTGCTTGCCACGTATGAAGACCGTGCGACCGTAACTACACTACTGGTCATTAAAATTGCCACACCAAGAAGAAATGCAGATGATAAACGGGTGTTCATTGGACCAATATATTATACTAGAACTTACATACCATTACATTTTCACGCAATTTGGGTGCATAGATCCTGAGAAATCAGTACACAGAACAACCACCTCTGGCCGTAATAACGGCCTTGATACGCCTGGTAATTGAGTCAAACAGAGCGTGGATGGCGTGTACTGGTACAGCTGCCCATGCAGCTACAGCACGATATCACAGTTAATCAAGAGTAGTGATTGGCGTATTGTGACGAGCCAGTTGCACGGCCACCATTGTCGAGACGTTTCCAATTGGTGAGAGATCTGGAGAATGTGCTGGCCAGGGCAGCATTCGAACATTATCTGTATCCAGAAAGGCCCGTACTGTACCTGCAACATGCGGTCGTGCATTATCCTGTTGAAATGTAGGGTTCCACAGGGATCGAATGAAGGGTAGAGCCACGTGTCGTAACACATCTGGAAAGTAACGTCCACTGTTCAAAGTGCCGTCAATGCGAACAAGAGGTGACCGAGACGTGTAACCAATGGCACCCCATACCATCACGCCGGGTGATACGCTAGTATGGCGATGACGAATACACGTTTCCAATGTGCGTGCACCGCGATGTCGCCAAACACGGATGCGGCCATCATGATGCTGTAAACAGAACCTGGATTCATCCGAAAAAATGACGTTTTGCCAATCGTGCACCCAGGTTCGTCGTTGTGTACACTATCGCAGGCGCTCCTGTCTGTGATGCAGCGTCAAGGGTAACCACAGCCACGGTCTCCGAGCTGATAGTCCATGCTGCTGCAAACGTCGTCCAACTGTGCGTGCAGATGCGTGACATCTCGACTGCTAGTGATAGGTGGTCTTTGGGATCCAGCACGGCGTTCTATATTACCCTTCTGATCCCACCAATTCCATATTCTGCTAACAGTCATTGGATCTCGACCAACGCCAGCAGCAATGTCGCGATACGATAAACCGCAATCGCGATGGGCTACAATCCGACCTTTATCAAAGTCGGAAACGTGATGGTACGCATTTCTCCTCCTTACACGAGGCATCACAACAACGTTACACCAGGAAACGCCGGTCAGCTGCTGTTTGTGTATGAGAAATCGGTTGGAAACTCTCCTCACGTCAGCACGTTGTAGGTGTCGCCACCGGCGCCAACCTTGTGTGAATGCTCTGAAAAGCTAATCGTTTCAATATCACGGCATCTTCTTCCTGTCGGTTAAATTTCGCGTCTGTAGCACGTCATCTTCGTGGTGTAGCGATTTTAATGGTCAGTAGTGTAACATCTAGGCCACCGTTACTGCTGGTTGCGCGAAGTGGAGCAGGCTTTCTTGGTGTACGGCCAGCGCATTGTGGGAGCGAGAGGGAGGGGTCAAAGGGTCCGTTGTATCCCGAGCGCAAGTTTTAGACGACCGCCAAATGGTCACAAAGACGAACAAGGTTTTCCGGGATATATATTATTATTAAATTCTTTATATTATAAAACTACATCTATTTCTGGTGAGGGGGCGGGGCGGGAGTGACAATAAAGTGCAGTGTCGTGCCCTGGACGCCGGAAGGGAGGTGGGGGCGCCAATAAAGTGTCGTGACCCGGGAGCCAGTTGTCTTAGCTGCGCCACTGGGCCACCGACTTGAAAACATCGCTTCGGAGATGGAGGTTGGGTGGAGACAGCCACGGAGTAGTGACGATGTGCGTCTCATCGGCGGTGCCGTGTGCTGCTTGAATGTATCTTGCGTTCCTACCGTTAAAAAAAATGAAAAAAATAAAAAAGATAAAAACAAACCTTGAGATTGCTCGTGAGGTCGAATGTGCCTAGCTAATGAAGAACTGCCCTGAAGGGAGGCAGGCAGCGATTGTCAAGTTAAAACTGATGTGCGGCGGTAGTTTGAGCAAGTGCCAGTATAAGCTGCGAGTAGTAGTGTCTCAAGATCGTTTATGGGTAACAGCCGTTGGCTCCTCCTCGTTCCTTGCTAGCACTATTAAGTGGATCTGAATCCGGAGCAGTTCTTATGTAGAGGTTAAAAATTTAGACTCGTCCATATTAACTGGAGTTACGCCACCCTTACCGGTACGCATCTTGTGGCCTGGAGTACTCGTGGTGACTAAAGTCGGAGCGGAATTTTTTCTTTCTTTTTTGAAAACCTGTGCATGTCTCTCAACCTAGCACTACTGCTACCCAAAGACCAATTACGCTATGCATTGACAGCAGACCATGGTTCAGGCTTGGTGGTAGGCGTGTCTAGTCCAGTAAAAACAATTATGGAGTATGCATATAAGCACATATTACAGTAACTTTTTGGGAAAAGTTACTATCGTGGTGCATTTCCTGTTGTAGACACTGCCTGTATTTCTGTATGTTCTAGGATGGCAGAGAAGGAGACATCCGGCGTCATCGAGTTCCTCAAGCATGAGCTTCGTTATGAAGTTGAGGCAGAGGATGAGAAACGACTGGCATCGTGGCGGAGTTGAGGCGACGACTGTGGGAGGCAGTGGCTCGTGCAGTCACGGCTCCCGCCCTGTGGGCGGACGATGTGGGTAGCGTCGCTTCCAGTATTATCTGTGCAGCAGCTGAACTTACAACCTCAGTGAAGGAGAGGCGCACAGCAATCAGTTGCAATCCCATTAGTTTTTAATCCTCTTGCAAATCTAGATTTCTGCCTATACATCTCTAAAGTCATATAGTGACATGTACTGCCGCGAATTTGCTGAATTGCAACTCAAATGCACTGAAGATGGCTACTTCCAGCTGAAATCATCATCATCATCTTGGACAGTTTCCAGCCACTGGCTGGGTCTGTCGGGAACACAAGCCTCTCCATCGTGTTCTGTCTTTCCACCATTCCCCCTCTTCCACCTTCGTCCAGTTCTCTCCTCTTCTCATCACACATTCCTTCACTCCCTTCACCCATCTATCTCTTGGTCTTCCTCTGGGCCTCTTTCCCTCCAGTTGCAGATCAAATATCCTCTTTGGAATTCTTCCCTCATCCATTCTCTTCATGTGTCCATACCACTGCAGTCTTGATTTTTCTATCCTGTCCTGTACTGGTTCCTCCTTTAGTCTTTCCCTCACATACACATTTCGCAATCTGTCTCGTCTTGTTACACTCAACCTGCTCCTCTGGAACTTCATTTCACTAGCCTGCATTCTACTTTTGTCGCTTTTGTGCATTACCCATGTCTCACTTCCCTATGTCAATATGGGGAAAAAGTAGGTTCGGTATATAATTCCCTTGGATTTCTGTGGCACCTCCTTGCTCCAAATAAGCCCCCTAATGCATTTGTAGAACTGCCCTGCTTTTCTGCACCTTTCATTTATTTCCATTGCGTTTCCCCCTTTACTTTCAATCATGCTTCCCAGGTACTTGAAGTTCTCTACCACTTGTAGTTTTTCCCCTCCACGAGTTATATCCACATTTGGCCTATTCTTCTTCCTTGTTGTGACAATTACTTCACTTTTCTTTGCAGAGAAATGCATTCCATATTGTGCTGCCGTTGCCTCCCATACCTCTAACTGCTCTTGCACCTCCTTCTCGCTATTTCCCCATAACATCAGGTCATCGGCAAAAAGCACTGCTTTCATTTTATTATCTCCAATTGCATCTGATACTTGCTGTAGGATTTCATCCATAACAATAATAAACAATAAAGGCGAAAGTGCACTTCCCTGTCGCAGCCCATTTTCCAGCTTGAACCATGCAGTACGTTCCCTCCCCACTTTCACACAACTCTCACTTCCCTCATACATTTTTCTGACTTTTCGTGTTATCTCTTCATCTATCCCTTTTGCGTTCAGCACATCCCAGAGCTTGTCCCTACAGATACTGTCATACGCCTTCTCAATATCTAAAAAGGCCATGATTAAGTCCTTCCCGTACTCATAGTGCCTTTCCTGCAGTTGCCTTACCGCAAATATGAGGTCCGTTGTTGATCTTCCCGGTCTGAAACCGTACTGCTCCTCTTGCAGTCTACTTTCAGTACTGCTTCTTATTCTCTTCTCCAGGATCTTTTCATAGATTTTTCCACAGTGGCATAGCAGGGTGATTCCTCTGTAGTTCTCACATCTCCTTTTATCCCCTTTCTTGAAGATCGGGACTATAATTCCTTTCTTCCAATCCTCAGGAATTCTGTTCTCCTTCCACACCACCCTCAGCACTCTGTATAACCACTGGGTTCCTACTTCTCCTGCTGCTCGTATCATATCCACTGTTACTTCGTCCCAACCTGCTGCCTTGCCCCCCTTCATCCTCTTTATGGCTTCTTCCACTTCATTCCAAGTTAGATCATCAATTTCCCCACTATTATAATCGTCTGCTGCCTTAGGCTCTCCATCGCTGTTAGTTACCCGCTTGGCGGCATTCAACAGATCTTCAAAGTACTCCTTCCAAATCTTTTTGAGCTCATGCATTTCCTCCACAACTGTTCCATTATTATCCATGATCCTCAGGCACTCGCTTCTGTCGTTCCTCTTATTTCTTACCATGGTGTAAAGTACTTTTTTGTTCCCTTCACTGTCCTCTTCTAACATTCTTGTCCATTTTTCCATCCACTTCTTCTTCTCCGCCCTTACTATGGTCTGTGCCGCTTTCTTGCTTTCCTTATATTTTACCCTAGCTTCCTCTGTTCGGGTCTGGAACCATTCTCTGAAGGCTTTGTTCTTTCGAAGTACTGCCTCTTTACATATGTTGTTCCACCATGGGGTTTCCTTACTTCTCCTCTTTGTGCTAGTTCTTCCGCACACAGTCTCAGCTGCCTCAACTAGAGCCCTCTTAAAATCTCCCCATTCTTCTTCCACTGTTCTCTGATCTTCCTTTGGCAGTGTCTGGTACTGGGTCCTCCGTTCATCCTCTTTCAGCATCCATGTCTTCAACCTTTTCTCCTGTATATCTGTTGCCCTCCTATCTTTATTCTCTCTCAGGGTGGCTACCAACAGCCGATGGTCACTGTCTAAGGCCTCAGATGGAATGACCTTAACATCTGTGAGGCTGCTCATCATCTGCCTATCCACTAGTACATAGTCTACTACTGAAGTTTGGGACCAGTCTCCACTGTACCAAGTTATTTTGTGGCTACTTCTCTTCTTGTACCAGGAATTTGCGATCGCCAGCCCATACTTACAGCTGAAATATAGATTTCAAAGAGTAATAAAAACAAATGGGATTGTGACTGAAGCCGTGTGCCTCGCCTTCGTCATAGTCTACAATCGCTGTGCACAATCGTTGTTTATCGAATCAAAGTTGGGTACATCTTTAGTGTCATTCAAGCGCACAACTACGTAGACTTGGGCCGTATGCTGCCCATACGCGAACGGAATCCAAGATATGCATAGCGCCGAAGGCACTAGGTCAGTTTCTTAACAGTTACAAGGGCAAATTGATGGCATAATGAATAAGATACAGCAACTGAGCGCGAAGATGGCGGAATCGCGTTGCGCTGAGTTGAAAAGTCAAATAAAAGTTTGGTTACAACTAGTGCAAGGGGTGAACAATGTCATTAAAAGGACTGGTATTGAAGGAATACCCTCGTCGGCGAAAGTGAAAGCTAGTAAATGTGTAAAGGAACTGAGGGTGCTCTGACATGTTTGCAAAACCTCTGCATTCCCTTATGGGCCAGTTGCGAGAAGTGGCAGTATTGTCCCTCGTCTCTGTCCAGAAGGTAGATCGAATGCTAGATTTTTTTCCAGAATTACAGAATCAGGGTAATATGTTGAATTTGGACAACGAGTAATATTATCAGTTGATGAACACATTGACGTTGTGATCGGCTTCAGCAGTTAATGAGGCAGGTTATGCTAAATCGACTTCCATTTGTTGATCTTAGGCACTCGGTTCGTAGGAAGTCGATATATGGTCGTGCACGCCAGAGAAGAAGTATTTTAGTGCACAGGATGAGAGGAAATTGTTAGAAAATTATGTGAATAGGGTACGGATCTCCGTACCAATCACATATTTTTAATTTATTGTGACTAACATCTTGGAAGCGTTGCACAACAGTGATCGATTTATGATTATCTTCTTACTATTGTAAGCAATTATGAAGAATGTTTCGGTATTTTGTCAGCCCACAAACTAATGTTTATATGATATTTTCAGCTCCCACCCCTCTTCCGGACTCCAGCGTCTAAGGCAGGCTCTTCCAACCGAGCTCCAGGGAGCTCATTAACTGCCCAAGCGGCAGCTCGGAGCCCGCGTGGAGGGGGAAAGCGAACTCACTGCCCCTGGCCGCATGCAGCCGCAACTGACACAATAATCCGTGTTCAATGACAGCTATGACTAGCCGCGGGATCCCTGTACCTCTATTGGAGGATACCTTTCTATTCATTGAGAGGCATGGTCGTCCGCAGTGTTTTGTATGTCATAAAGTATTTAATTCTGCGAAGAGGTACAATATACAACGACAATATACATGTCTTCACGCAGCGCACGACGATCAGGTAGAAAGCGTTGCACGCAGAGAACTGGTAGCCAGGCTTAAGAACGACATACCAGGAGACATAAGTTTAAAAACGGTTTCGTAAAACGGAGGGTATCAAAACATGCAACATAGTTCGTGTTCTGTAAATCGTTTATAATTTTCAGGTGGATGAGAGCGGAGATAACACTAGTGAATCTGCAATTCTAGCAAGCTACAGGGTCGCTCACATCATTGCGACGAGTGGCAAGCCGTTTTCGGTGGGACCACTCGTAAAATCGTGCATGGCGGGAGTTGCAGAATGTTTGTTTCCAAGGGTGGTGCAGGCAATTGAAGGGGTTTGCCTGTCGAAGCAAACAATGTCTCTTCGAATCCTGGGCATGGCAGCGGATTTAGAGACACAGCTCAGGAAAAAGGCGGAGAGCTTTGTTGCATTTTCGCTAGCGCTTGACAAATGCACCGACATACCGGACTGTGCTCAACTTGCAGTCTTTGTGCGTGGTGTCGACATGGAGCTCCAAGTAACTGAAGAACTCTTGAATGTGGTACCACTCGATTACACCACAACAGGAAGTGACATTTTTGAAGCTGTTTGTTAATCAGTGGACAATATAAATTTGCCGCGGGATAAGCTCCATTCTGTAGCGACAGGCGGTGCACAACAAATGATCAGGCGTCACCAAGGTTTTGCTTCTCGTTTGAAAAATAAACTCAGGGACGAATTCGGGAAAGATAAATTGACTCTTCATTGTTTTATTCACCAAGAGGCACTGTCTGCTGAAACAGTGGAGCTAGGTGGCGTAATGCAAGATGTCGTGAAGTGTGTGAATTTTGTGCGGCGTCACGGTATCAATCATCGCCAATTCAAAGGATTCCTGAAAGATATGGAAGCGGAGTATGGGGATATACCCTACCACAGTACAGTTCTTTGGCTGAGTCGGGGAAAAGTTCTTGATGTTTTATTAGCCATTCGTGAGGAAATACCGCTTTTTCTCAAAATGAAAGGGGAAGAAATGCGTTGTCTGAAAGATATAAAATGGATATCAGACCTAGCGTTCCTAGCTGTCATAACTATGCATCTGAATAATTTAAATCTGTCATTGCAGGGCAAAGGGCAGCTAGTCGTTGACATGCACGACCACATCAAAGTGTTCACAGAAATGTGACGTTTATTTCGGAGCAGATGAGTAATGGACATTTAACATTCTTCAATCGTCTTGGTTCTTTAAAACTACCTGAAGGTACTACTTTCGGCGATTACCAAGCAAAGTGAAAGCAGCTGATCACGTCGTTTGAAACACGATTCCGAGACCTCACTAGTTTGGAAATGGAATTTAAGGTATTCAGCACTCCTTTTTCAGTTTCCCCCGATGACTTGTCATCGTCACCTCAATTGGGGATTATTGATTTGCAAAATTCAACCCTGTTGAAAGAGAGGTACTATAACACGTTGGATTTCTCTCGATGGTATCGTCCATTACAGCAAAAAAAAAAAAAAAAAAAAAAAAAAAAAAAAAAAAAAAAAAAAAAAAAAAAACATTTCCCAAGCTTCACAACAATACCGCTCAGATCATGTGCATGTTTGGATCTACGTATTGTTGCGAGCAGCTTTTCTCAGTAATGAAAAGAGTAAAAGGTAAGGAACGATCGTTTCTTGAGGATGCAACAATGAAGGCCATCCTCCGCATTAACGCTGCGAACACTTTGACGCCTGATATTTTCGATCTTGTAATGAAAAGAAAATGTCAAGCTACAGAGGCCCAATAAATTTAGAATGCAACTTCTTGTAAAACAGTTGTTTCTTATTTATATCCTGAACATGGTATTTCCTGGTGTAGCATGTCACGACGTCTTAGCAGCTAAGAGTATGAGGCTGTCGATCTTGTAAGACGCAGCTGGCACAACAAAACGCTCGCCTTGCCGCCTGCCTCAGCCAGCCGTGCCACGTGCCGGCGTGCCGGCCCCCTTGAATGGTCCCAGCGAGCGACTCGCCGCCCTGGAGCAGGGAGCGCTCCGCGGCTCACAACGTAGCCGACGAGCTGGAAAAGCCTGCTCTAAGGGGAGTGAGGAGAGGGAAATTGTGTGAAGGTACAACCTGCATGCAAGTGACAAGTTTTGAGCAGTTGGAGAGAGAGAGAGTGATCACTTGTGTAGAATAAGTTAGAAACGCTGACTGGTTCCCGATTACATACCAAAGAATGGGGTGGCTTCTCGGACAGAAAAGAACAGCACCGTAGGGCAAGCTGGACCAACGCTAGGTGTTACTGGTGCCAGCAGAAAAGTCATGTACCCGAGCACTGCCCTCATCCTTCGACTAGATGTGACATCTGACACAAGGCCAGAGACTCAAATGTGTTCCAATGTGTGCGAAATCTTATGGCACTGCTAAGGTTATCAGTCCCTAAGCTTACACACTACTTAACCTAAATTATCCTAAGAACAAACACACACACGCATGCCGAGGGAAGACTGGAACCTCCGCCGGGATCAGCCGCAGAGTCCATGACTGCAGCGACCTAGACCGCTCGGGTAATCCCGCGCGGCTAAGGCCAGATACTCAGTGGCACTGTGTTAAAGGCGAATCATAATGACATCCGGCTCAAACGTACCGTATGTGTTGACGATTTCGGTGAAGGGCCTGTGTGCACACTTTTAGATTTGGGTTGGTTCAAATGGCTCTGAGCACTATGGGACTTAACATCTGTGGTCATCAGTCCCCTAGAACTTAGAACTACTTAAACCTAACTAACCTAAGGACATCACACACATCCATGCCCGAGGCAGGATTCGAACCTGCGACCGTAGTAGTCGCACGGTTCCGGACTGAGCGCCTGAACCACTAGACCACCGCGGCCGGCTTAGAGTTGGGAAGTTCGTGTAGTCTGATTAGTGGGGTTTATAAATTGCTCTAACATGGGGATTACAAACCTCGAGTGCAGATCCCCAATTCTGGGCAAATGCTGTAACTGGGGTGAGTTTTCGATAAAGATACATTTCCAAAATTTCATGTAGAAATGAAGGGAGAATATAGTGTCATACTTGGACTCTATACGTGGTGTTCGTTATTTTTATCATGTGGTCTTAATTCAAGACTGGTGATGACTCAGATTTCACCTTGCATTTGATGTGGGACTCCTTAACCATGTGTTTTGCTGGTACCTACTCAGAAGGTATCAAGCATCCATGGCCATAAACTCTGCAACATTGGACCCTTGAACTTCCAGGCATTTTGAACGCGGACAAACTCAGCAGCTTATGATATTATGTAAGGAGTTTCGTGAATGGCGTTGTCCATTTTATACAGTTTAGTTGGTTGATTCCAACACGGGGACAACGTCACAAATTACCACCAGGGTCCATCCCGACAATCTTTGATACAGTCCAGCCCGGTATGGTACTAATCACTGAAGATGCGCTGAACATCACCTCTGTGAACTTTAGAAAGTTTTGTTTTGAGGCAGGCATCTGCTATACCACTCGCACTTTGTATTATCCGAATCCATCGTTTGCAGAGAGAGTTAATCGCTACCATGGAAGGGGTTAATTAGTTACTGTTTTATGGTAATGTAGAGCTGTATTTATTGGTATTCTGTCTGTGGTATTGTGAAGCTCGTATTTAACTTCCTAAGTAATCTTGTGATTCTTCAAAAAGGATCAGCAATGCAAAAGTTAGTCAGAAATGCAAAATTAAACGTCTTCTGCAAATATCGTGGCGACAGTACAGTCTATTCTGTTAAATTTAAGAACACTGTCTTGTTAGCAATAACATAACCAATCTCACTTCGATAAAAATATGAAATAAAAATAATCCCCAATAATACCATATCTGTAAACCACGTCATTATTTAAATGTTAACTGTATCATATGTAAATTATAAATGGCCTACCTGTTTGTGCAATTAATAAATGCTGGCTGCTATTGCTATCGCCAAACTAATGCGGGTGTTGCTCCTATGCTAGTTAAAAACCAAAAATTCACACTATTAGCAACACGATGTGCAGTACATGTTTTAAACCAAAGAGACAGCCACAAAACTCCTGCACTAGTAAATTTCATTACTGCAAGTAACGTTGTCCATTATAGTTCTGTTATTGAGAAACGTGGTAAAGCAAAATTATGTATGTGAAACTTCAAAAAAAGAGACGAATGCTGACTGATGGGAAAACAATACAGTAACTATATTAACAAAGCTTTACGTCATTAAGCCAAAATATTTTAACACTTGAAATACTAAAGATTCACACTACATTAATAGTTGAAAAACCTGAATAAATTCTCTTTACTCTCTTACAAACACATATGCTATCCATATTTGAAGAAAATTCAGTAAACCACACATTGTCTCATTATCATAGAAATCTCTTATTCTTGATCCCCGAGGAAATAAATTGCTACGCATGAGTGTGTCAACAAATGATCCATGAGAGTAGCTTTTCTACAACTGATAAGTTAGTGTAAATGAACATCATCAGAAAAAAAAATCACTTAAGCAGCCATGAGTTACTCAAGGAGACTGCGATGGTGGAATCATATTTGCTGCAAAGAAACGTTAAATGAACAAAACATATATTGAGTTGTCAAAACCATCAGTCATATGTACTAAATGCTTAGGTTTTGTTTGACACAGAAAACTGTACTTTTGATATTATTTTGGTTGTCACACAGAAAATAAAGGCTTCAATAGCATCTGAGTAGTAACGGGCCACATTGCGCTGTCAGACACCGTCAGCAGAACCTTTGTTTGCGAGTGGGTGCAATCTTGGGAAGAGGGGTAGAGCGGAGGAATCGAGTTATATCCTGCGATGGAGTAAGATGTGTGTGTATTTTTCAATTATGGAGAAATATTTTGTAAATTCATTCAGAAGACTTCAAAAGTACTGCAATAACGCATTTGCTGAGACATGCAAGTGTAGTAATTACTTTGATCAAGGATTCAAAGTTACAGATTTTTATGATAACGTAACAATGTGTGATTTACTGATTTTCTTTCAAAGGTGGATAGCAGACATGTTTGTGACAAAGTAAAGAGAAATTTTTCTGGTTTCTCCTCCATTAAAGTGAAGTGAATTTTTAATAACTCAAGTGTTAAAATACTCCGTGTTAGTGATGTAAGGTTATGTTAACGCAATTATTTTACTGTTTTCGTATCAGTCAGCATTCGTCTCATTATTTAAAGTACCACATATATTATTTTGGTTTCCCGAGCTCGTCAGTGACAGAACTTTAACTGACAATGTTCATTGGGGTGGTGAGACTTATTAGCATAGAAGTTTTGTGGATGTCTCTATAGTTTACAGCACACATTGCACGTTGTGTTGCTAGTAGTTGGATTTTTTTTTTTAAATTAGCATACTAACAGCAGCTACAATATTTCGGAGGCAGCAGCAGCACAGCATTTATGCAGTGCGCAAACATGTATGCCATTAATAATTTATGTCTAATACAATTAACATTTCAACAGTGACATACTTTTCGGGTGGGGCATTTTTAGTAGTTCTTTATATTTCACATTTTTCTCGGCGTCAGATCGCTTGTATTACTGCTAACAGAACAGCTTTCTTAAATTTAACATAACAGACTGCACTCTTCCTATGAGCGTCGCAGTATACAGTTTAATATTGCATTTCTAATTGACTAATGCATTGCTGATCACTTTTGAAGAATTAGAAGATCACTTAGGAACTTAAATACGAGTTTAACTGTTCCTCCATCATGAGTTCAACTTCACATTACCACAAGATAAAATTCCTACGAACATAACTATAGATTATCATGCGGGTCGTACACGGTGTGTTTCATCATTGTCGTGATTGGAGAAAGCCTCCAACACAGCAGTGCACGAATCCCATAAGCAAGCCTGGATCGGCCTCACGCTCTTCTATAAGCTCAACACAACCCTCTGAAATACGTGGTCGAGCAATGATATGCTACGTGAACGGATCACCGCTATACAAATTAGGGATGATCGTAAAACTTTGAAGCTCGCCCATGAAAGGATGGCGTAAAGGTACAACACACGTCCCCGTTGAACCTCACTACGCTTGGGGAACTGTGTTTGGGGTAAGAACTTTGCCGTGGCTGGGGTAAGAACTTTGCCGTGGCTAGTAGGGGAGCAGATAAGGTCATGGAAGAAATGTTACCTAGGTTCACGGGTCCAGTGTAGATTTTGTCCTTCTTGATGCCTCTAACCTTACCAAGTGAATATTAAGAGTTTGCCACTTCCACGTGAAACGTTTCCAAAATGGATAGGTGGTCTGGAATAATTAGTTGATATGATACTACATTCCCTGTTTTGTTCAGAAGTGCGATGCAAAGTTCCTTCTCAAGAACATGCTATATCGTATTTATATGCCGACACTAGCAAGTGCCTTTCAGTTAAAATTCACACCACTACAGGTACATACAGAATGAATATATTAGTGCCGGCTGTAGACACATGGTTGATGACATAAGGAAGTGTTGATCTGGCTATGAGCCGTGCTATGGTAGCCTAATGGTAAGGTTGTAACCTCCCCCTCACTTATCGACCTTAATGACAGTGAAAAATTAAACCGCGTGTACCTAATGGAAATTTGGGAAAAGCAATAGTCACCGAAGTTAATCCGTCGGTAAAGAAAGAGGAAAGGGTTACATCTAAATGAAAGGAAAAATGCAGATGAAACTGGTGGAAATTAATTTTGAAAAGGGGTAAAGTTAATAAAGAAAGTAAATGTGCGGCCGTTACATTAACAATTAACTAGCGGTAATTAGATATTTGAGATTTGGGGGAAATTACGGTCGCCAGTCCTAAGGACAGTTACTATAGTAACTGAAAAAAGAAAGATTATTACACATATAATTAGCACTAGAAGCGTGGCAACTGAAGGTTGACACGTGTAGTGTGAAAACTGAAAGTTTGTCAGAAGTAGTAAATTTCGCTACACTTAATTTAGCAAAAGAATTGATAAAACCGGAAAATCGAAAGTTAATTTAGTGACTGAAGTTAATAGTGAGCTTTCTTTCTGAAGCACATCGAAATTCAGTAAAATATGGCTAGTCTTGGACTGCCTCAACAATTATTTCAAAAGCTACTTGAATCTACGCAATTTAGAAATAACTGATTTAACTTTGAAGTTGAATTAAATGATTCTGAACAATTAACAATAGTAAAATTTAGTACGTACCAAGCTGAGCTGCAGTCACAGGTAACTAAAATACGGTCACAAAACTCGCACTCTTAATTTGTGCTTGTGCAATCTAAATATTGTAGCCAGCTATGAATACCTTAACTGAACTTTGTAATTAAAGCAGTGACATCGAATGATGCTGGCGTTTGAATTTCAACGACACTCGTGCTCATTTCGGAAAAGGAAGGGACCCTGCTTGGCAATGCAATTGGGACAATGAGCAACAAAGGTTCATGCTAAGTTGCTGTAATTTTGTGATGCAACAATTTTAGAAGTTCGAAAAGCTGAGGTCTGCCATACAGTTCTAAAACTTTACGTGCTTCCAGTCTTCCATGTTGGCTGATTGAAGGTTTGAAGCCGTCGATCGAGGAGGTGGCGACAGTCACCCATTGTCGGCCATCGCTGTTGCAGAAGCCGGATGTTGGCGCGCCTTCTTCTCGACACGGTCACCAGACGAAACGGGCTTTTGATGTGCGCCAGCTAATGCTTCCCGTCCGCGACACCATGTCAGAAACTATCATCGCAAGTCGAGCGCAATTACATGCTGCCAAACCCCGAAAGCGCGGCAAGTTGCGGGAGCTTCACACAACACCCTGCTCCACTGCACCACCCCAGCCAGACTCCCCTCTGCCCGCGCTCCACGCGACAGAGTTAACACTGCCAAAGATCCTAAACACTTTGGTTCTCCACACGACCTATCGATGTATTCGTTCGATAGCATAATTTTCCCTAGGCCAGATCCAGCGTAAAAATACAAATAATCTTTACACAACAAACCAATTATACATCGACATAAATGCATATATATATATATATATATATATATATATATATATATAAATATATATATATAGTAAAACAATTACAATATACAAAGACACAGAAACGTCATATATTCAGGTAACAAAATAAGGAAAAAAAATTATAGTACAATTTTTGGAAATACGAGGATATGCATTTCCGGCGTTACAAGGTGACCGCTCGCGATAAGCGGGAACTCTGGATTCGAGTCCTGGTCAGGCACAAATTTCCAAGGAATGGTTGGCCATGCCTGTGAATGTCCCCCTGGAGAAGACGTCTCCTTGGTTGTTCTTGTTCATTTTAGCTACTATTGTAAGCAGTCATGCAGAATGTTTCGGTATATTGTCAGCCACACACTAATGTTTACTTGTTATTTTCAGCTCCCACCCCTCTCTTCTGGGATCCAGCTTCTAAAAGGTGTGTGGAGAGGGGAAGAGTGTGAAGGTACAACCCGCATGCGCGGGGCAAGTTGAGATTCCCGCGAATGCTCGCCGGGTTTGGAGAGTGTACGACTGTAACCAACGTTTGGACGGCCGTAACGGCTAATTGCACTGTGAACAGCGTCGGTTCGTGGGGGTTTCTTGGTGTGTGGCCAGCGTATTGAAAACAATACATCGAAGACGGAGGTCGGGCGGAGACAGCCTAGCATAGCAGCGACGGGATGCATGTCAGTGGCGATTATCGGGGACACCGGAAATTGTGTCTTTGGTCACTACTGTCTCAACAAGGAACATCAAGATTGCTCGTGAAGTCGACTGCGACTTGCCAATGAAGAATTTTGGCCTTCTGGAGAGGTAGACAGCGTCTATCGAGTCAAAGCCGCTGTGCTGCGGAAAACTTCGCATGTAGGGCATTGTGAGATGTGAGTAGCTGCATCTAACAATTTTTCTGTGTTTTGGTTATGGATTGTTTTGGCTCTGAGCACTATGGGACTTAACATCACAGGTCATCAGTCCCCTAGAACTTAGAACTACTTAAACCTTACTAACCTAAGGACATCACACACATCCATGCCCGAGGCAGGATTCGAACCTGCGACCGTAGCGGTCGCGCGGTTCCTGACTGAAGCGCCTAGAACCGCTCGGCCACCAGCGGCCGGCTATGGATTGTTTTATTTTGTTTATAGTTGTGTAGGGCAGGTACCACTAACAGAATTTGAACCAAGAGCTGTGGTTATATTGGGATTAAAATTTCGGCTCATTCATAATAGCTGATCTTACACTATCAATACCAGTACTCACCTTGTGCCTTGAGTCAACTGGTTGCGATTGAAGCTGGAGTTTCACCAGCAGATGTGCTCGGAAAACTTGACACTTGCTTTGATAGTGGAATATTTATGTCCACAATATCGAGTAGGCAAATTCAGGATCAGTTTCAGCGTGACTGAAACTTGCCGGTTGTCCAGCATTTTGTTTTCAATTAAATCTGTTCATATTCTGTCTTTAATTACCTAAAATTTTGTTAATTTTGGTCATTTTAGGTAGGCACCTTCAGAGTCATCTAGATTTAATCGAAGTTAAACCTGACCAGTGTTGTCCTGAATTAAACCTGCAAAAGTTTCTTATTTTGAAAATAATTGAATTTTAATGTAAGACGTTTTATGTGGGCAAGCTTCACCAGCGTTGTGCTTTGAATTAAATCTGCTAATGTTCTAGTTTTCAAATAAACGAAAATTTACTGAGAATTTTGGGTGTGCCTCTTCAGTGGCCACCTGATGTTAATTGAAGCTGGACCTTGACCGGCATTGTGCTTTGAACTGCATCTGCTATTCTAATTGTTTTTAAACGATTGAGTATTACGTAATAATTTTGTTCAGGCAATTTCAGTGCCAGTTAACGTTAAATAAGGCTCGAGCTTATAAAGCTGTTGTTTTAGACTGACTTGTATTCGTGCGTTGAAATTTTATTATTAATAGTGTTGCTACTGTTTGAACATGTGGGTGACTATGTTATGTGTGTTTTAGGAGTGGGCTGGGCCTCATCCTCTGGAAGAATAAATTTTTTGCCTTTGATGACCTTATCGAAAATAATGATCTATTTATATGCACGTCTCTCAGAACAGCGTCACAGCTCTCCAAAGACCAATACCGCTATAACAGCACTGTCAGAGTTAAACATGACCAATCTCATTCCATGAGAGATTCTCACATCCACCAACGCTGTGGATGTGCTACTATAGACGTGGTGCCAGCAATTCTTGAATGGATGAGATTCATGTGTATATCAATTATTGGTGAGAGAAGTGCATTAACTTTCTCGCCAGTAATTAATTCACCACCAAGTGACTAACACAATTACGGAGCTGTAAAATATTTACTTATTTGCTTACTTACTCCTTAGCGTCACAGCTAAGGTAGGGCCTTCGTGTCCAGCAATGCAGACTCCAGCACTGTTGCGAGCTGCGTAAGGTTTCTGGCTTGAGTATTTGTGGTGCGAACAGCCCGATTGCTGTGGTCCTATAGATTCTCGACTGGGTTCAAATCCGGGAAGTCTGATAGACAGGGAAGTACAGTGAACTCACCCTGGTGCTCTAAGGACCATGTATGTAGACTGTGAATTGTGTGTCAGGTTGCATTGTCCTGCTAGTAGATGCGATCTTGCTGAGAAGAGCAAACTGCACGTAGGAGTGGATACGGTTAGAAATGAAAGATTCATAGTTGTGTTGATCAGTCATGCCGTCCAGAATTATTAGATCACACAGGAAATGCAACAAAAACATTCACCAAACCATAACGCTCTCTCCTCTGGTATCCTTCCGATTGTTGTCGGGTGTTTGCTGTCAGACGATCCAAGCCGTACAAGCCAACGGCCATCTGTCCGATGGACCATAGAAGGTGTGCATCTGAAGTGCTCACCTGTCGAGACCCAGCGGACGTACAGTTGCTGTACTGGAATGCAAATTCCTACCTTCGTAGTCGATGGACAGCAGTTAGCATGGGTGCATAAACCAGGCATGTGCTGCGGAAACCCACATGCAGCAATGTTCACCGAACGGTCATTGAGGAGTAACTGTTGGTAGCCCCTTTGTTCATCTAGGCGGTCATTTGCTCAACAGTTTCACGTTCTTCGCCCATACACTTTCCCGCAGCCGTCGTTCACCCATGTCATGTATGTCCCCGAGAGTCACCACAGTTTCATACACGCCGATTGTGGATATCCCCATTTTGCCATGCGAAGTATGCTTTAACCACGGCGGTGAGCGAACAGTTCACAAACTTAGCCGTATCGGAAATGCTTTCACCCTTCATCCGAAAGCCAATTATAATGCCCTTTTCGACGTCAAAATAATCGTCCCTTTTTCTATATACGACAGCGACTGCATTGTTTTACGATCCCCCCCGACACGCTTCATATACCCTTCACTGTTATAGCTCCCATCTGCTGTCTTTGAGTGGTTGTTGCCCCTTTGACGTCGTATGCAGGCAGTGGTCAGATGACTGTGGAGTATAACTCCAATGTATAGCCACGAACTCGGTATAGTGGTAATCTCTACTCAGTGGGCTGAAAATTCTGGGGACGTATCGCGTGTCATAAACTGTAAAGGGACCAACGCTCTTTGTGGCGGAAGTTGTGTTGCACGAAAGAATACTACAGCTGCTGTACATGAAAGCTAAGAATCAGATTCCCTCTATCAATATAAAGCACTGTCCCGAGATGTATGTAGTGTCTGTCCATATGCGTTTCTTGCCGTAGTGTTCTTGATAACTCGTATCTGTATTCTGTGCAGTGATAACCCTTTTTGTGAAAAATAAACACCTGTTGAGCCTGGTGTAGGCTGCAGTACCAGTAATTCACAAGTGGCGCGACGGAGGGTTGGTACAGCTTTGTGAAACTCCACATAGTCACTTTTTATGATGAAGTGGTATAAGGGGGGGGGGGTATCATCTGCTTCCTCTTCAGTTAGCACATCTATGAAAGAAGGAAACGCATGCCGACAATCAGGCGACCTGCCGTCCTTCAGGAGTCAACCCTTCACCACCTCACCCTGACCCCTCGCCCTTTTCTCAACCACATACATCCGCAGAACACAATGTATCCCTTAAAACGTTTGTACTGATCTCGTGTATTTAGGTCTGATACATGCATTACCTAGTTATACTTAACCCACTTCATTTAACAATAAACATTTATTTTATATCATTAAATAACTATTTTTAACAAAACTACAATTTTTCCGTATCTTGAAACGACGAAAATATTTGTCCGACAGCAATAGTAAATGGGTCTTTTCTGCGGGAAACTTGATGTAGTTTAATTTTGTACCGAGAAACATTTTTGGTACGTTCCGTGGTTTTCAAGAAATCCGAGAAAAGGGTGAAAAAATGTGACTTTTAAAAGTTTGTCTTTCTCCCACCCAAACCCCGTAGGCTCACGTCTAACCGGTAGCGACTTTTAGTGCATGATATTCTGTGATTATTATCTGGGTGTACTCGTTTGGTTATTGTGACAGGAATTCCACACACCGCTGTCTTTTGTATTTCTTTCACTCAGACGTAATGTGAGGTTGCGGGGGTTAGGACAGTAAAAGTGGTTATAGAAACAGGTAACCTGTTTTGTTCAAGTTAATATTATTCAATAGGCTGTGACATCGCTGTTGTTATACGTGTGGGCAAAAACGGACAAATTGCAGATTTATATTGTGTTACATGACGTGATTCTGCACATTTTTAAAACTATGAACTTGACATTAATAATGCAGAAATGACATTATGTTGCAGTAACGTTGTTATCGTGCATACGCGAACGTCAGTGAACTACAACACTAGTTGCTTTCGAATAGCCAATATGTGACGGGAATTGATGGGAGAATATTATCGCCGTCATATGGATTATCCTGACGCTACGTGGATATAACAGGCGCATTATACCACTGACAGACCTGCTGCAATTTTGCCGCCCCCGCGATCAACCTGCTCACGATATCGCACTCCATCATTCACCTCGCATAGACAAGCAAGTGTAAAACTTCACATTGCCCAAAGCTCTTGCTTCTTGAAGCCTCTGAAAGCGTTTATATTCATTTCTGTTGTCACTTCGTATCAATTAACTATATTAAATATCTGTTTTTACACTTGTGTCTTTTTGCTTTTAAGTGCCATTAAACGTATGCCTACGTGAGTTTGCTGGGTTTCGGTATACATTTCCTCAGTGAAGCTGGCAGAATTTTTCTTGTTACAGTGTTATGTTTCTTAACATGTGTACATGTTGTTGCGTTCACCATTATGTTTCTGTCTCCGACAAAGTAGATTAAAACTAGTTATTTCTCATTGGTGAAATGTCTGAATACGCCGAGAATTATTAAACTGACAGCTGCATGATGAAATAAATTCACCATTTTGCACCCATCCCGAACTCGTGAGAAAGTTTGCTTACATTTACAACTATTTTTGGGCAATATTACAATATTTTTACCGGTTTCCAAGGCTCTACTTGGAAGTTTTGTAATTTATATTTTTGGAGGGGATGAAGGATGTTTGCTAATTGTGAAAGAGCCTTTTGTAACAACTTCTATATCGAGCGGCGTTTTCCACCTATGAAATAGTTAAATGTCATTTCATTGTGGTGCGTAGTTAAATATTTAAGTACATTAACGATCAAAATTCGATAGTTTAAATTTCTCCAGAATCACCTTCGTTACATAAAGAATCATGCTAAGCAAAGTATGACAATCCACTGATTTGTTTGTCTTCAGTCATAAGAAGTGCAAAATTATCCCCAGTACTTTGTTGAAGGTGGTCTACAAAGTGTTTTCCCCATTAATCTTTGATCCTTAAGTACGTTCAATAATTTTAAGGATTTTATGTTATTACCTCTTTCCAAGGCTTCTAATTTTTCGTTGCTAATGGGGCTTCTAATTTTTCGTTGCTAATGTAGTCTTGCTGAAAAAGTGTGTATGGTCCTTTTTCTCAGACATGCTGTTTACCGATATTCTTATTGAGGAGTGAGCGACTGATATTCTTGACAGCTCATGATTTTCTGGTTTGCATGTGTAGTCATCTTCCTGTAAGCTCTTGCGGCACTAATGATATTCAGTTGATCATTCATTCATTCATTCACACAATGTGTACAGTATATCCCATTATAAAGAACAGGTTTCTGGAATGTGGTCCAAGTTATTCACTAAATGGCAGAAGCATCCACAGTACAATGTTTCTGCATAGTATAATGATAAAAACTTATGACTACTGGAAATATGCCCACTCTAAAGTTTATGGGAACTACTTCGAGAGTTTTTAATACGTGATGAACACTGAGCAAGGAGAAAAACTTTTACGGGTGATTTCTTCCAAGAAAAGGTACATAACAGATAACACAAGGAGCGTATCCAGAAAATGAGGCTGGGAAGGGAGGAGGAGGTAAATTATGTTGATTTCAAAGTGAATGATGAAATGGTTTTGAGTTACCACAACAAGTGGCTCTGGGTAGCCCTGTTACTACTCATTATCAATTACAAGTTCTATATTTCTGCAACTTGATACTTATTGAACTGAAGTTCTTGCCGATCGTTGTAAGAGACTTCTGCCATTATGGGATATACGTCATCTGCACTGCTTACCGAAGATGTGTCACCTTACTCTTCTCTCCAAAACTTACCTGGTCTCTCCAGTAATGGAAACTCGCTAAAAAATTGCACTAGAATTTGCGTGTTCTGACCAACGGTAACTAATCAGACACGCAAATTAATTTCCTACACTTATGGATTTGGCCGTGATTTACCAATGAAGTATATTTTTCTCTTGACAAGGGCAAGAAGGTATAAAGTCTCCCTCACTGCAGGTTATACTCAATGCGAAAGCATCCATGTACACATGCATGGGAACTCTACACAGCTACCAAAATAATTGCTATTTGTCAGGCACAGAACTTATTACTAAAGTTTGAACATACACTGCAGCTGACTTCCTCTGGGCAAAATGTCTGGTCTTACGCTTTGTAGCTTGTGTTCTCTCCTGGCCTTCAGATTTTTTTCTTTTCCAAGAGGTATTTGTTTCACCTCACATACAATGATGTTTTAAGACAGACTCTCCACATAAACCGGTCGCTCCTGTTGTACTCACCTGCAAGACCGCTTCACTCTGAGTCTTACTTGTATATAACTAGGCCTTTGAGTAGAAACATATTTACTACGCAGTAGTCTCCTAGTGACGCATCTCTTTCGGTCACCAGCTAGAAGCATCAAGGTTTCCCTGTACCATAACGAAATAACGTAAGCCTCATTATACGAGGGCCGTTCAGAAAGTAACCTCCGGTTGATTTAAAAAAATACACCAAGTTAAATAAAAATATTTTAATATATACATCTTACAACTACATCTTTGCACTATTTTTCTACATAGTCTCCATAGCGATTGAGGCACTTATCGTATCTCTTCACAAGCTTTGAAATTCCTTCTGCATAAAAATCACCCGCTTGTGCCTGGAGCCAGCCTGTGACCGCATCTTTGATTGTTCTTTTGTCTCAGGGTTCACGTACTTAATCCAGGTTTCGGCACTGGTCACGATTCTGTTTAACAATGGTTCTCCTTCGTCCTCATAACGTGACAGAAAGTCTAATGCAGAGGCCATTCTTTGAGTTTTGTGGTGGTCGGTAAGAATTTTGGGCACCCATCGTGCACAGAACTTACGGTAACCCAATCTTGCTGTCACTATCTCGTACAAGAGAGTCTTAGAAATCTGTGGAAAACCAGTAGACAACTCCGACATTGAGAAACGTCAATTTTCACGAACTTTTGCATCAACTGTCTGAACGAGTTCGTCAGTCACCAATGATGGTCTACTACTCCTCTCTTCATCATGAACGTTTTCTCGTCCACTTTTAAATAAACGTACCCATTCACGGACAACTCCTTCACTCATAACTCTTGGTCCGTACACGGCACAAAGCTCACAATGAATAGCTGCTGCAGAATATCCTTTGGCTGTAAAAAACCTTATGACAGCACGCACTTCACATTTGGCAGGGTTTTCTATTGCAGCACACATTTCAAACTGTCACAAAAACTAAACTAGCGCAGGTACGACGTTCACTCGACCACGGCTTGATGCCGACTGACCTGTTGAGTGCGTGGAACACACAGATGGCGTCGCTACTCCCCCCACAACCCGCACTGTGACCAATCGGAGGTTACTTTCTGAACCGCCCTCGTAATTGCAGTCATTGGAAGTTTCAGTTATTGTTTACATTTTTTTTGTTAGTGACTTGAGTTGATTTGCTGGTAGGGAATGCATATTTCGTTATTATCCTGAATATGTGGCAGTTTTTGGAAAAAACTTATATTTACACGTGAGCTATGAGTTGCAATAAAGGCACTAACTCTGGAAGACTGCGTTCCACGATACATTGTATTCGTTGCTTCTGTGTTACAAAACTCGTTCCAATTGGCCGCGTTTAGATGCAACCTAATCAATCACACGTCGTGTCATGATTTGCCTCATTCTTCCTAATATTGCAGGCCGTAGCCAAATAGCGTCAAAGACCACCATAAAGAACATTAGCTGATCGAACATCACTAAGGCAGTACGCTTGCTTTCAGAGCTGCAGAATGAGATGTTTCTGACGTACAGCGGAACTGAGATGCTGGCACTGAACTTAGAACTCTTAGCCACTACCATAGACGTCTTAGGCTCTTGTACATCTTTAGTGTGGTAAGCATGGGCTGCATTCGCATTCACCCAAGCAAGGCGAGCGCGGATTCTTTTATTTGGGTTCAGGGGCTCGTATTCCTTATGTAATTTATCACAGCCAGAAAGCTGCAAGCACCATGCCCATAGGCGAGAGCGCTGGTATTTGTTCACACCTTCACGGGAGGTATCATAAACTCAATATTTTCCTCAGTCATTGGACGTTTTCACGTCACAGAATCAATTCTCTCATGCTATTTTATATTATTTTTTGCTGCTATCAGACTATCAGATTCTAGATACAAATTTCCGTCTGTCTTCCGTTGACTTAGGTTACTTTTTGTGCCTATCGGGCTCCAAAATATATCTGAACATGAGCATAATATGAACACGTTTCTTATTCATTTCCAATATTAAAGCTGTTTAGTTGAAAAAATGACAAACGTCACTCTAAAATAATAACAGTACTAGTCAGATTACTTTCTGTTTTTGCCCCTTTTGCAAGTAACACACTTTCCTAACAATCCATACACTGATCCAGTATTTCATTAACATTTAAGCCAGTTTCACATTCAGTCTGGAAAAAGTATTGCTACGTGGTGTTTTCACGTTACTGAAACTAGTAAATACTGAACATTGAAGCCTTTTCATTTAAATACTGCAAGCAATACATTTCTACACGAAAATGACTGATTCTCAAACATAACATTTTTTAACCATAAATCTCATATTTGATACCATGCGCGTTTCTGTGAGATAGTTGAGTTAAACTTTCCTTTGCGATATAACATCACACTTTCAGTTCCTAATCATCTTTCAACCAACTTCTTAATACTATTTATCCGCGACGTTTCTGCGCGCAACTGCTGCATGCTGAATTTCAACGGCTCTACTTCACTCACCAAGACGGCGTGTGACTACTGCTGTCGGGGCATTGTTGCCATTTTACAGTAATACAGCGCTCCCTCCGAGAAAAGATGCGCAGGGCTTCGAAATTTCCAGGAGTTAGTGATAAGTAATATTACAACACAAAAAACGCCAGTATGGTTTCTTCCATGTACCCATCCACCTGTGGCAGGGCTTGTATTAAGTATTTTCAATGCTTGGGCCACTTAACAATTCATTGTACTTTCGATTTGGTGGATAAATCATTTTCAATGTCTTTTAGGAATAAATTATACTATTACAGTAACTCAGTGTTTCTCTTCGTAGTTTGATGGATCCTGTTATCAAAGGTCTGTGTGAGGCGCGGTGTCTAACTTTCATGTTTAATCGATGCGCTGCCTGTAATTTATACTAGATAAGCAGTTATCCTTTGCGTGATCTTTCCTCTTTATTCGCATGATCGTACGGGCAGAATTTTGTCTAGGTCACCAGGGATACCATCTGTAGCATCTCAGGGGTATGCTAAACTGCTCAATCGACACCTCACATACAATATTCCCGTCTCATTTCAAGCATAAATTTTCGGAAACACTTGATACTATTATTTTCGCAGACACTTTTATTGGTCAATACATAAGAATCTGTTGCCTACAACTGTAAACGTTTTTCATTGACTGTTTACTTTTATCGAAAAGTACATGCGAAGACCAGAATAATATCGAACTTCAAACAATTAAAATAGACTTTTAAGTTGCAAGTGCTGCAATAATTTTGCTTCACTTACAGCAAGAAGGAAACAGATGAGTAGCGCCAGTCATTGTCCTCAATCTCGACTTTGCACTTTCGGAGAATGTATTTGGTGTGTTTAAGCCTTCAATACGTTTTTATTGCGTTCCGTGGTGAGCGTAAGTAAGAAACTCTGTGATTGGGGGAAAGTATTTTATTTGTGTCAGTGTTTGTGTCTGTAATGGTTGACGAGTTCCCGCGCACGTAGATTGGAAAACGTGTGTGAAACTGATTGAGAACTTTGTTTGCGGGTCAGTCCTCCGCAGCAAACACAGAAGTATTTGTTTTGTAAGAAAAGAAAAAAAACGAAAAAGACCAACCTCTCTTGCTGCACTGTATTTTATTCTCACAGACGCGTTACTTTTTCATCAGTGGGATGGTTCTTCGCGTTTTTACTTGGCATCGGCGTTTTCTCTCATCTGATCTATTTACAAAACATGTTTTTGTGTTTCGAACATTTTTCTCCCCACTTTCCATTTTGTTTGTCCTTGTTGTTGTGATGCACTACCGGTCTTCTGTCACTAACATAGATATAAAACTAATATAAACATAATTACTTTGAGTTTACAGTGTATGAGATACACAGTAAACTTAAAGTAGTTGCAAACTGGTGAGCCAGGTCTTCATCCCACAAGAATAGCATTAAGTGGCAAGGGAACAATACTCATGGATTATGAGCATCACTGTATCGAACAGATGATAGACTGCATCATGCAGGACACAATGATCAACGAAGAGAGGGCGCAGGAATTTCGGAGGTCTGTGGTCCAGATACATGAAGAAATCAGGCACACAATGATGGAGATAGAAAATACTAGGTATGACTGACCAACGGCCAAGGCGCCGATTTCGCCGTTTGATGGTGCCTAACTTCGCATTGTTTTACTCGAAAATTGTGAAGAATTAAAAATGAGACTATCAGAAGATGTGGCTAAGTTCCACAGTTGAACAGAAGATTTTGTGAATCCCATAACTGACGTGACACTGTCAGACACAGCAGAGCCTTATAATCTGGAAAAGGCAGCCAAGTTACAGTACTTAATAATGAAGCCTATAAAGTTGGGACAAAGAAAAGACGATGTTCAGAAAACATGGAATGACAGTATGTTGTGCAGTAGATGGTAAGAGTGTGCGAGCTTAGGAACAGGTCAGAGCTGTCTTCATTGTCAATCACATAAAAACCCATTGCCACTTTTGTAGCTCTACAGAGCCTGCTGGCGAATGTAATTTTATGATTGATTTCTTGAAATTCTACAGGGTAGCATTGTACCTGAAGGAGAGATGTGAACTGATAATACGAGTGCGAAATTAAGTTAATTTTCAAGGTTAATCCAGACTCCTCAGCTGAATTAAATGTATTCACTAGCGAAATGAGAGCATTGCCAGCAGAAGACACCAAACAGCTAGAGGAAATAGAACGCATCAGGCGAAGAAAAAAATCGAGGATAAGCTAACCTTATCATCAGGACTTCTGGAAACAGAAGAAACAATGAAATTTGTCATGAAAGGAAATGTGTCAGATGCTGAAGAATGTAGCGAAGATGATGGATGGGAGTATGTCAGTACTAACCACTCTGAGGATGAGGAGATATACTGTCTCTACTTGCAACGCAATTAATTAGCAAGACTGGCAAATTTTTCGAGGTTGTTTTCCTTGCAAAAAGAGTGCGTAGCGGCGACGTTAGTATTACCAGACGAAGATGATGATTCGAGCGAAGATAAATTTGACTCTGAATCGAAGATACAATGGTTCAAATGGCTCTGAGCACTATGGGACTCAACTGGTGTGGTCATCAGTCTCCTAGAACTTAGAACTACTTAAACCTAACTAACCTAAGGACAACACACACATCCATGCCCGAGGCAGGATTCGAACCTGCGACCGTAGCAGCAGCGCGGCTCCAGACTGGAGCGCCTAGAACCGCACGGCCACCACGGCCGGCGAATTGATAAAACCACGATAGAAAAACTGTGCTATGGACACAGTGAATCTGGCAGTTCTGATGGTTGAAAGTGGGGAGAAAGGAGATGGTAAAGACGCAGCACCAACCACGGGGACCGTAATGCGATTTAAGAGATGAGGTAAGTCAGTAAGTACTGCATGCTGGGTAGCATATGCAACCAATAATTTAGTGACAGGAATTTCAACATGTGTTCAGGCACAGGATTACTTTTCGTATCGTGATGAATAAGAAGTCACAATAAGATTAGTTCACTAAATATGGTAGAGTTCTACTAAAATTACGAAAAGACTGCAGATGAACAAGTGTGTGAATCACAAATTTCTTTACATATGTTGTGGACGATACCTGGGAATGTCATACACAACAACGTAATAGAAATCGAGGCCCTGAAGAGCGGCAGGCCCAAAAGAAGGAGACATTGTCACGCCTCTAAAGGTTCATTGAGTAAACTGTGTATCAGACCAACCAGCAAATCTCACAGCCATAGGTGTGTGTACAATTAACTATGCAGAAGAATTATCTGGCGGGATATATTTGTACGTTTACATTTGATTGGCTTCCTCGAAAGGTTAATGCAATTGTAACAGTATGGAAGATCGCAAATATGATAGCATAGAAAGCGATACTTAATAAATATCTTTTATAAGATATGGTAATTCGCATGTAGCAACTTATTTATATTAGGAGCCAACAAAAAATGGTTCAAATGGCTATGAGAACTATGGGACTCAACTTCTGAGGTCATCAGTCCCCTAGAACTTAGAACTACTTAAACCTAACTAACCTAAAGACATCACACACATCCATGCCCCGAGACAGGATTCAAACCTGCGACCGTAGCGGTCGCGCGGTTCCAGACTGTAGCGCCTAGAACCGATCGGCCACTCCGGCCGGCTTAGGAGCCAACAGCGGGAAGCACTCAGCCGTACTTTCTGATAACACTGTGACGCCAAAGTCTTGATGATCTGCTGGATTTTATGGATTGCCATCTAGTTTTTGTTTTTAGGTGTTGCTTCAGACATCCAGCAGCATAATGCATTGAGCGACGGAGAAGGAAGGATAGAGAACAGATACGCCTTGTCACGTAAATGTATGTAAATCCAATCAATTGCTGGTGCTAGATATTTTTTTTTCTGAGGTTTCATTATACAGTGCACAGGAGATGGGAGTTTCATCTGGAGAAAATCCTTAATAGTAATATTGAATATCAAGCGATAAGAGTTAGCAACCCATGGAAGAAATGCAATGGTTAAGAACAATATAAGTTGAAAATAGAGAGAAGGTAACATTGCAAAATCAGCTCCAGAAATTAAATTACTAACATATGTAGTGGTTGTATATAGTATCTTGACGGAGAGTTTTTGGTTCTTTTCCACTGTTTGTAATGTGTTATGCTTGTACGTCCTATGTGTTTCAAGCAGTCATGTGTGAACTAGAATGACCATGTTGTATTCAGAATTCTACGAAACCGAAAGATAAGAATGTCCTTGTAATAGGGAAGAAGATCTGTCGCTAAATGAAGGGCTGTATCTACGCGTGCTACCTGTACGGAAGTAAGTCGTACGTCGTACCAATAGCTAGTGTAGAGATATCAGTGATAAGTATCAAAGGAAACCTCAGGAGGAGAAGGAAACTGCATTCACTATGTATTTACAGCATATATACTAAGTTATAACCATGCTCTAATACGATAATTACCATACTCTCACAGTGCTGGGCTATA
Organism: Schistocerca nitens; assembly: GCF_023898315.1. NCBI lineage: Eukaryota > Metazoa > Arthropoda > Insecta > Orthoptera > Acrididae > Schistocerca > Schistocerca nitens. The sequence goes on along the minus strand of NC_064619.1, from coordinate 26,733,092 downwards.
CAAAGGAGTCAAAATTTAATAGGACCAATATTCTCATCAGTATAATCAGTATTTGCTTTGTTCAGTTTTGTGTCAATTTGTTTACTTTCAAGAGGCCAAGGAACCAAAATATTTAATTTGTTTATTTTCAAAAGGTCAAGGGCGCAGGAGAAACTTTTAATTCAGTTCTTGCCTTTCATATACTGTCTTGTGTCCTTCATTTTTGTATTTCTAATGTATCTATGTACTGCTGTTCGAGGAAGAGGAAGAAACAATCGACACAGCTACGAAACAAGAGCTAGACGACGGGACGGCTGACAGAGGCGCGAGCTGCCGAAATGAAGCAAGCTGGCCTTGACACAGTGCTACAGGGTGAGCATGAGTAACCAGATGACTCACCCACCGAGACGTACCAGCAGTGGCGCAGGTTGGCTAGGAGGGGGAGGAGGGGGAAGGGCGTAAGCAGTCTCATCTGAGCACGCCGGTCAAGAGCACCTACATGCGACGACATGTGGCTCCTGCCACATTGACCAGAGATGAGTCATCTCATACCTACCATAAGGGACCGATTTGACACGTTACTAGAGCTGGCTGTCCTACAGTAATTCAATGTCACTGTCACAACAAAATATTAAATTCTGCTGGAACCGCTTGGGACGCCATGTTTATGAACGGCGATGGGGTCAGAAAGTAAAGCCAGCATACCCGTACCCACTGAATTAAATACCAGGGTGGCCTTTAGTCCACCTGAGATGTCAGTGAACCTTTGTGGCGTATGAACTGGACTTGCATCTAAACATATTATTCTGTTGCCCAAACAAGGACGCATTACAAAAATGAACCAAATCTGTTATATGTGGCACTTCAGATTCTTACCGGATTGTGCGCATAACCCATAAAACAAGTCACACAGACGTAATCATACTGAATTACAGACAACGTCAAACTCTTTCCCGTTAGGTGTGTGTGTGGGGATGGACATTACCATTGTACTCACCTCAGTATTGATGCGACCTGAGAACAATGAAGCGTATTAATTTATCTTTTGTGTATTTGTCTGTGCGTATACAATGACGCTATTATTAGTTTCTTGTGTATTTCTCAGCAAATATGTTCTCAGAGACTGGCGTGTAGGATTTCTCAGAATGATTTATAAATATACTGATCTCGATGTTCCCCATATGAGGTGTTAAAACTTATACGTTTTTATAACTTTATGATATTTCATTATGAGTAATGTAATATGAGAAGAATTTTGTTTCATGTTAATTTCATACCTTGTTCAGTTTAACGTCACAACATTGACACCAGTTAGAAAATATGTGCTTGCATCTGTATACATTGTGACAAGTGTTATTACCTGAATATTTATCTGTTTTCTACATCATTATACCTGTGCATAGATATTTAAGTGGACCATTACTTTAAGTTTTAAAATGTTTGATGATAAACGAATCTGTACTTCCATCTAATCACAGAGCAACATGTGTGTTGTAAAGATTTACTGTCTAATGTTGCGAAAGTCCATTATACTTGCTTATATACAAGGTGATTATAATTAAATTTAAACTTCGAAAACGCTCTAGAAATAACACCACTGATAAGAATGACTTCAAATATTATCGGAGAAGAAAGGGGAAACGTATAGCCGAAGCAAAAATAAATAGTGTGAAAATTTATCAATAGATGACGCTGTATGTGCCAGAATTCGTATATGAAAACACCTGTCATGCGCACGATCCACTGAAGTGGCTATAAACACGCCTGGTACAGGGCTTTTCCTCCTTTCGCGTCTGTGACGTTCGCCATACACGATCGCGCTCTACTTGTAAAATTGTATTACAAGAATGATGACTGTGCACACGTCGCTCTGCAGAAGTTGCGGAAACTCAAGGGTTTGAAAAAATGCGTTGATCCAATGACTGCCGTGGATCTGGAGAAAATGATTCGGAATTTCGAAAAAACGGGTTTTCTTGCTGTGCAACCTGGTTGAGGGAGGAAACGAATTGATTCGACGACAGTGGATGCAGTGGCCGCAGCAATTCAGGAGGAGACGAGTGGTGGTATGCAGACGTGTATTGCACGGAGAATTGCCCCATCATTGCATATACCCGTGAGCACAGTGAGCAAAATCCTACGAAACATCCTTCTTTGCTAGCCATTCAAAATTACCCGTGTGCACCAGTTGCTTCCTGTTGTCCTGCCAGCAAGAGAGGCTTTTGTTTTAGAATTTCTTGCTCACATGGAAGAGGTCAATCATTACCTGTGGAAGATTTTGTGGACAGACGAAGCCCACTTGCATCTGACAGTATATGACAATACACAGAATTGCCGAATATGGCAACAGAAAAGCCATACGCAAATCAACCAGTACCACTTCATCCTGAAAAGGTCACGGTGTGGTGCCGTTTTACGGCATCATTTATCACAGGGCCGTACATATTTTTCTAAGGGACAGGAGCTTCCAGTCATGTTACCTGTACCGTCACTAGTAAGCGCTATGATTGTCTTTTGCATAACCACGTCATTCCAGTTCTCTAACTGCGTGGATGTATGGATGAGATAATTTTTATGCAAGACGGCGCACCTCTGCACATTGATAATCCAGTTAAGCGGCTGCTGAAGCACGATTTCGGAAATGCTAGAATTATCAGGCGCCATTTCCCTACAGCCTGGCCGTCCCGATTGCTTGATCTTAATAGGTGTGACTTCTGGCTGTGGGGCTGTTTGAAAGATGTTCTGTTCAGCGTTCCGATTGCTAACTTAGCTGCATTGAAGGCACACATTGCGCAACACATTCTGAACGTGACCCCGGAAGCACTTCGATCAATTGCGGAAGATGCCGTTTCTCGATTTCAACTTTTTGCAGAAAACGGTGGACAGCATACTGAAGATGTTTTGCACCAGTCACACGGTAATTAATAATCCGATTTGATTTTGATTTATGCTTTTTATGAGCTTTTTGGCCTCAGGACAACGAAAAACGGCTTTGACTGATGCTTTTCATGCGGTTTTTTGCCTCAAGATAGTTAAAGATCAATCTGATTGATGCTTTTTTATTGGCTTCAGGACAGTTAGACCCGATGTGAGTGATGCTTTCTATGCGGTTTTTGGCCTCAGGACAATTACAAAGCGATCTTTTCTGTGCGAAATGATATGATCTGGCCTTGGTGAGTGGGCCTACGTAATTAACAGTATCACACCTGTACACCCATACCCACTGAGTAGTACTGTTTGACGTCAAACGTACACCTTAGGCTTTGTTGTATGATTCATTTGTCATTTATAGTCGACAGCTATTAAATTATAATTCTTAAAATGCCATCTAGTTTCTACATTTTGTTACTATTTGATTTTCTTCTGTCATACGGCTTCCCCCTTTTCCGACAATATCCTGTTACAATTTGACGTCATTTTGACCAGTGGTTTTAGTTCTACAGCGATTTCAAATTTACCTTTAATTATAATCACCTTGTGCATCATTGTATTTATACTGTGTGGGGGAAAAGAAGTGATGTGGAGATCAGAGTTCCAGGGTACAAAGGAACACAGCAGAGGAAAGGAAATACAGTATAACCATACTGTAGCAAATGATAAAATTGGCCACCATTTATCTCTTGTCACCCTTTGCCACTGGTCAGTAAGGTACTGAAGGCCGAACGAAGCTAGATCGCTGCAATCTGTACAATCTCATCTGAAATGTTCTGCTACAGTTCTTGAAGACAATGAAGGTTGTTGATACGCACTTTAGACTGGACTGCTCCCCACACAAGTAGTCGCATCCAAACAGATCACGCGACCTGGGTGGCCACCTAGGGCCGAGACCAGAGTGGCCTCTGCTAACAACTCTGCAAGGCATGGAGACTGTGTGAACGTGCTTCAACGTTTGGCCAGATGTACAGGCAGTTTCTCCATCCTGTTGGAAGTAAGTATGGGTTTTCTCCTCGTCTGCCAATGCTGCCACAAATCGTTTCAAAATGTTGGCAATGTAACACGCCGAAGTCATCGTCTGATGAGATATGATGGGACCAATAGAGGGGCGTGCAAACACTGCACACCAGTCCTCAACCTTCTGATCACGCAATGTTGTTTCTTGGCTTTCTCTACTGGCCAGACCCAGTGATTCTGTAATTTGACTTGACCCCTGAGTTGAAGTCAGGAAACCATAAGACATAAACAACAGATCCATCCCCAAACCACGCATTTTTATCATAGTGAACAGTCACTCACAAAACTGGAGGCGCTGGGAAGCATCTGCTGGTATTAATGCATGGACAACAGACACTTGGTAATGATGCATGTGCAGGACCAGGTGGGGTATTCGACCGCATGATCAATGTGAGATGCCGGTCTCTTGCGACAAGCATTGGATTCATTTGGTATGACTCTGAAGCATTTCCTGGTGAGCTGCAGCCACATTTCCTGTTATATGGGAACATATGGGAATTTTTTTTTTGTCATGTTAAAAACGGATACTGCCTGTCACCATTTTGAGACTAAGCATTGCTTGACACTATTTGCTGGCGCTTTGACACCATTAAACCACTCAGAAAATTGCTGACCACACCGTTTCCACTACTTTGTTGTCACGTAACTTTCCACAACGAACACACGTTGCCCCATTGTGACTATCCTGCTGTTCCACTGTGAGTAGCATCCCCCCACTGCACTGCTGCACTGACACTAACACGTCCTGCACTAAGCTCTCAACCAGTGTGGGTCATGGGTGGACATACACATGGTGTGCACGTCACGGGGGGCGGTTATAAGCGTACATTCACGTCCAATGGTATCCAGTCGTCCAGGCCAGTTTTATTCGTCCAACCCTGCATGTGTCAATATGTAGAATGTGTTTGTCATGAACCATGTTGATAGGATAATTTTCTGACAGAATGATTGATAGGCAGTTGTGGCACACTAAGTGTGAATGTTAATTAGTAACTGCCTAATAGGCTTTAAATATTGGTTGTTAAAACATAAGCTATCCATGTGTGTGAAGTTCTCAGGGCATTGCCTTGTTTTATACACATTTTAAAAGCAATTAGTTACTGTCTGGAGGAGTTTATTAACTGGTGATCCTCTCACTTACATGTAAAGTAGCTAAATTTACCCTTCCACGAGCATACATCAATTAGTGTGAGGAAGCTTGTGGTTAAGTGTGTATATGAATTTCACCTTTTGTCACCTTGGCAAGAAGTCAACCTATCCACTCATCATATGTGGCATGAAACACATCTTTTGATGATCATGCAAAATAACGTGAAATATAGTACACATAGTCCAACAAAAACGTCTCTGGATTTAGGAAATTAGATGGGATAGTGTTACATAGCAGATTTTTCCAAAAACTGTCTCCTGGTATGTTTAAGAACACAATAAACCTACCCGACTAGTAAATCAAGTTACCTCACTAACGCCATAACATGAATTCAAGCATTAGCAACTAACTATCAGTTATAATTAAGTATTCTTCCCTTCTTTTTGGTACTGTGAATGGGTCTTATAATTAAGTCAGCCTGGATGCTTTTAGCTCCCTGGTAAGAGGGATAAATCACCAGCTGACCACACGAGTGTCAAGATGATTCTGCTGAAAGACAGAGTCTTGTGCTGGTAAACGTGGTATAGCGACCAAGCACAGCAGGAGCGGCCATCGAGGACAGAGCACAACCCAAAGCTTCATAGTACACAAAAAGAAAAGAATCCAACGACTATAAATATCTGAAGTGCAGGAGAGAACATGGGCCTACGAAGCGTGGGACAAGGTATTATCCCAGAGGAGGCGAGCTGGAATATTTGTTCAAATTATAGCAAGAAATTCCAAGAAGGCCCATAGTAATTACTTCGGTAGCGTGGGAGAGTTCTCACGTGCATGTAATCGAACTCATTCTCCTCAGCTGCATCTTGAAATTTGTTCTATATTGGGAGAAATGTTCTGCCTTCTTGCCGACACCCACGGGGTAATACATGTCATTGGTTAGCAATGGAAAAATCCATGAGAGTAGGGAAGTTGCTTGTTAAAGTATCACTGGACACTACACTTCTACGATGGCTATTCGGAAAGTAGGGAACGATAGGTCGCGAAATGGAAACCACAACGAAAGTCAAAACTGTTGTATTTGAAACGGTTAGCTACACCTTCCAGCTACTTCTTTACTCAGTCGCCACTCAGACGTAGACATCTGTTGTAGCGTTGTACCAACTTTTCAATTCGCTTGTTACAGAAGACAGCCGCCAGTGCTTTTCGACAACTTTCTACTCTGGACTGCAGCTCTTTGTATGTGTCAAGATATTGTCTTCATAGCCAGCGGTTCATCTGAGCAGAGATGAACCTCATGTGTAACCAATTACGGGCTGTATTGTGGATGATCAAACGCTTCTCATCGAAAACCCTGCAGGAGCATCTTTATTGCCCCTGCAGAGTGCGACTGAGAATTGTCGTGTAGAATTAACCGCATGACAGCTATGTTATGTGGATTGCATAGCTTCAGGCGAAATCTTTCACCAGGCCCTGATGTTTGGCTGGAGACGCTACTTTCTAGCCATCTTTACTTTCTCACTATGAGCTCATAACTGAAAAGAGCGACATGATGCGATCGATGGGCGTCCTAGACACAGTGTCCAGCTCATCTGTACAAAGCTTCATCAGATTTTCACTGTATTCTCCATTTCGCGACGAATCATTCCTTACTTTCCGACTAACCTTCGTATTTAGGGCGCCATGAAGAGATCATTCTAAGATGTCTCCTAGGAGGGAGGAGTAGGAGGAGGAGATTAGTGCCTAACGTCACGTCAACGACGAGGTCTTTAGAGACGGAGCACAAGCTCAGATTAGGGAAGGATGGAGTAGGAAATCGGCCATTCATTTCAGAAGGATCCATCTCGACATTTGCCTTAAGTGATTTAGAAAAATCAGGGTAAACCTAAATCAGGATGGGCAGACACGGGTTTGAAAAGTCTTTCTCTTTTTCTGAAATATCCCCACCTTACGGCAGAAATGAGATGCGAATGCTGAACTTAGAATTGTGAGCTACAGCTGCAGCCATATATCTTCAGAATGGTATGAAGGGATCTTTATTAGGCATCAGGGTTTCGTTTTGTTGATCTAATTTTCACAGCCAGCTAGGTCCACCTTGCATTAAATTAGCAGTGCTGCTGTTTGTTTGCACTTTTTCGCGCCCTTGCATTCAGTCATTACCTTTCTCCTCGTTCATTGGACGTTTTTGTGACACATTTTTATATCGAGGTTTTTCATGTAAGACAAAGTGTCGAAATTGCAGAGTTCATAGCTAATATTTTGTTGAAGGAAGAGCTAGGAATGACAGATAATGACAATAAATAACCACAAGAAACATAGATGTGCAGGTGTAAATTGTTGTCTGATCATCGAAGCAAACATCATGTTAACTTTAGTATCGTTATCTAGGCTGCGATTGTCGGTGACAGGCTCGCAGTGTCCTAGAATTTACCTGACAAGTAACCAGTTTCTTTGCGACAAATTAACCGTGCTGTTGGGAAAAGTTAGCGTGCAGGGAGACATCGGAAATAGTTTTTGCATAATGGCGCACAAATCTATGCCTACGCCTCTTTCGATTGCGCCAAAACCAAAAGTTTAATTAGCGACCTTTATTAAGATATGTAATGATGCGTAACTCCAAAGGCATTGTAGTGTTCCGTACCCATTGGCAACGTGCGGGTTTTACAGGAGCGTGAGTTGCATGGAAGTAACCAAATCTAAGAGCAGAGACTTTTAAATGAACGGGTTTGTAAATTCATGAGGAGGAGGGCGGAAATACGTATAACCATAACACGGAAATCATGCAGAGGCAAAGAATAGGTAACTATCACAGAACAGAATGGTCCATATTTATAGAACTCATTAGTGTCAGGCTTAAAGTTATATGACATTCTTTTCGAGATTCGATCTTCTGTATCTCCTGTAAAAATGTAAGACGTTTTTAAACACCTGTATCTCGGGGCGTGTTCAGCTACTTTCACAAATGTCCTCGAGGGAAAGTGTAGCATTTGGCAACTGTCTCTTGTCCAGATAATCCGTCCTCCTGTCCCAACCCCCATCTCACGGAATTAGACGAATACTCGTCGAGCGATACTTCAGGCAAAGCACAACCTACGTACGTAATCCCTTCACGCTACTGTACTCTTGCGAAGCTGCAAACATGTTTATTTTGCTGGTGAGAGACTATTGCAGCGACTTTGCACTCAAGTTTCGCTAGCATATCTACACAGGAAAGTGCTGCAATCTCAGTGTACATGCACGAAAATCTTGCTGTAACACAAACCGCAATGGAGCAACATCTGCAGATTAAGTTTTCAACATATTCTCCATAGCTATTTAAAAAGTGACAAGTGATTGCAAGGTTATCCCACACACCGTAACTACTGAACGATGACAAAGACACGTGGACGCCTATGTAATTTCATTTAAACGCAAAACGGCTACATTTTTTTCTGGAAAAAAAATCATAACGAGTGAAGTGATTCGGTGCTGTCAATACGAACCAAACACAAAACGACAAAGTGAAGAAATTCACCAGAAGGATCAATGCTTTGACAACGTAACTGACATTCAAAACAAGGCGATGCGAGAGGCGGACAATATCCAAAAGAAGGAAGTTTCCGACAGTTTCATATGGTTATACGAAAGTTCTGTGAGTTGTACTCATATGGAGGGAGGCTGTCTAGAAAACCTGAAGTATTTTAAAATTTCTGAATTTTTTACTAATTCAGCCTGGTAACTTTTTAGACCGACGGAGTAAATACTTGTTAAAAGATAGAGGGGTTGTTTGTCTTGTAGCTATGTTGGGGGATTGTGAGAGTTGTCGAGATAATTGTTCGGATTTGTGCCTGAAGTAGTAGCGTGAGGGAGTGAATAAAAATTCCGAAATTACTTGTGGTCACGCTACATTTACTGATTCAGTGCTTGTTAGAAAACAACAAGAGTTGGCCCGAATAAGTCCAAGTACTTTATACATTAATTAAAATAACTATCACATCGGATAACGCGATAACGAAACAACCAAAGAAAATAACATATATCGCTCGACTACACCTCATTGTGACATGACGATATTCCACATATTGCTGTAACATAAGTGCTTCTTAACTCAGATATGAGTCCTTCATTGGGATGAATCTGTATAGTATTGAATTATCAGGTGCAATAAGGCGAGAGAAATGACAAGCGCGTATAACTGGCAGGAACTGTTTGTTGATATACTCTATATTAAGAGACGCAGCACGATTCTTGGTAAAAAATAATACATATTTCAAGCGATGAGGGGCCTCGATGGCTAAATATAACTGATCTCGTAATTTATTTGAAAACTAGGACACACGAAATGTGTATATGACGCAGGAAGTCAAATTGGTGGAGGGAGTAACACCCATCTGGATGCAATAGATTCATAATCATGCAATTGAGACACACCCATGTGTGGCTACACTGTCCAGTGTTTATGTGTACAAGACATTTTTTGCGCCAGATTAGTTTTGACGGGATCACGACGAAGGCAAGCTGACAAAAATACACAACACAGAGCAGCATATAAATCATAATTGGATCCCAATTAAACTTCGCATTATCATACGTTTGAAGAAGGACCAGGTCTAATTAACTGAGCAGTCACCACCATGTGGGTAAACTACATACTCACCATTTACGATCGTTCTTTGATTGCAATGAAAATTACATACGTAATACATGATATTCCTAACGCAAAAATCTACAAGACCGATCAGGGCTCAGTGACTGCGCATGCACCACGTCGTCGCTAAATGGAATTCAATGACAAATTACATACCTACCATTTGCGATCATTCTCCAGCCAATCAAAATAAACACGCAATACCTAGCCTTATTTTATTGAGTAGAGGTGCAGTTCGTTGTCCGTTCACTCGTATGCACGCGAATGCTTGAAGACTAGGCCATACAAAGTTTATCAAATAAGCGCAAAAATACTTTTCTCATCGTTAGACTGGTTCCAACCACTGGGCTACCTAATGGACAAGGGCATAATGCCTATCTTACAAAGAAAGTGATAGAAGACATTTCGAAAAACTAACGAAAATGAATAAGCAAAAGCTCGCCATGATGTAATGTCGGCGTACAGCAAATGTGCTGAAGCACATTTAGTTAGGCTCACGCGCTTGGTTAGAAATGAGCGTGAAGGGCATGTTAGAAATGTAAGTCCAGACCAATGCATTTATGTGAAAAATGACTAAAAATGCGTGTCACAAGGTTACTATAACTAAAGGAGACCTGAAAAAGAACGGATTAAAACTCTACACTACAGTATATTCCCTCCTGATACTTCACCATTCAAACTGACTGAGACGATCACAGAGTCTCTCAATTCCCTCACAAAGCCGGAACCTGAATGCCAAAAATGGCGGAGATAAAAGGCCAAAGGTCTCTTTGACCTACCCAGACGGGTGGGAAGGAGATCCTACCAATCCTGTAGGCCGATGCAGACTCAACACTCTCCATTACAGATGTACCTCTGATTTGAAATTCTTCTTTGCCAAACATTCGCCGTAGGTATTAAGTTGGCAGTAAAACTCAAGTAACAAATGCATCTGGGAACTAGCACTGCTCTACACATGAATCCATACAAAAAAATTATGTTCACCTTACACAACTAATAGAAAAATGCTAGGATAAGGTAAGAAATTGGGCATGCCTCAGAAAATCAACTAAGTCAGTTGCGTCCTTTAGTTCTTCAAGGACTCTCTACAGACAATAAACCTAACTAAAGTGTCAATGACACTAAAATCTCAGTTTATCTTGAGTAATTATTTTACTAGCAATTATTTTACTAGCAGCTCCTGTTATACAGCATGATGTCTTTCAACGAAGTGACACCTTTGTAGCATATTATACCATCAATTCATTTTTTTATCATACCGATACAGTCCTCATTATCTGTTATTCGATCTGTCCCTCTAAAATTCTCATTCGTCTGCTGCACCACATTTCAAATGTTTCTATACTTTTCCTTTCAGAACGGTATACTGTCCACGTATTAGTTCATTTCAACGCTACACTCCCGACGTATCCTTTAGGTTCAAAAAATGGTTCAAATGGCTCTGAGCACTATGGGACTTAACATCTATGGTCATCAGTCCGCTAGAACTTAGAACTACTTAAACCTAACTAACCTAAGGACATCACACAACACCCAGTCACCACGAGGCAGAGAAAATCGCTGACCCCGCTGGGAATCGAACCCGGGAACCCGGGCGCGGGAGTATCCTTTAAGAAAGAATTCCTAACACTGAAAATTTTATTCGAGTTAGCCACGTTTCCTTTTCCACTACAGAGTCCCTTGCTGTTCCCAGTCTCTACTTAATATCCTACTTCGGCTACTATGAGTGATTTCACTGCCAAAATGATAGGACTGATAATACTAAATGTTACTGCCCTTCTTAAGAAGACTACTTGCGTTCCTGACCACTGAAGGCAGTAAACCAAGAAACAGTGTACTAAAAATAAAAAAGTAATACATCAGGTGACAGACTCCGGAGTTTTTGGTAATGAACAACCAGCCGGATTATTTCTAATTTAGCTACCAATTTTATTACGAGGTATTAAAAATTCAATCATGAATTAAGCCAAAGAAATTTCCGAGAGAAAAGAAGCTTTATCGTAATGATTCGTAACACACTAAGGAACCTTAATTTATTCCTGTAATTTAGCGAGGAGTAAATGGCCAGCACGCCTCTACATTAACATTAACTTTTTACTTTTGTATTCAGTTGATTATATGTTTTATGTTTGATGTATTTACACACTCCTCATCATAACGCTTACTATGAATCTGATGTATGGAGCGTGTAACTAATTAAATATCGTAATAGACAGCCACGACAAGACTGGCCGCTGGGTGTCAACAGGAAGTGTATCCAAAATCAATTAATAAGGGGTAAGCAGAGTCGTGATTACAATGTAAGTGTGATATGAGGATGTATAGCTAATGTTTACAAATCCAAATAACGGAGACAACATTTATAAAATTCTAATGAACACGGTCTATTACAAAACAGCATCAGAAGTCACTCTTAGAAAAACGTAAGTTCATGAGAAAGTATACATAAAGAAAGACAGCTGAGGAGGAGGTAAAACGCAAAGAGATAGAAACTCTGTAGCTGATGGGATAAGCTGCCGTTAAACATCCAAAATAAAGCTGGCCGCATAAGGCAGAAGCTCTTCTGCAGACGCCACAAGTTTACTAAAATATACGAAACTCTGAGAATTGCGGGCGAGGAAGTAAGATAGGAAAAAATAATTGCTATTTAGGCGAAAAAGTCGACACACATGGGCAGCCATGGTTAAAATCAGTAATAAACTGGTCTTCAGCCGCGATGGGCGGTTCAGGGCAGCAAATATTCACTTCTTGTGGCCAGGTTCTGCCGAAGCATTGTTACTCATGAACCTCTGTGGCTCATACAGAAACCAGTCTCGCTGTGTTGGCGTACTCCACACGACATACGGTCAAAACCTCAGTTCAACCTAGCAGGTCATTAGCTGTACCTGAAAATCGAATGCACCCATAGTGCAGAGGCAATCATCAAAGGTAATAAGAATGAGACTGTGACTGACCTCCCAGTGTTAGTTCAGGATTTTCTAAGGCACGCTCTTCTCTTCATAGAGATGTTAGTGTCCTCCAGTACATCGAGGTACCTCCCTTTCTGCGCGATCTGTAAAATGTGCATATTATGGCCGACGCCGAATAGCCTGTCTCACCAAAAACTTGTCGTGTTTGTCATGGGCTTCTCATCGACGACTATATGGTGTAGCTCTTCACACTAGTCCATTCTGCATTGGAAAGACCTCTTTCTCTGCAGAGCTACTGCAACTTCCGTCCATTTGAACCTGCTACGATATTCAAGTCTTGGTCTCCATCTAGAGTTTTTACTCGAACACTTCCTTCTGTTACCAGATTGACTCTTTCTTGATGCCTCAAGATATGTGCTATCAACTGATTCCTTCTTTTATTAAAGTTATTTCAGAAATTTCTTTTTTCCCCAGTTACATTCAGTAGTTTTTCGTTAGTTATTTGATACATCCGTCTTATTTTCAAAGTTCTGCAGCACCACATTTTAAAAGCTTCAGTTCTCTTTGTGTCTGAATTGTTTACTGTCGATCTTTCATTTTCATAAAACGCTACAGTACAGAGACATTCCCTCAGTAAGGACTTCTATGCACCCAAATTTTCGTTCGATAGTAAGAAATGCCCGTTTATTAAATACATTTCTTGCCGTTTCCAGGCGGCTTTTTATTATCGCCACGTTTTCTGCCATTACTGTCAAAATTGCAAAGCAAATTTACTAGTTTTAGTGTCGCATTTCCTAATGTAATTTGCTCAGTGTTATCGACTACATTTCACTAATTTTGTTTTACTTTTGCTGATATTTCTCATGTAAACTCTTTCCAAGAAGGTTAAGTAAGTCAGCAGATTTCGACCCTACACAGCTCAGCATCACAGTAAAACATAGGGTTCAATTTGTAAATTTCTTTCTTTTTTCTACGAGACTCTACCTAGGAGCGCGTTTTTCTTTACATGCGCATTTTATAGGAAATCCATAACTTTCTCGCATGTTCGTTTATTTGCTGCGTTTTAAATAACTGTGTTGTGCATAGTTCCGTCATCTTTGGTGTGGATAGGGACTGTGACTGTTTATCCTTCACTTACAGCCCCAGGTGTAGCTGGCTTCAGTCATGAAGCTCGAGACTGTAGGGTGTCGGGTGTGGCGATCCAAGGGATGTCCAGCAGGTCCCACACTGGACGAGCCGGTTACTGTCCACATAGAGGTTAACTCCTTACACGAGGTCGAGTGGGAGGTCATTTAGAAGTTTGCCAGGCAGTGGAAGACTTTCCAGGAGACCAATCAAAAAGTCATCAAGCTCATCTGACAAACAGGTTTCGAGCTCTATCTGTGGCTGAAAAAGATCCTGATCCAAGTGCAGTGACTTGTTCAGATTCAGAGAACGGTTCTCGACCTGAAAGATATGGGTATTCACAGATGAAACATTCTACCAAGGAGCGTAAGAAATCCGGTGTGCACGGTGTGTGCATACCGGAGGAAGTCATGCAAGATGTGGACCAGGTGCTTTCAGATGCCATGAAGAGCTTAAGGTGCAGCCAACTGAACATGGTGGCTCTTATCGGTACCTGTGGGCCACTTGGGATCAGAAGAGATTCTCTCTGGTTTTTGGCGGCTGTCAGAAATGGCAAAGACTGTCAGTGTCACGTCAAGATGAAGACAGAGCACACCATCTGTAGCGTCATCGATAGGATCGAGTGCTGACTTTTGGTAAAGGGACGAGTGGAGAATCTGTACAATAGGCTCTGGCGATTCTGTGACTATGCAGGCTGCAGGTTTCTCTACTTGCACCATAGAGTAGTGAGATTTCAGTTTCCTCTTAACAGGTCAAGGGTCCATTGCACACAGGTGGCGGCCATATGGGTAGCAGGGGTTGTGTGGCGGGCACTGTGTTCCTTTTTCCGTTAGGAGTTTTTGGGTAAGTACAGAAAGGGCCTCAGTCTCAATGGGTGCAGGGTGAACACAGTGCGATGCTAGAGTTGGAAAAAGCCGATACTGTATTTCTACTTTATCGTAGAAGGATTGGGAAAGAACCAGAACTCAGACTGGCTCAAGCCGAAATCTTTGTAGAACATGTAACGCTGTTCAGAAGAGAACACGGAATATAGGTGAAGATGACGTGTTTGTCATGTTTGCTGCTGTTTGTAGAAGTTTGTCTTGCAGCGACGTAGTTCCTGTGAGTCACTTTGTGTAGAGCTTGTACTTGCCAACCAGAATACGTTAATAAGTGGTTTGTGTGAATAACTCCCCTCGCTGAGTGAGATGATACATTTGCTGAACAGAGAGGATAGGAAAACAGCAATCAGTGGCAATCACACTTATTTTTAGGTTCTCGTACTTCAGTTGGTATAAACGGAACAATTATAAGATCACTTCGTTGTCCATCTGTCTGTCGGCCCGTCTGTGTGTCTAACTGTTCAAATCTCCTCTCTTAGGAACGGGCAGGTGTATCAAGCTGATAATTGCGTCACATTTTAAGGTCTAAGTCCCTTAGCAAAGAAAAGGACTGAAATTTCTACGTCAGTGGAATGAAAAGGCTCTGGCATTTATGTCACATGTTATGATATTCTAAAACGCACTCATCAAAACGTGTAGGGTACATGCCGTTGGTCTAGAATCATCAAGTTTTGCTAAAAGGAAAGTGACACAGTACAACCAAAGGAATAAAATACGTAAATTTGGAATGTGTAGTTATAACACACGAAAATCAAACTTTTCTTTATTTGGGCGTCTGTTTGTCCGCCCGTTTGTTGAACCCTCTGTCCCTCAAGAACACAATATTAAGTTGGAATTTGTGTTGCATACTAAGGTTTATGGTTCATTGTCGGTAGAAGAAACGTCATCTTGAAAGTATATACCATCAAAGATTTTACGGTACTACTAGGGGATGTACCAGAAACAAGAATTTGTAGTTATATCATAAGAAAAAGAATGGTTTTGTTATTTGTTATTGGACCGTTTGTCTGTTCGGCTGTTACGCCTCCTTTTTTTTCAGGAACATGTAAACGTACCAAGTTAAAATTTATGTCGATACTAAGGTCTACAGCACCTTGGCGCTATAATAAACGTTACTTTCTAAGTCAATGTACTCGAAGTGTATGGCCTTTTGTGTCACACAGGTAAACCTACAGGATATATACTGTTCATCTAGACTTATTAAATTTGGCAAGCAGCGACGTTTCACAGCATAAGAAAAGGAAAAAAAAATCAGAAAATTGTTAATTTGTAATTGCATCACGCAATTTTTTTTGTCAGTTGTGATCCGTGTTCAAATATGAAATTAAAGCATTGTCGAAAATCGTGGAATCCCTGTGACTGGTATTTTGCCAGTTTCAATGGCGACAACACGCTGATAACACCGAGATTCTCCTTTCCCTCAGTAGATGAAGTATCTCTACACGCCTTCGTTATTCCAAAAGATAACTAACACATATATATATATATATATATATATATATATATATATATATATATATATATATATATATATATATATATGAGAAGTGTAACTGACCCTCCATGGTACACAAAAGAGGTCAGAACACTGTTGCAAGAAGCAACGTAAAAAACGCGCAGGATTTAAAACATCCTAAAATCTACTACATTGACGGTTTCACTCAAGTTCAGACACTGTAGCGCGCTTTTAATACTCTACACAGAAAAACTTTGTCTCATAATCTGACAGAAGATCCAGAAAGATTCTGGTCATATGTAAAATTAAGCTAGCGACATGTCACTGTCAATACCTCCACCAGATTGATACCAATGGTAAAGATACTAATGACGGTGCCACTAAAGCGGAGTTATTAAACACGGTTTCCCGAAGTACTTCCACGAAAGATGACTTAGTAAATATTCCAGTCAAGAATAACTGCCAATGTGAGTAACGTAGGAGCTGATATTCAAGGCGTAGCGAAGCAGTATACATCACTCCGTAAAGGTATGTCTTCTGGTCGAAATTGTGTGCCAGTTAGGTTCCTTTCAAAGTGTGCTGATACTATAGATCCATACCTAGCAATCATATACATCCGGTCGCTCGAAAAACATCCGCATCTCAAGACTGGAAATTTACACAGGTCACACCAGTACTTAAGAAATGATGGTAATCCTCTGAATTACAGAACCATGTTAGTGAGGTTAATTTACTGTTTGGTTTTGGAGCATATAATGTTTTGGATCATTGTGAATTACGAAGAAGAAAACGATTTATTGACACGTAGTCAGCAAGGACTCAAAAAAAATATCATAGTTGTGAAACACAAGTAGAACTTCCGTCATACGAAGTAATGAGTGCTGTCGGCAGGGGATTTCAAACTGATTCCATATTTCTAGATCTACAAAAGGCTTTTGATACTGTTCCCCGCAAGTGACCTCTAATCAAATTGCCTGCCTGGATTATCGTCTCACATGTGCGAAGAATTCATGATTTCTAGTCAGAAAGGTCACCGCTTGAAGTAATACGCCAAAAATCATCGAATGAAACAGACGTTAGTATCTGACGTTCCCCAAAAAAATGTTACACGCCCTCTGTACTTAGTGATCTATATAAACGATTTGGAAGGTAACACGATAATCCGTGTTCGACTGTCTGCAGATGATGCTATCTCTTACCGTCAAGTAAAGATCAGAAGATCAAAAGCAACTGCAAAATGAATCAGTTAATGTACCTATATGGTGAGGGACCCCCCATGAACCATGGACCTTCCCGTTGGTGGGGAGGCTTGCGTGCCTCAGCGATACAGATAGCCGTACCGTAGGTACAACCACAACGGAGGGGTATCTGTTGAGAGGCCAGACAAACGTGTGGTTCCTGAAGAGGGGCAGCAGCCTTTTCAGTAGTTGCAAGGGCAACAGTCTGGATGATTGACTGATCTGGCCTTGTAACAATAACCAAAACGGCCTTGCTGTGCTGGTACTGCGAACGGCTGAAAGCAAGGGGAAACTACGGCCGTAATTTTTCCTGAGGGCATGCAGCTTTACTGTATGATTAAATGATGATGGCGTCCTCTTGGGTAAAATATTCCGGAGGTAAAATAGTCCCCCATTCGGATCTCCGGGCGGGGACTACTCAAGAGGATGTCGTTATCAGGAGAAAGAAAACTGGCGTTCTACGGACCGGAGCGTGGAATGTCAGGTCCCTTAATCGGGCAGGTAGGTTAGAAAATTTGAAAAGGGAAATGGATAGGTTAAAGTTAGATATAGTGGGAATTTGTGAAGTTCGGTGGCAGGAGGAACAAGACTTCTGGTCAGGTGACTACAGGGTTATAAACACAAAGTCAAATAGGGTTAATGCAGGCGTAGGTTTAATAATGAATAGGAAAATAGGAACGTGGGTAAGCTACTACAAACAGCTTAGTGAACGCATTATTGTGGCCAAGATAGATACGAAGCCCACACCTACTACAGTAGTACAAGTTTATATGCCAACTAGCTCTGCAGATGACGAAGAAATTGAAGAAATCTATGATGAAATAAAAGAAATTATTCAGATAGTGAAGGGAGACGAAAATTTAAAAGTCATGGATGACTGGAATTCGAGTGTAGGAAAAGGGAGAGAAGGAAACGTAGTAGGAGAATATGGATTGGGGCTAAGAAATGAAAGAGGTAGCCGCCTGGTAGAATTTTGCACAGAGCACAACTTAATCATAGCTAACACTTGGTTTAAGAATCATGATAGAAGGTTGTATACATGGAAGAACCCTGGAGATACTAAAAGGTATCAGATAGATTATATAATGGTAAGACAGAGATTTAGGAACCAGGTTTTAAATTGTAAGACATTTCCAGGGGCAGATGTGGACTCTGACCACAATCTATTGGTTATGACGTGTAGATTAAAACTGAAGAAACTGCAAAAAGGTGGGAATTTAAGGAGATGGGACCTGGATAAACTGAAGGAACCAGAGGTTGTACAGAGATTCAGGGAGAGCATAAGGGAACAATTGACAGGAATGGGGGAAAGAAATACAGTAGAGGAAGAATGGGTAGCTTTGAGGAATGAAGTAGTGAAGGCAGCAGAGGATCAAGTAGGTAAAAAGACGAGGGCTAGTAGAAATCCTTGGGTAACAGAAGAAATATGGAATTTAATTGATGAAAGGAGAAAATATAAAAATGCAGTAAATGAAGCAGGCAAAAAGGAATACAAACGTCTCAAAAATGTGATCGACAGGAAGTGCAAAATGGCTAAGCAGGGATGGCTAGAGGACAAATGTAAGGATGTAGAGGCTTATCTCACTAGGGGTAAGATAGATACTGCCTACAGGAAAATTAAAGAGACCTTTGAAGAAAAGAGAACCACTTGCATGAACATCAAGAGCTCAGATGGAAACCCAGTTCTAAGCAAAGAAGGGAAAGCAGAAAGGTGGAAGGAGTATATAGAGGGTCTATACAAGGGCGATGTACTTGAGGACAATATTATGGAAATTGAATAGGATGCAGATGAAGATGAAATGGGAGATACGATACTGCGTGAAGAGTTTGACAGAGCACTGAAAGACCTGAGTCGAAACAAGGCCCCCGGAGTAGACAACATTCCATTGGAACTACTGACGGCCTTGGGAGAGCCAGTCCTGACAAAACTCTACCATCTGGTGAGCAAGATGTATGAAACAGGCGAAATACCCTCAGACTTCAAGAAGAATATAATAATTTCAATCCCAAAGAAAGCAGGTGTTGACAGATGTGAGAATTACCGAACAATCAGTTTAATAAGCCACAGCTGCAAAATACTAACGCGAATTATCTACAGATGTATCGAAAAACTAGTAGAAGCCGACCTCGGGGAAGATCAGTTTGGATTCCGTAGGAATACTGGAACACGTGAGGCAATACTGACCTTACGACTTATCTTAGAAGAAAGATTAAGGAAAGGCAAACCTACGTTTCTAGCATTTGTAGACTTAGAGAAAGCTTTTGACAATGTTGACTGGAATACTCTCTTTCAAATTCTAAAGGTGGCAAGGGTAAAATACAGGGAGCGAAAGGCTATTTACAATTTGTACAGAAACCAGATGGCAGTTATAAGGGTCGAGGGACATGAAAGGGAAGCAGTGGTTGGGAAGGGAGTAAGACAGGGTTGTAGCCTCTCCCCGATGTTATTCAATCTGTATATTGAGCAAGCAGTAAAGGAAACAAATGAAAAATTCGGAGTAGGTATTAAAATCCATGGAGAAGAAATAAAAACTTTGAGGTTCGCCGATGGCATTGTAATTCTGTCAGAGACAGCAAAGGTCTTGGAAGAGCAGTTGAACGGAATGGATGGTGTCTTGAAGGGAGGATATAAGATGAACATCAACAAAAGCAAAACGAGGATAATGGAATGTAGTCGAATTAAGTCGGGTGATGCTGAGGGTATTAGATTAGGAAATGAGACACTTAAAGTAGTAAAGGAGTTTTGCTATTTGGGGAGCAAAATAACTGATGATGGTCGAAGTAGAGAGGATATAAAATGTAGACTGGCAATGGCAAGGAAAGCGTTTCTGAAGAAGAGAAATTTGTTAACATCGATTATAGATTTAAGTGTCAGGAAGTCATTTCTGAAAGTATTTGTATGGAGTGTAGGCATGTATTGAAGTGAAACATGGACGGTAGATAGTTAGGACAAGAAGAGAATAGAAGCTTTCGAAATGTGGTGCTACAGAAGAATGCTGAAGATTAGATGGGTAGATCACATAACTAATGAGGAGGTACTGAATAGGATTGGGGAGAAGAGGAGTTTGTGGCACAACTTGACCAGAAGAAGGGATCGGTTGGTAGGACATATTCTGAGGCATCAAGGGTTCACCAATTTAGTATTGGAGGGCAGCGTGGAGGGTAAAAACCGTAGAGGGAGACCAAGAGATGAATACACTAAGCAGATTCAGAAGGATGTAGGTTGCAGTAGGTACTGGGAGATGAAGAAGCTGGCACAGGATAGAGTAGCGTGGAGAGCTGCATCAAACCAGTCTCAGGACTGAAGACCACAACAACAACAACAACATGGTGAGAGAACTGGCCATTGTCTTTAAATAATAAAATGTGTGAAGTCATCCATATAAATACTAAAACGAATCTGTTAAATTTCCGTTAGATGATAGATCACACGAATCCAAAGCCTATCAATCAAAGTAAATAACTAGGCGTTACAGATACGATCAGAAAACTTAGAAGATGCAACAGGTCTACTAAAATGACTGCCCGCACAGCTCTTATCCAGACTCTGCACACTGAATGATTTGCACCAGATAGGATACACGGAAAACACGTATAAAGTTTAAAGGAGAGAAGCTGTTGGTGAAATAGGGAAGAAAATATCATAGATATGAATTGGAGCAGCAGTAATAAAAAAACGGCATTTTCGGTTGCAGCGAAATAGGTTTTCTAATTTCAAATCACCACCTTTCTCCTCTGAACGTGATTTCTTCTTTTTGACACTGCCCTACATAAGGAGAAATAATCATCGCAGCAAAATAAGAGAAATTAGAGCTCGGATCGAAAGATTTACGTATTTGTTTCTCGCTCACATTAGTCAAGAAAGGAACGGTCGAGACATAGCGTGAAAGTAGATCGATCAACTCTCTAACATATACTGTTGCGAAGCAGATATTTTCTTCAACTGTCACGAAACTTATTTCACTATATTATACTTTCATTCTCTTCATAAATGTACTCGTTGTCACATGCTGCTTCTTTTTTGCCCACCACCAGTGATTTACCATCTTTCTATTCTCTTTCTTGTGGTGAGGGTCCTGAAGAGTTGGAGAGCTTTCGAGCTGGATGGCAAAAGACAAGAAATTTCTTAAAAAGGAAAAAAAGTGTCGCAAAACTGTTGGCCAGGGCTGAGTTTCAGCCTCAGGTTGCGTCAGAGTATTCGTCTTCCCTATTGCTTGCAGTTTAGGCAGTTCATGGGGACATCTATCTCCTGAAGAAAAAGCACTGTTCGAAGAACACTTTTAGAAAGATAAAAATCCAGTCAGGTGTCTCTTTCCAAAGCCCAGTTTCAACGCCGTTGGCTCTGTGGCCACGCTATGAAATATAGTTGTGTGTAAATGTCTGGCACAAGCTTTTCTAATGGTTCACAGAGTTATTTTCCATCGTGCACGTACTTTTTGGCGTGTGCTCTCCTTTTTGTCCGCTTCGGAATCATATTAAGGAGTGGGAAAAGTCCTCTGTTTCTCTCCTCACACCACAACGTCTTTGGTTAATAATTACGAAATGCAATAGTAAGATTATGTTTAACCCTACTATTAAAATTTTAATGGCTTAATCCACAATGTATGCTCCCTTTGGCCGGCGAGATTCCTGCTCTGGAAAAATTAGCGAAGTTTCAGAGAATTAATGTAGTAAACCCTAGCCGTTAGGTGACAGAGTAGTGACCAATTGGTGCAGTGACGTGGACGAGTAAAGACTTGTTGCTAGATTGGTGACACAGCCCTTGTTGTCATATAGAAGTAAGTCGTTACTAAGTACTCAGCTGGAGTCTGCAGAAGCTACTGCCTCCGCCTTCGTTACGCATATGATACGAGTGTGGTAACAAGGGCTAGCGATGCAAACACTGATGTAGTTCATTCCCATCAGGAGTTTTAAAGTTTTGCAGCCATCTCGTTGTTCTCATTACGAACTTTAACGATCTTACTGTCGTTTGGATCTCTATTTCCTGGTTCAGTTTGTTACCACATAATCACTCTAATTGTAAGTAGTTTTATTCAAAAGTTATTTTTATTACTGTGTTTTTAATATGGCCACACGCCTATGCAAATGTTAGATTTTTACAGTTATAATTCCTTGTCCAGTTACCAAATGTTTATTGAGTTATGTCAGTGAGTAACTCATTTGTTGAAGTTTATGAATGATATTAAACCTAACGGTTGGAGGTGATAACTTTTCATGTTACAGATAAATGATCACTCCTCTCATTAATGCACCTATGAGTGTGTTGTGGACCCAAATTTTCAAGCTTGATTAGGTCGTTCATAGCGTTTATCATTTAAGTAGGATGTTTCTGTTTCTGTGACACTTATAATATCCTTTAAATTAATTTGCTTGGTCTTAGTGGGTGCTTCCCTTCTTCGTAAGTCACCAAAAATCCAATGATAGGATCTACGGGTATGCTAAACAGCACAACCAATCACCACAATAACCATATTCTTCTCCTGTTTTGCTAGTATTTAGCCATATTTGATAGATTTCAAATACCAATGAGAACGAATATTTTCTTCATTTTTATCTGTTACATGTAAATTTCCTTTCCGAATTTCTGCTTGCTTATTGAGTACATTATATGACTTAGGCGATAGGCTACAACACCGTTTTGCTTTTTATAAGTGTAGACGATTTCAGTAAAAGTTCTCGATAATATTTCACTCCCTGTAATTTTCGGCTGATACGGTACCTGCAGAATTTCAGACAGTGTTGTCCACTCAGAATTCTTAATAAACTTTCTCTATATTTACGAAGAGCGAGAACTGGGGTTTGCTATTTTTCAGTCTACCTTCTACGGTAATTAATACGATCATTACGTCGTCACGTGTTCCTACATTTCCAGGGAATCAAAACTGATTTTATTTGATATACGCTTCTACCAGTTTGTTAAATTTTCTGTAAATAAACAGTGAACGTCTGCACCGCAAACGCTGCTTTTCTGAAAACAGGTGTGCTACCTAACCAGCATCCCAATGGGTGTTTTCTTGGCCTGATTTAATAACAGTCAAGGTCATAGGAATTAATCTCTAACATGGGGGAGACTGGTTCTGCTGTATCTTCCTACTACATTTGAGCAAGGACACTATGTGAATGTTTTTGGAGTTGGTGTTGAACCTATGTTCTGTAGCACCTCACTTCGAAAGCTTCTACTCTCTACTTGTCCAAACTATTTATCGTCCATGTTTCACTTCCATACATGGCTACACTCCTTACAAATACTTTCAGAAACGACTTCCTGACACTTAAATCTATACTCGATGTTAACAAATTTCTCTTCTTCAGAAACGCTTTTCTTGCCATTGCCAGTCTACATTTTATACCCTCTCTACTTCGACCATCATCAGTTACTTTGCTCCCCAAATAGAAAAATTCTTTTACTACTTTAAGTGCCTCATTTCCTAATCTATAACCCTCAGCATCACCAGACTCTATTCGACTACATTCCATTATCCTCGTCTTGCTTTTATTGATGTTCGTCATATATCCTCCTTTCAAGACACTGTCCATTCCGTTCCTTTTCCAGGTCCTTTGCTGTCTCTGACAGAATTACAATGTCATCGGCGAACTTCAAAGTTTTTATTTCTTCTCCATGGATTTTAATTCGTACTCCAAATTTTTCTTTTGTTTCCTTAACTGCTTGCTCAATATACAGATTGAGTAACATCGGGGAGAGGCTACAACCCTGTCTCACTCCCTTCCCAACCGCTGCTTCCCTTTCATGGCCCTCGACTCTTATAACTGCCATCTGGTTTCTGTAAAAATTGTATATACCCTTTCGCTCCCTGTATTTTACCCCTGCCACCTTCAGAATTTGAAAGAGAGTATTCCAGTCAACATTTTCAAAAGCTTTCTGTAAGTCTACAAATGATAGAAAGTTTTCTCTCCTTAATCTATCTTCTAAGATAAGTCGTAGTGTCAGTATTGCCTCAGGTGTTCCAACATTTTTACAGAATCCAAACTGATCTTCCCCGAGGTCAGCTTGTACCAGTTTCTCCAATCGTATTAAACTGATAGTCCGGTAATTTTCACATCTATCAACACCTGCTTTCTTTGGAATTGGAATTGTTATATTCTTCTTGAAGTCTGAGGGTATTTCGCCTGTCTCATACATTTTGCTCATCAGATGATAGAGTTTTTTCAGAACTGGATCTCCCAAGGCTGTCAGTAGTTCTAATGGAATGGTGTCTAATTCTAGGGGCCTTGTATCGACTCAGGTCCTTCAGTGCCCTGTCAAACTCTTCATGCAGTATCATGTCCCCCATTTCAACTTCATCTACATGCTCTTCCATTTCCATAATATCGTCCTCAAGTACATCGTCGTTTTATAGATCCTCTATATACTCCTTCCACCTCTCTGCTTTCCCTTCCTTGCTTTTAGTGTACGAATTCTTAATTCGTATGGTACTTCTTCATTACTAGGGTTTATCGTTTTAGCTAAAAGGTTCTGACCGTCAGAAAATTTTGATTCAGACCCATCAATTTTGTTTTATATCATCACGGAATGTTTTACTGACATCTGTTTTAATCTCGACAATGCCATTAATCCTAAAGAAAATTTTTTCTTACCATAGTCCTTATCACTTAAGATGAAAAATTTCTTTACGTTATCTTAAAAGAAATAGTAATGATGGCTTCCTCTGTTTCTAGTTATATATTGAGTCATGTAGTTTGAGACATGCAATCTGTTTTAACAACAGTCTCAGATGTATTCAACTTATTCATTTTAATTACCTCCATAGGACTTTAATGAGCTCCAAAGGACATATTTCATCAACAACGTATTTTTAACTATTTTGGGACTACGAGTAACACCTTTTTACTTTTGCGCTGGTTTTGTCAAAGCAAAGAGAAAAAGTCTTTATTCTGAACTCATACGATTACCTCGCTTAGATTTCCGTTCGACTACTCTCGCAATTTGTATAAATAAATTTCAAACGGATAGTTTCCATCTTGCTGTAGGGAACAAAACTGGCTACAAGGGAGTTCTGAGGCAGTAGAGTACAGCAGAAAATGTTTTTTAGATATGTATTAGGTTGCACCAGCGAAGCTAAAAATGAAACACAAACATAAAGGCACAAATAAGGAGGACGTAAATTAGAGAGGAAGCCGCACAGATATACAAAGAATGGAAGGAAAGTGGCCAGAGAAACAAATGGCAGCCTTTTATTTTAATACTTTAGGTGGGAGATTAGTAGGTGTGTGTAGGACAAAATTAATAACCAGGAACTAGCTTATACTAACTTAAACCTGGGGCACAAGATGCAGCAGAAGGAGATAACGACGTTGGGGATATACACCATTGGCCATTAAAATTGCTACACCAAGAAGAAATGCAGATGATAAACGGGTATTCATTGGACAAATATATTATACTATAACTGACATTTGATTGCACTTTCACGCAATTTGGGTGCATAGATACTGAGAAATCAGTACCCAGAACAAACACCTCATGCCGTAATAACGGCCTTGATACCCCTGGGCATTGAGTCAAACTGAGCTTTGATGGCGTGTACAGGTACAGCTGTCCATGCAGCTTCAACACAATACCACAGTTCATCAAGAGTATTAACTGGCGTATTGTGACGAGCCAGTTGCTCGGCCACCATTGGCCAGACGTTTTCAGTGGGTGGGAGATCTGGATAATGTGCCGGCCACGGCAGCAGTCGAACATTTTCTTTATACAGAAAGGCCCGTACCGGACCCGTACAAGACATGCGGTCGTGCACTATCCTGCTGAAATGTAGGGTTTCGCAGGGATCGAATGAAGGGTAGAACCACGGGTCGTAACACATCTGAAATGTAACGCCCACTATTCAAAGTGCCGTCAATGTGAACGAGACGTGTAACCAATGGCACCCAATACCATCACGCTGGATAATACGCCAATATGGCGATGACGAATACACGCCTCCAATGTGCGTTCGCCGCGATGTCGCCAAACACGGATGCGGCCATCACGATGCTATAAACAGAACGTGGATTCATCTCGAAAAATGACGTTTTGCCATTCGTACACTCAGGTTCGCCGTTGGGTACACCATCGGAGGTGCTCCTGTCTATGATGCAACGTCAAGAGTAACCGCAGCCATGGTCTCCGAACTGATAGTCCACGCTGCAGCAAACGTCGTCGAACTGTTCGTTCAGATGGTTGTTGTCTTGCAAACGTCCCCATCTGTTGACTCAGGGTTCGAGACGTGGCTGCACGTTCCGTTACAGCCATGCGGATAAGATGCCTGTCATCTCGACTGCTAGTGATACGAGGCCGTTGGGATCCAGCACGGCGTTTCGTATTACCCGCCTGAACCCACAGATTCCATATTCTGCTAGCAGTCATTGGATCTCGACCAACGTGAGCAGCAGTGTCGCGATACGATAAACCACAATCGCGATAGGCTACAATCCGACCATTATCAAAGTCGGAAACGTGATGGTACGCATTTCTCCTCCTTACACGAGGCATCACAATAACGTTTCACCAGTCAACGCCGGTCAAGTGCTATTTGTGTATGAGAAATCGGCTGGAAACTTTCCTCATGTCAGCACGTTATAAGTGTCGCCACTGGTGCCACACTTGTGTGAATGTGAATGCTCTGAAAAGCTAATCATTTGTATATCACAGCATCTTCTTCCTGTCGGTTAAATTTTGTGTCTGTAGCACGTCATCTTTGTGATGTAGCAATTTTAGTGGCCATTAGTGTATTTGTTAATTTTTTCAACCTGTCTAATGAACATACAGTAATTTATTAACTGTAATCGTCTGCAAAACCACCTACGTCAACAGGGTTGTCATGAGGAATCTAACAGAATTTACCCAATATTTTATTCACAACGCTCTTATGACCTGACAAAAGCTACCAATGTATTAATGCTGTGGCTACGGAATCGGTTTCGTGCTCAGAAGGGGTGACGTCATTTTTATAATTATTACACGCCAATACTAGGATACTTCCTTATGAATGGACTCAGCTAATTAACTACCTTACGCTCAAAAACACCAAGAATCAGTTCCAACATTATCATTGATGACCTCGTCATTAACTATACACAAAAGCCGATCCTTCCGTCCTTCTACATTTAAATAACCTTATGATCACATTCAGTCTGTATGCGCATTATATATGAGACCCCTGATATGATAATCCTGGTCTGAGCGTACCACGTAAACATGAAAACAATTGCATAACATCGAAAATAATGCTTCCAGTTGGTGGAGGATATGTAAAACGAGTAACACCCATATATGGGAAAATGTTTGACGCTTCTTCTATATAATCGCCACTCCACAAAGGCTTTGTACATCGTGTGTTGCAACACGTCGTCACCCCTTGCACTGTCGCACATTGTGTTCATTCTTTTCTCACACTGTTTAACACCAAGTCCCTTCAGTTTTATTTGTGTTCTGAAATTATTTTTGCCAAACAAATGTTATCAGACCTTGTGCCGTCCGCTGTGAAAGTATAGGAAGAAACTCGAACACAAATATTCATAACAATTAATATGGACGAGAGCTTTTATCTCGATGTTAAATATTAAATTGAGTGTTTTAGTGGCCGCTCAGGTGGCAGATAATCTGTATCACTTGTATTATTGTTATCTAAAATTTTGACATAAACTTTCGAGAGCAAAGAATAATAATTATGCACCACACTAACAATGAAAATTAATGTAAAGAAGAATTGTGTTCAATTGTCTTCTTTTTAGCAGTTCCTTCTCTCTCTTGTCTGCCGTGCTAGAAGTTGGACACATTGGTTTACTGCTGTTGAATGTAAGCGCATTTGTAATATTAATTTCAAAATATAGTAGTTTAATGTTATTGTTCATTTTTATTTCTCGAAGGGGAGCCCTGTGTCGAGTTCGTTTCCTTTAAATATCAATATTTTGAGTAATCTTCAGCGCAACAATTGCAGCCGCTGCTGCAACTACAGACGCCATTACGTGGCAATCTTAATTCATGAAATTCGCGGGAATGAAGAAATCGCCCGCTTGTTATATGAATATTTTTTCCACAGCAATTCGACGTAGTGGACGAATACGTAGTTATTAAGATTTTCATTTTCAGTTGTGGGCAATTACAAATGATAATCAAAGATCTAATGCTTGTTAACAATATTAGCCGAGGCAAAATACTAAAATATTATTCCAGTATTTAACTTAAATGCAATGTGTTTCAAGATTGGCTCGTATTACAGTAACTAATATGAACAAAAACTTTGCTCGTGATTAATCATCATTGAGCAACTAGTTGTGAAAAGCATAAAAATCAAATTAAAAGAATATCTTAAATCCAAACCAAAAACAAATCTCAACCGTTTTAAAGAGCTCATCACACACCATTTAATTATTAATTCATTAATGTACGTAATATATATAAGTACGCGAGAACCTGTCAGCAGATGATTCGGCACTAAATATGCAGTACATTCCATCGCGCACTATACAGTGACTTTTACCTCAAAGCTATTGTTATTATAATGTGTGCTACAATGATTGTACTGTTTCTTTTTCTTTTTTATCAGTTTAATGTCAGTGCAATGTCGACATTCGTGACATACTGAGCAATGATTTTCAACTCAATATAGGAAACAATGCATTGTATGTAGGTGATCGGTAGAAACTACAAAAAAACCGTCACAAATTTTAATAGGTACTCAAAATTCATTACGTACAAAAAGGCGAAACTTTCAGGAAAAATTCCTCGCACACAAACGAAGAAAAGATGTTATGTGGACGTGTGTCCGGAAACGCTTAATTTCCACGTTACAGCTCATTTTAGTTTCGTCAGCGTGTACTGTACTTCCTCGACTCACCGCCAGTTGGCCCAGCTGAAGGAAGGTAATGTTGACTTCGGTGGTTGTGTTGACATGCGACTCATTACTCTACAGTACTAGCATCAAGCACATCAGTACGTAGCATCAACAGTTTAGTGTTCATCTCGAACGTGGTTTTGCAGTCAATGCAATGTTTACAAATGCGGAGTTGGTAGATGTCCATTTGATGCATGGATTAGCACGGGGCAATAGCCGTGGCGCGGTACGTTTGTATCGAGACAGATTTCCAGAACGAAGGTGTCAGGAAGACGTTCGAAGCAATTGATCGGCGTCTTAGGGAGCACGGAACATTCCAGCCTATGACTCGCGACTAGGGAAAACCTAGAACGACGAGGACACCTGCAATGGACGAGGCAATTCTTCGTGCAGTTGACGATAACCCTAATTTCAGCGTCAGATAAGTTGCTGCTGTACAAGGTAACGTTGACCACGTCACTGTGTGGAGAGTGCTACGCGAGAACCAGTTGTTTCCGTACCATGTACAGCGTGTGCAGACACTATCAGCAGCTGCTTGGCCTCCACGGGTACACTTCTTCGAATGGTTCATCCAACAATGTGTCAATCCTCATTTCAGTGCAAATGTTCTCTTTACGGATGAGGCTTCATTCCAACGTGATCAAATTTTAAATTTTCATACTCAACATGTGTGCGCTGACGAGAATCAGCAAGCAATTGTGCAATCACGTCATCAACACAGATTTCCTGTGAAAGTTTGGGCAGGCATTGTTGGTGATGGCTTGATTGGGGTCCAAGTTCTTCCACCTATGCTCAATGGAGCACGTTATCATGATTTCATACGGGATACTCTACCTGTGCTGCTGGAACATGTGCCTCTACAAGTACGACACAACATGTGGTTCATGCACGATGGAGCTCCTGCACATTTCAGTCGAAGTGTTCGTACGTTTCTCAACAACAGATTCGGTGACCAATGGATGGATTGGTAGAGGCGGACCAATTCCATGCCCTCCACGCTCTCCTGACCTCAACCCTTTAGACTTTCATTTATGGGGGCATTTGAAAGCTCTTGTCTACGCAACCCCGGTACCAAATGTAGAGACTCTTCGTGGTCGTATTGTGGACGGCTGTGATACAATACGCCATTCCCCACAGCTGCATCGCACATCAGGGATTCCATGGGACGGAGGGTGGATGCATGTATCCTCGCTAACGGAGGACATTTTGAACATTTCCTGTAACAAAGTGTTTGAAGTCACGCTGGTACGTTCTGTTGCTGTGTGTTTCCATTCCATGATTAATGTGATTTGAAGAGAAGTAATAAAATGAGCTCTACCATGGAAAGTAAGCGTTTCCGGACGCATGTCCACATAACATATTTTCTTTCTTTGTTTGTGAGGAATGTCTCCTGAAAGTTTGCCCGTACCTTTTTGTAACACCCTGTATAGAAACAGAAAGAAACTACTGAAGTAACTGATAGTTTATGAATTACATTCGTAGATATCAAAAGCAGAAGGAACGATTAATCGGGCAGGCTATTTACAGTCACACAGTATGTAAAATTTAAAAGGGATAGTGGACGGCTGCTCCTACTGCGTGGCATCTCCTGCTACGGGGCAGCAGACGCAGGTGGAAAGTGACATGCTGAAAGAAAACAGTTGCGGCTCACGAGATGAGCCGATTACGTGAGTGTTCGCTGCGTTTATCAGGGCGCTACATACTACTGGGACGCAAAAAAACAGGCGCAGTTTGCTGCAATGGTTTTACAGGGTGATTCAAAAAGAATACCACAACATTATAAATGTGTATTTAATGAAAGAAACATAATATAACCTTCTGTTATACATCATTACAAAGAGTATTTAAAAAGGTTATTTTTCACTCAAAAACAAGTTCAGAGATGTTCAATATGGCCCCCTCCAGACACACGAGCAATATCAACCCGATACTCCAACTCGTTCCCCACTCTCTGCAGCATATCAGGCGTAACAGTTTGGATAGCTGCTGTTATTTCTCGTTTCAAATCATCAATGGTGGCTGGGAGAGGTGGCCGAAACACCATATCCTTAACATACCCCCATAAGAAAAAATCGCAGGGGGTAAGATAAGGGCTTCTTGGAAGCCAGTGATGAAGTGCTCTGTCACGGGCTGCCTGGCGGCCGATCCATCGCCTCGGGTAGTTGACGTTCAGGTTTCATAACTAACCTTTTTCGTAGGACTCTCCATACAGTTGATTGTGGAATTTTCAGCTCTCTGCTAGCTCTGCGAGTCGATTTTCCTGGGCTGCGAACAAATGCTTGCTGGATGCGTGCTACATTTTCATCACTCGTTCTCGGCCGTCCAGAACTTTTCCCTTTGCACAAACACCCATTCTCTGTAAACTGTTTATACCAACGTTTAATACACCACCTATCAGGAGGTTTAACACCATACTTCGTTCGAAATGCACGCTGAACAACTGTCGTCGATTCACTTCTGCCGTACTCAATAACACAAAAAGCTTTCTGTTGAGCGGTCGCCATCTTAGCATCAACTGACGCTGACGCCTAATCAACAGCGCCTCAAGCGAACAAATGTACAACTAAATGAAACTTTATAGCTCCCTTAATTCGCCGACAGATAGTGCTTAGCTCTGCCTTTTGTCGTTGCAGAGTTTTAAATTCCTAAAGTTGTGGTATTCTTTTTGAATCACCCTGTATATTACTGTGGGGCTTGGAAGCTAATCCTGTCTTTACAATGTGCGGGGATAATGAGGAACTGTCCTGCTTTATTTCGAGGAATTGCGCTCAGTACTTCAGTATTATACGGCAAACAAATATCGTTGCTGATAAACCCCTTGCCACCTGCAGCCATTTTATCGCAGGAAGCTGTTAACCATGGAAGGTAATGTGCGAGCTGATATTGAGATATGTACCACCGATTCATGTATAGTGTGTTTAACAAGATGTTTCACTTATTCGCTGAACCATAGTTGGAACTTTAAATATACAATATCATAAGCACAACACTTGGTACATAGCCGAATGAAATACTTAGTTCCGACTCAGTTGGTTAGAGATAATTCACTAAGCAAGAAAATTTGTGTGGTACTCGTTGCGGTCGCAATACTGTTGGTGGCATCGGTAAGTAAAACGTTATTTCACTCAAACTATTCTTGGTTTTCGACTTGAATTCTGTTGGAGCTCACGAAAAGGTATTCAGTTCCCGTTCTTCCATACACACATCTTCCAGTTGTACTTAGCTACAACTAACTTTTTCTTCTAATGTTCCTAAATCGAACTTAAAATACTGTAATATTACTGTGTCTAGATTCGTTTGAAACAAACCAGTATGGTTGATTTAATCATCATAGGAGTGGAACTGTTCATTTAGTAAAAATGTATATATTTGTGCGCCATGCACATACAAAATTATTACTTTCTGAAGTATTCAGATTGGCTTCCCGCATTGTTGTTCTGCGAGTTTGTTTCCTTGAGCTAAATAAAATGTATCTTATAGTGATGATCTCCAAATAAACTGTGAGGCATTATGTATTAAAAATCCAGCGAGATCTTTGTCAGTGACGTAGACATATATTAGAAATAATACTACTAATGTAGCACTGAGAGGTTAAACATTTCGAAAGCATACCGGTGCATAGCTTCTTCAGAGACGAATAGCTGCGAAGGCGAGAGTAGGAACAAAGAGCGGCTTTGAAACAGTAGGGGGCAAGGTTTGGTTCCCACTTGTAAACGGCAGTGAGTAGATACAAGTTTGCATTTTTATACGTCAGCGGAAAATGAGGCAGGGAAAGTAACTTTTGCTAGTAAATGTAAACAAGATTGTGTAGGCGCTACAGAAATTTGAGGAGGGTTCTAAACACAATAAGAAGCTTAAATAATAACCAATGTCAGTAGCTAACTACTTAAAATGGCAGATTAAATATGAGATTATTCTCACTGTAGGAAACACCATTATCTCTACTGTTTAAAGTGGTGAGTGTACGAACTACTTCAATAATTCCACAGACTTGTAGGCGTTTGGTTATAGCGAAGAAAAGGAATGGTCGGTAATTTGAAACAACCTTGAAGAGTAATCACAAAAAGACTAATTTAAAATAACTGTTAAAATTGGTTTCCTTTGTGTTAATGAAGTGGCATATATTTGCTTTATAGCATCATATTTTTAGTTCAAGGATGTTAAAGATCTTGACAACTTGCCTTTGGTTGATGTGAAACCTTTTACTGAGATGCGAGTGCTTTTTACTTTACTCTTCACATACAACATCACATCTTTGCACAAGCAATGCCTAAGTCACTAAGAATTACGTCTGCTGGGCTCTTATTAATCTTCCTCAATTCATTCATGCCAGATGTTAGTACTGTACGTGTACATTTTCCTTTATCCCGTTTCATCCCCCACATTTCCCAGTAACATTGAATCCGCTGGAAATTTCGTGCCTCACAGAGCAAAGTACGTCTTTGCAAATGAAAACTATCCATCCAGGGAACACAACAGCAACGACATTACATGTTGTGATCATTTAATTTTCAGGATAAACTTACACAAATCGTTTAAATAAAACAATATACCTAGCAGCATAAAAACATAAAATAACGTTTCTATACCCTTTGTGGTAACTGCATTCTTAATAGGTTAGAACTGATGGTGCCAGTGCACAATAAGTAAATAACTGATTCTTAGTTAACACAGCACACATGAAGAAAACAGAGTGTTAAGATGGTACGTTGTTATGAAATGTAACGAAACTGTCGTAGGGTTACATATCAACAAACAATATATTTCCAATCTCTAGCTCTTTTTCATTCAAGATTTTTTTTAATATTGATAATATCATCACTGAATTCCCAACAATCTTCTGTACTGTTGGCTAACAAATGTTTATGATACTTCATAGATGAATTTACTTTATACACTCCTGGAAATGGAAAAAAGAACACATTGACACCGATGTGTCAGACCCACCATACTTGCTCCGGACACTGCGAGAGGGCTGTACAACCAATGATCACACGCACGGCACAGCGGACACACCAGGAACCGCGGTGTTGGCCGTCGAATGGCGCTAGCTGCGCAGCATTTGTGCACCGCCGCCGTCAATGTCAGCCAGTTTGCCGTGGCATACGGAGCTCCATCGCAGTCTTTAACACTGGTAGCATGCCGCGACAGCGTGGACGTGAACCGTATGTGCAGTTGACGGACTTTGAGCGAGGGCGTATAGTGGGCATGCGGGAGGCCGGGTGGACGTACCGCCGAATTGCTCAACACGTGGGGCGTGAGGTCTCCACAGTACATCGATGTTGTCGCCAGTGGTCGGCGGAGGGTGCACGTGCCCGTCGACCTGGGACCGGACCGCAGCGACGCACGGATGCACGCCAAGACCGCAGGATCCTACGCAGTGCCGTAGGGGACCGCACCGCCACTTCCCAGCAAATTAGGGACACTGTTGCTCCTGGGGTATCGGCGAGGACCATTCGCAACCGTCTCCATGAAGCTGGGCTACGGTCCTGCACACCGTTAGGCCGTCTTCCGCTCACGCCCCAACATCGTGCAGCCCGCCTCCAGTGGTGTCGCGACAGGCGTGAATGGAGGGACGAATGGAGACGTGTCGTCTTCAGCGATGAGAGTCGCTTCTGCCTTGGTGCCAATGATGGTCGTATGCGTGTTTGGCGCCGTGCAGGTGAGCGCCACAATCAGGACTGCATTACGACCGAGGCACACAGGGCCAACACCCGGCATCATGGTGTGGGGAGCGGTCTCCTACACTGGCCGTACACCACTGGTGATCGTCGAGGGGACACTGAATAGTGCACGGTACATCCAAACCGTCATCGAACCCATCGTTCTACCATTCCTAGACCGGCAAGGGAACTTGCTGTTCCAACAGGTCAATGCACGTCCGCATGTATCCCGCGCCACCCAACGTGCTCTAGAAGGTGTAAGTCAACTACCCTGGCCAGCAAGATCTCCGGATCTGTCCCCCATTGAGCATGTTTGGGACTGGATGAAGCGTCGTCTCACGCGGTCTGCACGTCCAGCACGAACGCTGGTCCAACTGAGGCGCCAGGTGGAAATGGCATGGCAAGCCGTTCCACAGGACTACATCCAGCATCTCTACGATCGTCTCAATGGGAGAATAGCAGCCTGCATTGCTGCGAAAGGTGGATATACACTGTACTAGTGCCGACATTGTGCATGCTCTGTTGCCTGTGTCTATGTGCCTGTGGTTCTGTCAGTGTGATCATGTGATGTATCTGACCCCAGGAATGTGTCAACAAAGTTTCCCCTTCCTGGGACAATGAATTCACGGTGTTCTTATTTCAATTTCCAGGAGTGTATTTAGCATTACCACCCCGGTCACAAAAACATAGACGAATCAGTTCTTTATATTAGAATAAGGTAAATTTGTGCACCCTTCCGGTTTCTTAAGATTCACATTCTCAGTAGCTTTAGAATCGCTGTTCAGCACCCAAACACATATCAGACTTGTAACATATATCTACAGTAAGTATACTTAATTTCGAACAGCTTGTTTCCTGTCTCACACTTTGGAACTCTCCAACAAGATATCCACAATGTTTCGAAGGCTTCTTACACGGAATCAGATATTTCCATATTGTTATGATATTCCTACAGATTTACGACACCTAGAGTGACCGCTTTCATTTAAAGATATCATCTTAGCCGATGTTTCTGTTCTTAACGATTTTCTTGTATCATCTGGTTTATCGGTACTACGTTCAAAAGAAATCTGAAAGAGAACTAAGTTAGCAGCGTGTAGATTATTAAAGACAATCGGTTTCTGGCAGTTTGAGGAATCTCTCAGTGTCTGGTACAGAAAGGTTCAGTTATATTATTTCATGTATATGTTCTGTGGTAGTAACTTGAATCAGTAACTATATTATCAATGTCTGGAATACGCTGCTAACCCGCTGATGTGTACTGAGTTACCAAAATGTACTTTATTTTACTCCTAAAATACGGAAAACAACTTTTCTTTGACCTATAGCGTTATTCGTGTTCAGCAGATACGTTTACAACAAATCTCTCAAATATAGTGACACCAAATAACTTCCATTGTTATTTCTGTTCTCCCTGTTGTTTTGTCCTAGAACGCTGATCGTATTCTGTAACGCAATATTATTTTTTCACGGGCAGTGTTTTTAGTTTACCTCTACTGACAGTAAAATTAATTCAAGGCTTTTAGGCATTGCAGATGCGTCTTTACATTCCAGATGCATTTTTCGTCGTTTTTGTTTTACACTCCTACTTAAAGGAGTGTATAAAACCGAGCCGTTAATTCGGAAGACCACTCACCGATTTTCCATTGTTCTGTTTTCGCTGCTATCGCCGACAGCGTTCCCTAAATGTACTTTTCGGCGTGCGGATGTATTCATCCGTGACGTCAGTCAACCGTCGGTTGCCAAACACTGTTGGAACTGCTGCGCCCTTTCTGTTCGCCAAATTACCCGTCAATTTGCACAAGTGTGGCTCGTCATTCGCGAAATGTTCTCTTTGCTCCTGTCATCCGGTTTGATAGGTACCACCCATCACTGTCGGTCATGTCCATTTGCGCTGCCACTTCCATTGTGCGCAATTTTCCGCTTCAGACAGGAATTCATCGAGATTTTTCACAGTTGTCACGCTTTCAAGTAATAGAACAGACAGGAATTCATCGAGAGTTTTTACAGCTGTGACGCTTTCAAGTTTCAGAAGCTTCATTACCGTTTCGTTCTGCAGTTACACAATTCTGACTATACATGCGCGTTATTGGATATATTGACGTATCTTCAGGGTGCAGTTTCACAGTAATTAATCTAGTAACTACCTGAGTTGTAATCCTGGTAACTCATACCATAACATGTGCTTTAATTAACAGATTTTTTTCCCTGGCTGTTCTGGTTCAAATGGTTCAAATGGCTCTGAGCACTATGGGACTCAACTGCTGTGGTCATAAGTCCCCTAGAACTTAGAACTACTTAAACCTAACTAACCTAAGGACAGCACACAACGCCCAGCCATCACGAGGCAGAGAAAATCCCTGACCCCGCCGGGAATCGAACCCGGGAACCCGGGCGTGGGAAGCGAGAACGCTACCGCACGACCACGAGATGCGGGCAGGCTGTTCTGGTTTGGCCTCCCTACATCACCCACTTCTTAACCACAGACTAGCACATACGCAATGCTCCCAATTATTTGTTGGATGTATTCCAAAAGTGTCTCCCGATACAATTTGTACCCTTCAAGTCACCCTCTTAACATACGTCCTACCTTCCTTTCCCTTCTTCTAGTCGATATTTTCTGTACATTTGTTTCTTCGTGGATATAACGGAAAGTATCGTATTTTATTTTATCAGACCATTTAATTATCAGCATCCTTCTGTGGCTACACATCTCTAATACTTGTGGTCTCTTCGTTATGGTTTTTCCATAGCCCATCCATTACATCACAATGCTATGTCCCAGATGTACATTCTCTGAAATTCTTTCCTCCAATTAATGCTTACATTTGATACTAGCAGCCCTTTTTGGCTAGGAATGCCCTCTCGGTTGCATCTTATATCCTCCTCCCGTACATCATAAGTCATTTTGATTGGAAGGCAGCAGAATTCCTTCACCTCGTCTACTAAGGAGCCTCAGTTAAACTATTAAATTTGTAACAAATCTCGTTCCTGTTACTCCTCAGTACTTTCGCCTGACGTTTACTTTCTCTGAATCCATATTGTGTGTTCAATGGACAGTTCTTCCATTCAACAGCTTACGCAGTTCTTTCATACTTTTCCTTCCCCATGATTGTAGTTACTGTGGAGGCACGTATTGCTTGTCCCCAATGTTCGTATACGCAGACTTATCAACGGTTCTACTTGATGATTATTTCCTTATTTTCGATTTCAAGCAAGGATGAAGTAATTGTATGTTGTTTAAACGTACGAATACTACTACGAGCAAATTCCTGGGATACCTCTCCGTTCGATTTAAAGCCCATTTGAAGTAAAATACTTAATGAACGCCAGGCAGTGTTATTCTATTAGGTTGCACACCCAGCCAAGAATGCGCCCTCGCGTAGCTAGAAGAAGTTTGGTTAAAACGAAATATCATAACTCGTTAACACTGACTGCTTCTACCATATTTCATAAAACGACCATAAAAACAGAATGCTTATGACTTAAGGTAGGCTACTGGATCTGAGAACAGACAGAAGAATTCAATTTTTTAAAAAATAAGGGATACTCATCGAATATGGCAGAAGTCGAGTCCCCTGCAACCTCGCACTCTGAAGACGTTAAAGATCTTGACGAGGAGTTAGAAAACGAGTGAGAGCGCTTAATGAAATCACGCCACCGGATAGTAACGGGAGAATTTGAGGAAAAACAGGAGACAAAACTGAAAAATTTTTCTTCATAAGGGAACTTAAAATTTAGTAATGGGCGAATTTGTTGAAAAAGGGGAGACAAAACTGAAAAATTAGTCTTCAAGATGAAGTGGGTTACCAGGAACGACAGACGGCAAATGAAATTGGAATATGCTGAAAAGAACGAAATGTACATCCTAAAGACGTTTTCCAAGAGATAACCAAGCGTTAAATGCCACAAATAAATAGTTAAATTGACTACAGCTATTAAACAACGCAGAATCGTGGAAGATATGTCCCACACTAGGATTTTTAAAGCCCGTTCGTCTACCGTTGGGACAAAAGAGTCCCAGGTCTACTCTACTTCTTAGACTTGTAATTTTAGAAGGCAATACTGTATGAAATAGTCTTTGTAATGGTCCATCATTTTGCTTTAGTTATAAACATTAAGAATAGTGAAACTTCCTGGCAGATTAAAACTGTGTGCCCGACCGAGACTCGAACTCGGGACCTTTGCCTTTCGTGGGCAAGTGCTCTACCAACTAAGCTACCGAAGCACGACTCACGCCGCGGTACTCACAGCTTTACTTCTGGCAGTACCTCGTCTCCTACCTTCCTAACTTTACAGAAGCTCTCCTGCGAACCTTGCAGAACTAGCACTCCTGAAAGAAAGGATATTGCGGAGACGTGGCTTAGCCACAGCCTGGGGCATGTTTATAGAATGAGATTTTCACTCTGCAGCGGAGTGTGCGCTGATATGAAACTTCTTGGAAGATTAAAACTGTGTGCCCGACCGAGACTCGAACTCGGGACCTTTGCCTTTCGTGGGCAAGTGCTCTACCAACTGAGCTACCGAAGCACGAGGTACTGGCAGAAGTATATCTGTAAGTACCCTGCGTGAGTCGTGCTTCGGTAGCTCAGTTGGTAGAGCACTTGCCCGCGAAAGGCAAAGGTCCCGAGTTCGAGTCTCGGTCGGGCACACAGTTTTAATCTGCCAGGAAGTTTCATATCAGCGCACACTCCGCTGCAGAGTGAAAATCTCATTCTGGAAGCATTAAGAATAGTCATACAAGGTATTTAGAATTTGTTTTAAAATATTTCCATCTAACAGAATAAAAAGTGAATACTTGATCCATTTTAATCCGTATCACCTTAAACAGGCAAATACTTAAGAACGGTTAGTAATATCACGAAGAATTCTTGTATTTTTATAGATGATGTAAGAACAAAATGACCTTTTTTATGAGTAAGTGGAAACAGATAGTATAAAGTCAGCATATTATCAAACTCTAACATAGAGCTTCATTTTGTTACACATTTTATGAAGACAAAAATTACAGCCTGTGTAAGCCAATACATGCAAATTAGCATTGTCTATAGACTAAACTTTGCAATTTGGACCGTCATAGGAAACTGTAATAATAGCACAGTTCTTGCAAATTGGTTTGTCATGTGAGGCACACTTACATCAACTTCTTCCTTCGTTGTAATGTTTTTGCACATTGCATTCATTCTGATGACCAAACGGGAATAGCTTATAGCTGTGACCCTGCTTTCTGTATAATCTACGGCGAGCTTCTCCGTGAGTTGCGAAGGATTTATTGTCGTGTTATTTTAAAGCTTTTTACTTCTCTGTGAATTACTCAGGCACTGATGCCAGTTAAATCTAGCACACAGGAAATGTATGAAGAGGTTACCTTCATCCACTATATCTTACTGAGCACTTGCGGACCATCTGGTCAGCATCATCTATTCTGGACTAGTTGCTTTATAACATGTCACTGTGTCATGCTCTGACCTTGTGTCAGTTCCAGTTTGTATATTTGGAAACAAGGAATTGAGGATAATTACAGTTTGTACAGCATCCTTGAAGCTCTTCAAGGATAATTTCTTTGAGACAGTCTTGTACAGGCCGTCTATGAGCGTTCTTCTTGTATTTACAGACTTATCTCGTATTTTAGTGAACGAAGAAAGCTCTATTAGTTTGTTTACAGATGTCGTGCACGTGAAAATGAGGCGAAGTATTTGTCAGACGTAGCTTTTCTTCCTGTTTTTCGATATGACCCAATAAGTTCCTTCTCTACAAATTCACAAAGACGTTCACCTCCACAACGTGAGCCATGTCTACGAACTTACGGAAAAGCATTTAGCTTATATCTCAAATATTTATCGATAGCCATCCAGCATTTTTTCCATAAATTTAGGTTTTGAAGCCATAAACTGAGAGAGGCTGGATCTACAATTTAACAGAAACAGCAGCTCACCAACACGAGTACACAAGCTCTGACAGCTCCTTGCGAATTCCTTTCTTAGTTGTGACACGAGAGCAAACTTGTCGTTTCCAGTCGCTCCGATATTATCGACTTTGAATCATACCTGAGAAATACTATGATATGAAAGGTGGAAGGAGTATATAGACGGTCTACACAAGGGCGATGTACTTGAGGACAATATTATGGAAATGGAAGTGGATGCAGATGAAGATGAAATGGGAGATACGATACTGCGTGAAGAGTTTGACAGAGCACTGAAAGACCTGAGTCGAAACAAGGCCCCCGGAGTAGACAAAATTCAATTGGAACTACTGACAGCCTTGGGAGAGCCAGTCCTGACAAAACTCTACCATCTGGTGAGCAAGATGTATGAAACAGGCGAAATATCCTCAGACTTCAAGAAGGATATAATAATTCCAATCCCAAAGAAAGCAGGTGTTGACAGATGCGAAAATTACCGAACTATCAGTTTAATAAGTCACGGCTGCAAAATACTAACTCGAATTATTTACAGACGAATGGAAAAACTAGTAGAAGCCGACCTAGGGGAACATCAGTTTGGATTTCGTAGAAATGTTGGAACACGTGAGGCAATACTGATCCTACGACTTATCTTAGAAGCTAGATTAAGGAACGGCAAACCTACGTTTCTAGCATTTGTAGACTTAGAGAAAGCGTTTGACAATGTTGACTGGAATACTGTCTTTCAAATTCTGAAGGTGGCAGGGGTAAAATACAGGGAGCGAGAGGCTATTTACAATTTGTACAGAAACCAGATGGCAGTTATAAGAGTCGAGGGACATGAAAGGGAAGCAGTGGTTGGGAAGGGAGTGAGACTGGGTTGTAGTCTCTCCCCGATGTTATTCAATCTGTATATTGAGCAAGCAGTGAAGGAAGCAAAAGAAAAATTCTGGGTAGGTATTAAAATCCATGGAGAAGAAATAAAAACTTTGAGGTTCGCCGATGACATTGTAATTCTGTCAGAGGCAGCAAAGGACTTGGAAGAGCAGTTGAACGGAATGGACAGTGTCTTGAGAGGAGGATATAAGATGAACATCAACAAAAGCAAAACGAGGACAATGGAATGTAGTCGAATTAAGTCGGGTGATGCCGTGGGAATTAGATTAGGAAATGAGACACTTAAAGTAGTAAAGGAGTTTTGCTATTTGGGGAGCAAAATAACTGATGATGGTCGAAGTAGAGAGGATATAAAATGTAGACTGGGAATGGCAAGGAAAGCGTTTCTGAATAAGAGAAATTTGTTGATATCGAGTGTAGATTTAAGTGTCAGGAAGTCATTTCTGAAAGTATTAGTATGGAGTGTAGCCGTGTATCGAAGTGAAACATGGACGATAAATAGTTTGGACAAGAAGAGAATAGAAGCTTTTGAAATGTGGTGCTACAGAAGAATGCTGAAGATTAGGTGGGTAGATGACATAACTAATGGGGAAGTATTGAATAGGATTGGGGAGAAGAGAAGTTTGTGGCACAACTTGACCAGAAGAATGGATCGGTTGGTAGGACATGTTCTGAGGCATCAAGGGACCACCAATTTAGTATTGGAGGGCAGCGTGGAGGGTAAAAATCGTAGAGAGAGACCAAGAGATGAATACACTAAGCAGATTCAGAAGGATGTAGGTTGCAGTAGGTACTGGGAGATGAAGAAGCTTGCACAGGATAGAGTAGCATGGAGAGCTGCATCAAACCAGTCTTAGGACTGAAGACCTCAACAACAAATGTCTTAAGCGATAGCAGACTTGTATAATTGTATTCCTCAATTCTCTGACCAAAGCAGGTCCGTATTCTATTCCTCTGAATTCAATGCCACCCCAGCGTACACGATAGAAAGACATTCATCATGTTGTTCAAAAAGTAAATAAAATTCTTCACCTCTCAGTACTGTAATCGCCTCTGTTTCAATGTATTTTTGATTGTGATTGAAAATAGATTCGCCAATATACAGACGCCAGGCACTCGCGAGCAAGTCAGTAATGAATGCCAGAGTTCACCCAAAAACGTTTTACGCCTTCCAGGAGTTCCATTATTAGAAGGAACTACTTCCAGCATCGTTCTGTTAGGAGCTTTAGCCTGTGTAACGACAACAAACTTACTGAGAAAGCATCTTTTGTCAGAATTACTCCTTATTTGTTTTGCATCATAATCAGAATTAGCTGAACCACACTCTACTTAATCCCCTTCGAATTCAGGATCTTCAGAGTTACTTATCAAAGCTAACTTCTTTTCATTCTGAGACTACGATACTACACTACTTCACAGTGTTCGTTTATTCTTCTTTTATAAATTTATATTCCGTCAAAGACACAGCACATAGACTTTCATATATGTAATGCAGCTTCAGACGTAATATAGGCTGTCGACGATCCGTACCAATAGACAGCGCTAACTTTAGCCATTGGGACAAAAACGTCACATCGGCGGTATTGATGTTTATGTTATTTTCTCTCTGAAACTGTCAAATGACAGAGTGAACTTCTACTAGGCTAAGAAATATTAAAAGTCATGAATAGTCCGCCCGCATCCTAAAACAATTAGAATAGAGGAGAGAGGATAAAAATTTGATGTCAGTCAAATATATATATCGTCAGTAATTGCAGTGTTATATCAGTTCAGGCTTTCTAATGACCACAGTCTAGTAAGATGAAAAATACCGACATAATAAGAACTGAACTAAAAAATTCTGTTTCACTGATGAAAAAAAAAATTGATATAAAGAGGGAAGAAGGCCTGTTAAAGTTAACGAGAAGTTTAAGATTTTAAAACGGGAAAAGCCTCTAAACTTAAATACGAGAAATGATGTTCTCGAAAATATAAAAACGGGAGAAGATGTTGCGCGGTAATAAGGAAAAAGACTTACAAAATGTCGGAGGAAATGATAAACGAATAGTTTTTGAAAAATAAATAAAGT
The DNA here is from genome assembly GCF_023898315.1 of Schistocerca nitens. NCBI lineage: Eukaryota > Metazoa > Arthropoda > Insecta > Orthoptera > Acrididae > Schistocerca > Schistocerca nitens. The sequence goes on along the minus strand of NC_064619.1, from coordinate 26,689,472 downwards.
TAAATTAAATGAGAAAAGAATTCTATAAAATAATCTCAACTAAATAATTCAGTTCAGTTATTACGAGATGATATCAGAAAGAACATTGAGTAGAAAAACTGAACAGAAGAAAATCAGAGCGTTTGAGATAAAGTGCTACAGAAGAAAGTTCAAAATTGGGTGGACAGATTAGATAGGAACTAGGAGCTCCTCTGCAGAATTAGCGAAGTATGGGACACATGTTAAACAGTGACAAGGAAAATAGACGAGATGATAGAACCCCTTTTGATGCACCAACGAGTAGCTTCTATGGTACTATAGCGCATAGTAGGAGGTATACAGTGCAGGGGAAGACCGAGATTGGAATACATCCAACAAGTAACTGAGGTCGCAAAATGCAAATGTTACTCTGAGGAGAAGAGTTTAGCCCAGGAGATGAATTCGTAGAGGACCGCATTAAACAAATCAGAAGACCGATGGCTCAAAACAACGAGAAACAATAATCGGAAAATTAATATTGGTTTGACTCTCTAAGGGTGCCGTAGAGACTTAATTACACTGACGTGATAGATGTCATGGGATAACGATATGCAGATATACAGAAGGCGCTAGCATTGCTTATAAAAGAGCGGTAGCGTTCTCGCTTCCCACGCCCGGGTTCGGTTCCCGGCGGGGTCAGGGATTTTCTCTGCCTCGTGATGGGTGGGTGTTGTGTGCTGTCCTTAAGTTAGTTAGGTTTAAGTAGTTCTAAGTTCTAGGGGACTGATGAACATAGATGTTAAGTCCCAAAGTGCTCAGAGCCATTATTGCTTATAAAAGGTATAAATGGGTAGTGAATTGGCGGAACTGTCATTTGTACTCAGGGGATTCGTGTGTATGGCTGTACGAAGGGAATTAATAATCTTTGAACGCGGAATGGTAGCTAGTGCTAGACACAGGGAACATTTTATTTCGGAAAGCTTTAGGGAATTCAATATTCATAGATCTACAGCGTCACGAATCTGCCGAATATTCCAAATGTCAGGCAGTATCTCTCACTATGGACAACGTAGTCAGTGGCCGACGGCATTCACTTAACTACCGAGAGCAGTGGTGTTGGCGTAATGTTGTCAGTGGTGACAGACAAGCAACCCTAAGTGAAATAACCACAAAAATTAACATCGGCAAAATTTGGCGTTGATGGGTTAAAGCAGCAGAAGAATGATGCGAGTACCTTTGCTAACAGCACGAATCTAACCCGGGACCCCTTGATCCAGAGGCAGTGACGCTGCCAGTGGACCACGAGCTGCGGACGCCATTCATCGATTTCATGTTGCCCAACAACGATGGAATTTTTATGAATGGCATTGCGTCTCGTTGCTGTACCGGAAGTGTTCATGACTGGTTTGAAGAACATTTTTGACGGTTTAAGTGCATGATTTGGCTACCAGATTGTCCGACATGAACCCTGTCGAAGATTTATGTGACATGATCGATAGATCAGTACGTGCGTAGGATCCTGCACTTTCTAAATTTTAAAACTCTTGTACGTGGCTGGAGCTGCTACCGTAGGTTTCAGTAGTTCAGTAGTTCAGTAGTTCTAAGTTCTAGGGGACTGATGACCTTAGAAGTTAAGTCCCATAGTGCTCAGAGCCATTTTTTTAACACTATACAAGCACGACTAGATCTGGTAGATACATAGTCGGCCCTGGCGATTCAATTACCTGCCTTTATTAACAGTATGAGCGGCGGTCGAATGGAGGTAACGGTCTAATAGGACGACTTACGCCACGCGGTATGAGGGTGGGTAACTCGAACTCTACTACCGCCACGACAGTTTCTGGCAGGGCTACGCTATATTAAGCCCCAGCTACCAATCACATTCGAATTAACTAGAGCTCCACTGGAAAATACGCTATCGCTGCACTAACATCTTGCAACACAGGAGGTAAACACCAAATATGCTTGATTCAACATACCAGTATGGAGTTCATATCAGACACTAACGACAAATACATGTGTGATACACTCGTATCCAGTAAAATGACACTTTAGGGAAATTTGAACACATCTGAACAAGGAAGATACTGTTAGCTACACTGAACACGAAGACTCATGCATTGATAACAACAGAACAGCAGCACCACTGCCGGAGGCAACATAGAACTATATGCCCGTCACCACCTGTTGTTCCAAACATACGAACATACGATGTGGAAATATTCCTCCGAAGATCGGAATAGCCTTATAAACCATCAACGTTTTTAGAAACTAGGTCCGGACGCTGTGTACGCAATTGCAGTTACCACCACCTGCTATGAACAACAATTCTCAATGACAACAGAACCACTAGAATTATGGAACTGCAGGATGATATTAAATGAAACGCAAAGTGCTATCTTGGGACTACATTTAGGCTAACACCAACAATAATAGGTCTATGGCTGTGAATATAATGTATATTCTGCTTTATGTATTATGTTCCTTTAGAAATTCTGCCTGTGAGAAATCTAACCTGACTGAAGGCTACTCTTGATACCCTTGAACCCAGCAAACTTTGGTCCCTCAACAAGTTGTTAGCAGCACTGGATGGGCGTATTTGGTCAAAACAATTCTTCTAGAACATCCAGCAGACCGCACTGGGTACTGGCACAGGGGCATAGGAATGGGAATTCCGTCCTTTGGCACATTCTTAATCTTGTCCATCAATTGAGTACTATGTCTGTCACAGAGTGAGGGCCATTCACCGACTTGATCACCCAATCCATTACCTGTCAATGAAATTGAGGACAAAAATGTTTAGCGAAAATGACGGAACATACTAGAGTATCTGTCCACACACATTGTGTGACGAAGTACGTATCGTTGAAGAAATGGCAATGTGTGAAGTGTAGAACATTAGTAGGAAAAAAGAGTGCAGTGCAGGGGCAGAAGATAAATGTAGAGTCAATAATACCCATGCTGCTTTAGTAGTTAACAGGTTAAGCAAAAGCGTGGAAAATGGAGGGCGAATTCTTCTAATGGATGTGAATGTGTTGCTGTCATTAGCTTTAGGCATGCATTCGCAATCAACCAAGGAATATGCAGGCACAAACCGACCTTATTCTGCAGCTATGTGCCCAGCAATACAGAGTTGTACCGTCAGTGGTGGACGGGCACAATGCTGCGTCTCTACAGCTAGTTGTGACGAGAGCCCAGCTTCTCTCGCAGCACACCTAGCTCCTAAATAACCTGACAGCGGAGTTCCCTCAATATTCTGCATGCACTGCTGCAGTCTCAGTGCAACTCTTCGGTTGAGTATGTGGTAAGTACCTGCAGCCTTATGGAGCATAACTACGGCTAGGCGATCCCGCTGATGAGCCCTCAACTAGTCCTAATGTCTCTGATCTATGAACTGGAACAACTATGGCGAGGTCGTCCCATGGGTGCCATCGCCTGACACTCTAGCCCATCTCTGGGCGTCTTGGGTTCAACGCGAAGTGCGCTCACATTCCTTCTAACCGCCTTTGGCTGCACTTGTCCATACAATTTACGTCACTGTGCGGCTGAGCTGACACCAGACTTGGCGTCAACAAGGGCCCCGTTGCCACCACGTGCTGCGGCACCGTCTCACCGCTCTGCTCGGGAGATCACCCACGACTAGGACCAGAGAACAGCTCGTGGGCCATCATCATCGTAGAGCTGTATCAATGCAAATAATAATACCTCAACTCTGTAAAGTGTCAACCAGTCTGACGAAGTAGTACCCATGGCAGTCAAAAATATTTTTAGATTTTATGACGAAGCTTGTGTGGCTGATTAACGTGACTTCAACATTTATACTGATCGGCGAAAACATTATGACCACTGCAAGACTGAATACTGGTTGGTACTGTTGGTGGTCTCGTGATGCGGTAAGAAGTAAGTAATTAAGTGGAGCAGAGACTAGTGGATAATCGTTTTAGCGATGATATGCGCCGCAGACGGGAGATAAACGAATGTAAACGAGTTTGAAAAAGTTCTGATTGTTCTGACCCGGGGCCTGGGGACGACAATGTCAAGAACTGTGATGCTGATCGGATGTTCGAGGACTATTTTCGTGAGGATTTATGAAAAGTATTTGAAGGGTGGTGAAGGATGAGTTGGGGGCAAGGTGTTGTAGGTCCACGCTTCATCACAGAACGTACAGCTGGGAGGCTTTCCCGCTCTGGAAAATAGGATAGGCGGCGATCAATGGGGTTTCCTTCGACATCTTAAAATTCCAGTGCAGACATAAGTGTTTGGAGCACACTGTTCAGGATACATTGTGGGATAGTGTGGTCTGCAGCAGACTACCTTTACGTTTTGTCATTTTGACCAGCTATAAAGACAGTTACGATTGCAGTAGATACGGCATCGTTGAGTCCGGGCTGTAAACCAATGCAAAACGCCGAGTGGTTAGAAAAATCGCTTTTGTTGTTAGCACCATGTCAGTGGTCGTGTCCAGATACGTCGTCATCCAGGCAAAAGGCTGTTCGATACTTGTGCAGCGCCAGGGTTTCAGGCAGTTGGGAGCAGAATAACGCTAGGAAGGACACTTACGCGGGCATCCATTAGGTCTGTGGTAGTAACTGAAGGCATCGTGGCAGCTGTGGACCACGCGAACATTACTGCAGCAACCTGCATTATCCACGATGGTTCTCGCTTCTTCCTGCAGGAAAACTGTCCATGTCACAAGGCCAGAAGTGTGACAGCGAACTCGAGCTCATGTCTTGGTCATGAGATTCGCCTGATATCAACCTAGAAGAAGAACTCTGGAATACTATCAGGCGCCAACTACGCACCGAAAAACCAATAGCCCGTAATTTACTGTAACTGCATGATCTGTGTATTGACATACGCTAGCACATACCTCCGGTAACCTACTAAGGACTTGTGAAATCCATGTCACGCAGAATCGTTACTGTATAGTTTTCCAGAGATGGACCAATACACTATGGAACAGGTCGTCATAAGGTTTTGGCTCTTCAGTCTACACACGCGATGACATGCATTATGTAATGTGCTGGATTCACTCATGTCTGTAGATGGTGTCCGCAGCTCGAGTTCTCGCGGTCGCGTTCTTGTTTCTCAAGCACAGGATCCCGGGCTCGATTCCCGGAGGTGTCAGTGATTTTCACTTGCCTCGAGATGATTGGGTGTGCGTGTTGTCATCATCATTTCATCATTATTCATAAAAGTGGTAGGATTAGACTGAGCAAAGGTTAGAAATCCTTACGGGCGCTGATAACAGCGCAGTTGAGCGCCCCTCAAACCAAACATGATCATCTGACCAAGGTGATAGAGGACTGAAATTAATTACCTGATTAATAAACTTTTTCTGATCCTTGACTGGATTTATAATAAAACAAGTAGATGATATTCATTTCAAGAAAGCATTTTTGATTCTGCATTCATTGTGATACTGGAGATCTCATCTCGTAGCTCCCCACACACGTAAATTCAACAGCAACGGTGCCCATTTCTATCTACTTCCACATCTACATCTATACTGTGCAAGCCCCCTGTGAAGTAGATCACATGGTACGTCACCTCTGAGATTCTTATGGGAGTGGGATGTAGGGCACTGTAATATATTCAAAGATTTATCACTTACTGTTGGTTCTACAAACTTTCTAAGCAGCTTTTAACGAGATATTTTCCATCTACCTACAAGCTTCTGTCCGTTCAGTTCATTCAACGTTTTCGTGACACTCTCCCATAGGTTGAACAAACCTGTGACTGTTCGTGGTGCCCTTCGTTACATCCTTTCAACATCACCTGTCAGTCTGATGTGATATGTGTCCCACACACGTCAGTAATGTTCTACAATACAATGCATGAGTGTTTTTTTCTTTTTTTTTTGCAGTCTCCTTCATAGACTGATTACATTTTACCACTATTCGGCGAAGAAACCGCATTCTGGATTCTGCTTCATCTATGTCATCTACCAGGTGTACTGGTATGAAATGAGCGTTTTTTTTTTTTGTGAAAATGAAACACTAATTTTGAATTGAAAAATAAAAACGTTTCAGTCAAAGTACTCACCGTTGCTTTCTCTACATTTTGACGACCTTTCTGGCAATTTGTGGACACCACGCCAATATAAATGTTCGTCTTTTGAAGCAAACCAATCAGACACCCAATTTTCGACTTCTTCGTAGGAATCGAAGTTTCCTCAGCCAATGCGTGTCCCATTGATGAAAACAAATGGTAGTTGGAAGGGGCCAAGTCTGGTGAACACGGCGGGTGGGGTAGCAGCTCCCCCAGCCAAGTGTTTTGATTGTATTCAGAACCAGTTTTGCTTTGTGTGCAGGTCCATCGTCGTATAAAAAAATTACTTTGCCATGTCTTGTGGCTCATCTGGTCTTTTATCTATCAATGCATAGTTCAAATTTAGCATTTATTGTCTGTAGCGATTAGTATTCACAGTTTCACCCGATTTTGGGAGCTCATGATAAACCACACCTTTCTGATCCCACCAAACACAGGGCATTGTCTTCTTGCCGAATCGATCTGGTTTTGCAGTCGATGCTAATGGTTGTCCCGGATTAACCCATGATCTTTCCCGTTTACGATTCTTAAAATAAATCTATTTTTCATCACCAGTAGCATTTCGATGCAAAATTGATTTTCATTCATGGCTTTGAAGCAGAATTTGACAAATGGTTTTTCGGTTTTCCATCTGTCTTTCATTCAATTTATGTGCCACCCATTTTACACACTTTTGGACCTTTCGCATAGCTTTCAAAAGGCAGAAATTGTTTGTTGTGCAACATTTAGCATTGCTACCATTTGCTTCTGACTCAAAGTATCATCTTCATCCAATATTACTTGCAATTCGGCGTCTCCGAACTTTTTTGGTGGTCTTCCACGTTCTTTATTTCTTACACCAAAATCATTATTTCTGAACCGTTGATACCATCTATTGCATGTTGTTTCTGATAGAGCATGATCACCATATGCCTAGACAAGCATTCGATGCGACTCTGCAGCACTTTTTTTCAAATGAAAACTAAAAATTAATGCTTTCCCCAAATCATAACTTTCCGGTACAAAATTCGACGTTGTTAACACGATGAAAACATATGATGTTGTTTGTTCCATGACTTGATGTATACTAAATATCTTTGACAGATAGATGTCATACCAACGAAACAAAACAAAATTAAGGCTCGTTCACAACAAATGTTACCCATCGACACATTTGTATCTTAACGCTCATTTCATACCGCTACACCTGGTATGTCTAGAACTGTGATGGTCCATTTCCATATCATAACGTGCTGTTGCATCCGCGTGTCAGTATGCAATGACCGACTGCAGCTGTGATTCACTGAGGTTACTAAAATGATAGGAGAATGGGAATGGTGGAAAGTGGAAAGTGCTGGTATTTTTCTTGAACAAATTTCAATTATCATATTCTCATAAAACAGAAAATTTAAACATTACACATAATTATATGAGCGACTTCATAGTGGCTTATCACATTCGGCTATAAGACAGCATTATTAGCACACTGATCCGTTTCCGCGATCTGATGACAGTGACTGTCAAAATTAGAGTTCGTAAAAATTACGCATGAAGGAAGGGAGTCTTCCTCCTACTCGTTAACTCTCTAACGTTTACTGAAGGCATTACTACTTACACACACCGAAGGGGATTGCAGGTCTTACAACTTGTTTTTAAAAGCGTCGTTGTGTTGTCCGCCAGCGTTGCTGTCGGCGTCCATTGTGGTCGATGCCTATGAATACCTAGATGCTACCTAACACAGACTTTACATCATGCTCCAGTTGGACCTGGAAAGTCCAGTGACTACTTCTCCCACCGGATCGTGGTTAGACACTGGACTCGTATTCGGGAGGACGATGGTTCAATCCCGCGTCCGGCCATCCTGATTTAGGTTTTCCGTGATTTCCCTAAATCACTCCAGGCAAATGCCGGGATGGTTCCTCTGAAAGGGCACGGCCGACTTCCTTCCCCATCCTTCCCTAATCCGATGAGACCGATGACCACGCTGTCTGGTCTCCTTCCCCGAACCAACCAACCAACCACCGGATCCTGGAAGCAGAAATCTAAACGATCGTCTCACCAGCAGCATACGAAGTGTCACCTTAGTTTCTTCTGTCCTCCATCGCAACGTTCACCCCTTCTTCTAGAACCAGTCCAAGCCGCTCACGAGCTGTCATCCAATCACAAGGTTCAGTTCTCGTGGATCGTCTTCCCATTTAACAATAATTTTCCGGAACTACATACCTACTACGTCACACCAGGATGACCAATGAAATTCCCTCATTTTCAGGCCCAGGGGCCTACAGCTAAAGAAATAATGTCTTTTGGCTCTGTCCTGTCGATGCATCAAAGGAGCGAATTAACACCTTTCGTAAGTAAGTCCAAAGATTCCTATCTGCCTCACATACATGAGGGTCCAGTTACAGGTATTTCAGGGGCGAGAAAGTTACACTCTTAAATTTATAGAATCCTAACATGCCAAATTCTGCTTCACAGAGTGTGCGTAGTGTACACCGTTGTATTGTTCTCCTATAGGCAGACTGGCGTCTTCTTATCTGCGTTCTCCGCCAAATCCCATTCTTGCCCACCTTCCGTGATTTTTAATGTACTTTACAAGGCCCTCCCCACAGAAAAACGCTTTAGGAACGTGGGGGTGGAGGTCATCTTCTGCAAAATTCCAACGATGGCGTTATCTACACACATCAAAAAGAGTTTTCCGTAACGCCGGTTCCCAAAACACCTTAAGATAGACGTTGACTGTGCATATTATATCACGGACACAGTCCCTTGACTGTTCAGTGACGTCACTAAACCCGCCCAGAGACGTACACAACCATGCATGAGCAGCACCTATTGGACGGAGAGGGTCCGACAGCCGATCAGTTCCAGTCATTCTACCAGGAAGGAGGTACAAGTCTTGTGTAGTCTGTAGTTCAACCATGCCTAGACGGTCAATACCGCGGTTCGATCGCATCCGCATTGTTACTTTGTGCCAGGAAGTGCTCTCAGCAAGGGAAGCGTCCAGGCGTCTAGGAGTGAACCAAAGCGATGTTGCTTGGACATGAAAGAGATACAGATACTGTCGATGATATGCCTCGCTCAGGCCGCCCAAGGGCTACTACTGCAGTGGATGACCGCTACCTACGGATTATGGCTCATAGGAACCCTGACAGCAACGCCACCATGTTGAATAATGGTTTTCGTGCAGCCAGAGGACGATGCGCTACGACTCAAACTGTGAGCAATATGCTGCATGATGCGCAACTTCACTCCCGACGTCCATGGCGAGGTCCATCATTGCAAACAATAACGACACTTTGTAGCTCGGTATACACGTTCCAACAACATTCCAACCAGACAATCGTCGGAGACGTGTCTGGAGGCAACCCGGTCGGGCTGAACGCCTTGAACTCACTGTCCAGCGAGTTCCCTGCTGTATTGGGCTGGCATTATGTGGGGCCGATAATGTGGAAGTCGACCAAACCGCCAGTTTCGCCGCATTTCAACTTGCACAAAAACCCAACTCACTGAAATACAAAGCTTAACAAGAACCCTAGCTCTGGATCAGCACGGAGTACTAACACAATTCAATGAACTACATTTGTTTCTTGATGCAAGGCAGCTTCAGGCACTGTGGGAAAGAGTTTTGTTGCCAGTAGCGTTTCCATTCATCGATGGGATTGAATTCAGTTTCCATGAGAGTCCTGGCTGTGTTGAGAGTGGGATATCATGATCTTAGTCTTTTTCCGCTCTGCAGGGAATACTTCGTTCATTATTAGAGGTATGGTTTTATTGGTTATCTTCTGGTATTCATGCAGTAGCGTATTCATACAGTAAAGCGCTCTTCCGTCTCATATCAGGATTGGAAAGTGTGTCAAGATATGTAGCCAGTATGGAGAGCAGATCATACTGACCCACTAACAATTCAAGTGGCCTCGTTAAGTTTTGCGTCTATCTTTTTTACGTGTGAACTGTTTAGGCAGGCAGGCGCACAGTACTCTCCTGCTGAGGATACCAAACCAAGTGTCTGCTGACGATCCCCAACGAGAGGGGTAATGTTTATGAAAAATGTTGTTTCTGGTTTTGAGCTTAGCAAATGTTCATGTTAAGTGCTCCTTCAAAGAAAGTGTCCTGTCTAATGTGATCCCAAGGTGTTTTGGGTGTGTATTATGATGAAGTCTGTCTACTTCAGAATAAATATCGAGGGCTCTGCGTGCCAATCTAATGGACACATAAAAACCTCAAACTTCTGTCTTGTTTGAGTTTGGTTGTAACCTCCATTTGCAGAAATAATGGCTTAGGACATGTAGATCAGAAGTTATGGTTTATTCAATTTCTTAATTTCTTTCAAAAGTTTTGTGTTTGATAGCTATTGCCCAGTCGTCTGCATAGCCAAATTTTCTGGTGTAGGAAGGATACCAGATATATATCTTCTTCTTCTTCTTCGCGGATGAATCACTTATGACCACGCGTAATCAATATTTGTTGACCTTCCTTTTCGCCCAGTATTCCTTCATAAGCAACGAATGGGCTAGCTTTCGTTGCGTAGACCACGTATGTCAGTTTTTCTCTCTTCTTCCTCAAAACCCCGTATGTTTGTGATTTTTCGATTTCATTTCTGTCATGTAGATTTGGAGACTCTAATTCTCTCAGCTCTTTTTCCGTCTGTTTGTACCAGTTCGGTCTTGTAGTTTAGTTCTCTAAAAATGTAGAATTATGCGCGTTAACCTGTTTGAGTCCATTCTTTCTAAATGCCCCGTGAATTGGATTCTTCTCATGCGCATTGTGTCTGTTATTTTGGAGATATTTTTAAATATTTCTGCACTGGCTTTTGGATAATGCACACCATCTTTAGTTCTTGGTCCTAGTATTTTCCTATATTTAGATTAAAGTTCAGTCTTGATCACGTTATGTCTGTTTTAATGAGTAACCGGTTTCGGTTTTTTCTATAAAACCATCATCAGACCTGTGAATAAATTTTAAGAAATACTAGATACCAATCTTTAAATGAATGAATAAGTCTAACGATGTCAAAATTTTTAACAAAATAAAATAAAATTAGTTATACCCTTTGGCTCCCTTGGGTTGGTAGGTGGAGCTCTCCTTGCTGCTGTGCAGTCAACTGATGGTTATGAGTGCTGAGCACGAGCTTAAATATGCAGAGGCTCCGCCTACTTCAAGTCACACTACTTCATAACTGCCAATCAGCGTTCATAATATGACGCCATCGTCAAAGTATAAAAGTAGGAAATACACTAATAACATAAAATTGATTCATTTACATATATGATTAACAGATAGTAGTTGTGTCTACAACTTATTTATATTTTGGATAAAAACAGTGAATTACGATGTGTGATAGCTGTGCCCTCTATGGACAACCTTAATACTATTACAGTGCCAGTTACATCAAAGATGTAAAATCCTTGGCGTTGTGGTATATATCGATTATACCAAGTCGCCTACATCACAATTGCATCTTTGTTGGATGCTGCAGAATCGTCTTGTTTTAACTGTAGTTTTTATGGCAATGTTCTTTATAGCATTAAGTTAGCAGCCAATAGTACGTTCCACATTATGTATATCTGAATAACTGATGAGACTGCTGATGCAGCATATTTTACATACATTGCTTTTGCCATGGGTATAACTAATCTTATATTTTTAAAAAACAAAAGAGTAGATGCTTTTATTATAAAATTTCGTCAAAAAGGTCGTAATAATATTTTTCGCGAAAATATAATTTTCATTGAGCAGCATTGATGATTTGGTTTTCAAATGAGCATATATCTCGATTTCTTCTAGGATATTCATAAGTAAGCCTTTATTTGCATAATGAAGAAGTTGTACATTCTGTCCCCTCATGCTGAGGGGACAGTACAACAGAATTTACAAGTTGTTCATTATGCAAATAAAGGCTTACTTATGAATATCCTAGAAGAAATCGAGATATATGCTCATTTGAAAACCAAATCATCAATGCTGCTCAATGAAAATTATATTTTCGCGAAAAATATTATTACGACCTTTTTGACGAAATTTTATAATAAAAGCATCTACTCTTTTGTTTTTTAAAAATATAAGATTAGTTATACCCATGGCAAAAGCAATGTATGTAAAATATGCTGCATCAGCAGTCTCATCAGTTATTCAGATATACATAATGTGGAACGTACTATTGGCTGCTAACTTAATGCTATAAAGAACATTGCCATAAAAACTACAGTTAAAACAAGACGATTCTGCAGCATCCAACAAAGATGCAATTGTGATGTAGGCGACTTGGTATAATCGATATATACCACAACGCCAAGGATTTTACATCTTTGATGTAACTGGCACTGTAATAGTATTAAGGTTGTCCATAGAGGGCACAGCTATCACACATCGTAATTCACTATTTTTATCCAAAATATAAATAAGTTGTAGACACAACTACTATCTGTTAATCAGATATTTAAATGAATCAATTTTATGTTATTAGTGTATTTCCTACTTTTATACTTTGACGATGGCGTCATATTATGAACGCTGATTGGCAGTTATGAAGTAGTGTGACTTGAAGTAGGCGGAGCCTCTGCATATTTAAGCTCGTGCTCAGCACTCATAACCATCAGTTGACTGCACAGCAGCAAGGAGAGCTCCACCTACCAACCCAAGGGAGTCAATGGGTATAACTAATTTTATTTTATTTTGTTAAAAATTTTGACATCGTTAGACTTATTCATTCATTTAAAGATTGGTATCTAGTATTTCTTAAAATTTATTCACAGGTCTGATGATGGTTTTATAGAAAAAACCGAAACCGGTTACTCATTAAAACAGACATAACGTGATCAAGACTGAACTTTAATCTAAATATAACAATTAATTGATCACTGTATTCCAAAAATGTTTACCAAAATTGTGCTAGTATTTTCCTGATTGTTTTACGCTCTTTCACTTCTAATTCCCCTTTTAGTAGTCTGTGTTGAAGGTTTAGTGTCTCAGATGCGTAGAAAGCTTCGGGTTTAATTACTGTTGTGTAGTGTCGTATTTTGCAGTTCCACGAGAGACTCTTTTTGTTGTAAACATTTTTTGTTAACTGAAATGCCGTCTCCATTTTCTGGACTCTTAATCTGACGGATTTCTTTTCATTATAATTTTCTGCAATCCATTCACCTAAACATTTCAATTCTTTTACTCTAGAGATCTACGTATTACCAAGTTTGAGATCAGAAGGTGCATCTTTGATGACAGTCATAATTTTGTTTTGCCAAATGAAATTTGTTCAAATGGTTCACATGGCTCTGAGCACTATGGGACTTAACATCTGTGGTCATTAGTCCCCTAGAACTTAGAACTACTTAAACCTAACTAACCTAAGGACATCACACACATCCATACCCGAGGCAGGATTCGAACCTGCGAACGTAGCGGTCGCGCGGCTCCGGACTGAGTGCCTAGAATCGCTAGACCACCGCGGCCGGCAATGAAATTTGTAATCCAGTTTTTGCTGCCTGCTCTTGTAATAATTGTAGCTGTTTCTCTGCATCGGTAATGTCTTTGGTGATCAGTGTCATATCGTCTGCAAATCCTAAACTGTCTAATTCTCTGCCCTTACGTTTTGGTCCTAGTCTGTGTGCTTGTGCACTTGCTTTTCTCCGTTCTCGAACAACTTTTTCAAAAGCACAATTGAAGAGCACTGGGGACAGTCCACAGGAGAGGAGCAAGGACTGATTCGGGCAGCTAGTGTCTGTTTCTGTAGTTACTATCCTTCTGTAGTAACTATCCTTCTAGTTAACATGTTGTCTGTTGGTTTTGTTGTCCGTTTCCATGGGACAAGTTGCAATAATTTATAAAGCTGTCCACATCTCCAAACTGTGTCATATGCTGCACTTATATCGGCGAAAGTAACTGATGTTTTCTGCTTCATTTGGTATCCTGCTTCAATAAATGTTGCTATATATAAGACTTCGCCAGCGCAGCTCCGTCCTGGACGGAATCCTCCTTGCTCAAGAGGAAGGTTCCTAAAGATTACCGGACTAATCCGATTGTATAGACTCTTTCAAAGAACTTATAAATAGCGCTCAATAGTGAGACTGGGCTTCGGTATTGCTATGATTTTTGACTGCTTCGTTTTTTGTAGCTCTGAACCAGGTATCATAATGACAACGAAGAACACCGCTGGCCATCATTTCGTGTAGTTCCCACTATTCAGAAGAAATTGTGGGTGGATTCCGTCATTTCCCGGCGCCTTTCCGTGTTTTAGAGTTTTAAGAGCAGCTGAAATTTCCGGTATCGAGAAAGTTCTTGAGAAGTCGGATTGTTCATTCGTGTTTTCTTTTCTTTATTTTTTTTTTAAAAATGTAAGTCTGCGTCTGATGTGTCTTGAATGAATTTTATCCGTTGGTGTCGACAGAAGATGTGCTGCAATCCTATTTCCATAATAATGTCCTCAAGAGCATCAAACCTGTATAGACCCTCTATATACTCCTTCCACCTTTCTGCTTTCCGTTCTTTGCTTAGAACTGGGTTTATATCTGAGCTCTTGATATTCATGCAAGTCGTTCTCTTTTCTTCATAGGTCTCTTCAATTTTCCTGTAGGCAGTATCTATCTTTCCCCCCCCCTCCCTCCCCCGTGATATCACCCTCCACATCCTTACATTTGTCCTCTAGCCATCCCGATTAGCCATTTTGCACTTCCTGTCGATCGCATTTTTGAGACGTTTGTATTCCTTTTTCTGCTTCATTTACTGAAATTTTGTATTTTCTCCTTTCATCACCTAAATTCAGTATCTCTTCTGTTACCCAAGGATTTCTACTAGCCCTCGTCTTTTTACCTACTTGATCCTCTGCTGCCTTCACTATTTCCTCCCTCAAAGCTACACATTCTTCTTCTACTGTATTTGTTTCCCCCATTCCTGTCAATTGTTCCCTTATGCTCCACTGAAACTACGTACAACCTCTGGTTTAGTCAGTTTATCCAGGTCCCATCTCCTTAAATTCCCAATTTTTTGCAGTTTCTTCAATTTTAATCTACAGTTCATAACCAATAGATTGTGGTCAGAGTTCACATCTGCCCTTGGAAATGTCCTACAATTAAAAACCTGGTTCCTAAATCTCTGTCTTACCATTACATAAACTATCTGAAACCTTCTAGTATCTCCAGGGTTCTTCCATGTATACAACTTTCTTTCATGAATCTTGAACCAAGTGTTAGCTATGATTAAGTTACGCTCTGTGCAAAATTCTACCAGGCGGCTTCCTCTTTCATTTCTTACCCCCAATCCATATTCTCCTAATACGATTCCTTCTCTCCCTTTTCCTACTGACGAATTCCAGTCACCCATGACTAATAAATTTTCGTCTCCCTTCACTACCTGAATAATTTCTATTATCTCCTCATAGATTTCATCAATTTCTTCATCATATGCAGAGCTAGTGGACATATAAACTTGTACTACTGTCATAGGCATGGGCTTCGTGTCTACCTTGGTCACAATAATGCATTCACTAAGCTGTTTGTAGTAGCTTACCCACGTTCCTATTTTCTATTCATTATTAAACCTACGCCTGCATTACCCCTATTTGACTTTGTGTTTATAACCCTGTAGTCACCTGACCAAAAGTCTTGTTCCTCCTGCCACCGAACTTCACAAATTCCCACTATATCTAACTTCAACCTATCCATTTCCCTTTTTAAATTTTCTAACCTACCTGCCCGATTAAGGGATCTGACATTCCACGCTCCTATCCGTAGAACGCCAGTTTTCTTTCTCCTGATAACGACGTCTTCTTGAGTAGTCCCCGCCCGGAGATCCGAATGGAGGACTATTTTACCTCCGGAATATTTTACCTAAGAGGATGCCATCATCATTTAATCATACAGTAAAGCTGCATACCCTCGGTAAAAATTACGGCTGTAGTTTCCCCTTGCTTTCAACCGTTCGCAGTACCACGACTGCAAGGCCGTTTTGGTTAGCGTTACAAGGCCAGATCAGTCAATCATCAAGACTGTTGCCCCTGCAACTACTGAAAAGGCTGCTGCCCCATTATTTGTTACAAAGCATAAATCTGGATTATACTCCTGTCTCCTAGTTGCTGATACGAACGTCCTTTTCTTATTTGCATCGAACACCTAATATAACCTATTGCCTTCTACCTAATGTACATTGACTTTGCCATTTCAATCACTTCCCTTATACTTCCATTGAATACGATGGTTGTTAAAATCTCCGAGGTATACGGCTGGGCGCTGTGATACCGTTATGATCTGTGGAAGCCAAGAGATATTTAAGGCCTTGTACACATTAATTACTGTTAGTTTTCCTATTTTTATTTTAACTTCATGGATACCATTGAGATCACATACAGAGCACAGACATGCATTCTTGACTGTCGATCGTACATATGTTTCCACTCCGTAAGTATGGTGGTATTTTGCTCCTAGTGATTCAGACCAAGGAATTTTTCCTCTCTGATTCATTTCGTCTCTATTTTCAGTATGAGTTTCCTAAACAACAACAACACCAATGTTATACTTTGATAAAATCTGCTGTAAGTCTTGGCATACTAATTTACTTACACCTTCGTGCTGATTTGACATATCTTGATTGGTGTAAAGTTTATACTTGGTGGGTCCTGAGAATAACCGTGTGAGTCCATATCTTGTGACAAATTCATTTTAGCCAGAAGATCTCTGAGGTTATCTGGCTGTCTCGTCGTCTTGGCCTTAGATATTTGCCCTGAAGTGATTTTTTTAGCACCACTCTGAGGACATGTGTGAAGTTTAGTATGTCAAGGACGCGAACAGTCATTGTCCCCTTGTGATGCACATGTGCAGATAAACAAAGGATTACAGTTTCAGAAAAAAATTGATGACTTTTTTAAGAGAAAGATCTTTACAAATTGAGCAAGGCAATAACGCGCTCGGCCATCTCTGAACCTTACGCAATCAGCTATTTGGCATGGCATTGGCTGGCATAGTTGTTGGATTCCTAGTGAGGGATATCGGACTAAATTCTGTCAACTTTCCGCGTTACATCGTCAAACTTCCAAGCAGGTTGGATGACGCAGCCCATAATGTTCTGTTCTTGTTCTAGTTTCCGGTCCTGAGACTGGTTTGATGCAGCTCTCCATGCTACCCTATCCTGTGCAAGTTTCTTCATCTCCCAGTACCTTCTGCGACCTACATCCTTCTGAATCTGCTTAGTGTATTCATCTCTTGGTCTCCCTCTACGATTTTTACCCTCGACGCTGCCCTACAGTGCTAAATTTGTGATCCCTTGATGCCTCAGAACATGTCCTACCAACCGGTCCCTTTTTCTCGTCAAGTTGTGCCACAAACTCCTCTTTTCCCCAATTCTATTCAATACCTCCTCATTAGTTATGTAATCTACCCATCTAAACTTCAGCATTCTTCTGTAGCACCACATTTCGAAATCTGCTATTCTCTTCCAGTCCAAACTATTTATCTTCCATGTTTTACTTCCATACTTGGCTACACTCCATACGAATACTTTCAGAAACGGCTTCCACACACTTAAATCTATACTCGATGTTAACAAATTTCTCTTCTCCAGAAACGCTTTCCATGCCATTGCCAATCTACATTTTATATCTTCTCTACTTCGGCCACCATCAGTTATTTTGCTCCCCAAATAGCAAAGCTCCTTTACTACTTTAAGTGTCTCATTTCCTAATCTAATTCCCTCAGCATCACCCGACTTAATTCGACTACATCCCATTGTCCTCGTTTTGCTTTTGTTGATGTTCATCTTATATCCTCCTCTCAAGACACTGTCCATTCCATTAAACTGCTCTTCCAAGTCCTTTGCTGTCTCTGACAGAATTACAATGTCATCGGCGAACCTCAAAGTTTTTATTTCTTCTCCATGGATTTTAATACCTACTCCGAATTTTTCTTTTGTTTCCTTTACTGCTTGCTCAATATACAGATTGAATAACATCGGGGATAGGCTACAAACCTGTATCACTCCCTTTCCAATCACTGCTTCCCTTTCATGCCCCTCGACTCTTATAACTGCCATCTGGTTTCTGTACAAATTGTAAATACCCTTTCGCTGCCTGTATTTTACCCTTGCCACCTTTTGAATTTGAAAAAGAGTATTCCAGTCAACATTGTCAAAAGCTTTCTCTAAGTCTACATAATGCTCTAACCACTCTCAATTCATTAGAGATAAAACATCGTTGTTGGTGAAGGTAGGGTTTGACAAGCATGATGATAGGTAGTAGACTCTAGCTCTGTGCGGGCGGGCGTTGTCTTACTGGAACGTAAGCGCAGTACGGCTTCCCATGAGGGGCACCGAAACGGGGCGTAGAGTTTCGTCGATATGTCACTGAGCTGTAAGCGTGCCGCGGGCGACAACCAAACGAGTCCTGCAGTGAAATGGAATGGCACCACAGAATGTGACTCATGGCTGTCGGGCCGTATGGTAAGCGACCGTCAAGTTGGTGTCCCACCGCTTCCCATGGCGTCTCCAGTCACGTAATAACTTTGTCATTAGGGCTTAATTCGGAAGGGACTCATCACTGAGTATTATACTACTTCAGTCAATCATATTCCAGTCCGAAGGCATGTCTGGAGAAGCCCCGGGCAGCGATGGGTAACAACGTGACTATGGCCAGCCATGTGACACGAGAAGCAGAAGTGATGGTCGGGGGTACCACTTCATTCGATAGGAGGGCCCGTTTGATTGTCATCAATGATACGCTTACAGCACAACTATATTTCCGCGGCGTTCTACATCCTGCTGCGTTGCCCTTCACGATAAGGCATCCTAGGCTTACTTTACAGGAGGACAATGCCCGCCTACACACGATGAGAGTTTCTATTGCTTGTTTTCGCGCCACCTACCTTCGCCAGAAAGGTAGCTGGATCTGTCCTCTGTTCAGAACGGTTGGAGTATTATGGGCTGGGCCCTCCATCTAGCTCGGGGTTTTGACGACGTGACGAGGCAGTTGGGCTGAATTTAGCACTATATCTCTCAGGAGGACATCCAACAACTCTAACAATCAATGCCAAGCCGACTGTCTGAAGCATAAGTGCAAGAGCTGAACCAAAATCGCTATTTTTTTATTGTGCTTTATTTGTTTTAGAGTGTATTTACATTATGTCTCGTTGACTCCTGCTTTGCAGTAATTGTTACGTTCTTGTGTAAGCTAACTTTTCGTCGTGTGATTTCTCTCTGTTATTAATTGACTACAATTTTTAATCATTTGGTGTGTTGTTAACGTGTCGGATTTAATAGTTAAAATACATTGGTCACTTTGAAATGACTGGATGAAAGAGATGTGTGTTCCCTTCGTCGCACCAACTTACCGCATAAGCTAGAGCCGAATCTTCGACAACAAGCTCATTTTAAGGGATATTTTCACATATATTGTTAGTGGGGAACTGTTGAATAAATTTTGTGTAAGATACGTTTGTCAGTTGCATTTTTCACTATCATTCCTGTACCCCGTTCTGCCGAAATGCATTTGTCGACTTTTATTCTTTGCAGTCTTGACATTACGTTTAACTGTTAGCCATTGCTACCAGCTTTACTGCAAATGCACATCGTAATATGAGGACAATTTTCGTACTGGAAAAGAACTTGAAAAATTCTCTTACAAGCCGAGAGGAGGTTCAAGGAGGTAAAACGACGGGACTGCAGCCCAGCTATTGTGACATTCGCCTGTAAAACGCAGCTCCCCGGTTTACTGCCGCTACTGCCTTGAAATGGGATATTCCACAGCGACGCGGCAGAACTGCAACTACTGTACAAGTTGTGTCGCAATAAAACTGAACAGTTGATATCATGTCTCTTATGTTAGAAATGTACGCTAAAATGTCGGTGCCAAAAGAACAGCGAACTCTACAGGATTTCCCCAGGGAAACCAAGCGCTCTCGAACCGATGTTAACGTTGATCGCTTTGTGAAGACAATTTTTTCTTATCCATTGGTTACATACTTTTCTTCTTCTTCTTAACTTTGGCCTTAGACACCCAATTCGTTCTCTCCATTCTGTCACCACTCTTTCTGTTCCTGGCTTACATGGCACACTTTCCATTTCTCAGCCCCATTACCTCCGCCCTCTTGTTGATATCACCCTTCAGTCTCGTCAGTGGTCTTCCTCTATCTCTTCTGCCCCCAATTAAGCCCAATTATGTTACTCGCAGTAGCTTTTCTTCATCCATCACAATTATGCGTCTCGTCTATATCACTTGTTTTCTCATTCTCTAGTAATATCAGCCTGCGAGTATAGTTCTGTCAGTTTCTGGTATTTAAGTACCCACCATGCCTGTGACAGGAGGTCACATTTGGGACCAAATACCTTAATGTATTTCAGACCTATACAGGGCGACTGAGGGAATTTACGAACTGCCTTAAAATCAATTTTTCTAAAGATGCTTCCCAAATATCTAAATACGCCTGCTCTTTTCAAAGTGAATTCGTCAACTATGAATGAGGTTGCAACATTGGGTGCCGTCTTTACGAACATGTACTCTGCCCTCTCCCCTTTAATTTATGATACTGATTTCCTTGTAATTTTCCTGTAAGAAAATGTCATGAGCTGCAGCTCCTCTTTGCTGTCACTTGTTACAGTATCTTCGTCCTCTTATGCAAGCTCATTTACTGTGTTACTTTCTAGTCTTATTGAAGATCGGTCTATTTTGTTTTACTTCCTCTGTCTTTTCTAAATTTAAATTACAAAGCGTCGGAGATAGTGCATCTTCTTGTCTACGAAAATTTCTGACTTCAACATGCTCTTACATTCCTGTACTGACGTTTACTCTGCCACAGTTTTCCTCCAAGCACATCCGTACTGAACTTAATAACTTTCGTGAAAAGTGGAACCCTTTGGTAACAACGGTCGATGGCCCCTGTGTAAGCTGTCATAGGCTTTTTTGATGGCAACAGAATCTACATGAATATCAACTTTATGTTATCAAAATTTCTCCGTTTCTTTTCTGAGCGTAAGAAGCTAATATATAGTTGATCTGTTCGTACTAAAATTGCACCGGTAGTCCCATATAATTCTTTCTACCACTGAGATCATTCTGTTCAGTAGACACTGCGTAAGAATTTTCTAGCAAAAGTGTGCCACAACGTCACCCGTAGGACGGTCGACCGTGGAGATTATTCGCCTAGCCTGTCACCCCTCCCAAACCCCTCCTTTGCAGTCGAGCTCCCTACACTTGCGATTGTATCTTACTTTTAATGCTGCTTGGATCTTTCATTTTATACAAAAAGAAAATTAAAACATGTCACCAATGGACTCGTGTTCAAAGTTGTCAGACGGCCTATATTACATATACATTATTTTGTTTGAACATGTTACAAATCGTGGATGTTCTTTCGATATAATCGAGGATTTACTATATATAAAATTTCCATGGTTTATGTGGTCACATTTCATGGGCGTTCTACCTGCGACTTGTGGGATGTAGTTACGATCTTTTGTTATTATCTACTAATCAGCCATCCTTTCCCTACTTCAACCCCGACCAACCCGACCCATCCTTCTCTCCCCCAAGCACACATCCCTCCAATTATCCGTGCACCCCACCTCCACTTCGCCTCCATTTTGCCTTCCTCTCCTACCCTTCCCCTGGGGCATTTCTAACAACTGGGCAAAAAAAAAAAAGGTTACCGAAACACTCATGTATGTTTTACAGTTACATAGGTATCCAAGCCTTTCCCTGGGGATTTCTAGCAACAGGGAGAAAAAGAAAGGTGACCGATACACTCATGTGTATTTTAAACATGTAAGGTTAGCTCTGACGTTGTTGTTATTTTACTTACTTTTTAATAAACTTCGATAATATTTTAATATTGCCATCAATTTGTATTCTAAATGGCATGATTATTTTTATCTATAGTTGCGTAAACCCCTTTGCATAATATGACCTCTAGTAAATGACATGATTATTTTTATCTATAGTTGCTTGTAAACATTTTCATAATATGAGCTCTAGTAAATTTTTTCTTCTCTTCCTTTGTAATGATTGTTGTTACCATAATTTGACTATCGGCCTATGTATGGCTAGTCATTGTACATATGACGCGTAGTTTTTTTGATTTTCTTTGTACTAATGGTTTAGCCTTCTTTCAATTACGTCCATGTAGTATTTACGTTTTTCCTGTCTTGGTACGTTTTGCGTTTCCTTCCATATTCTCATATACTTGTCTTTTACCTGCTGAAGCCCCATATTTTCTATAGGTCTACGTATCATCATACCAACCTTCTGTCTACGATTTGTTGCCTGTGGACTTGATTGAACCAAATCTTATCTAACCTCTTCGGATTGCCTGAAATTTAGGGAATTACCATGTTTATTGTTTCACTCACCTGAGACCAGTCACTATTGATAGCACAGACACCTGCCTCTTCCTCAGATCTCTTTAGGTTTTCTGTCGTCGTTGACTCGAATATTCTATTAATACCTGCCTCTTTTAATCGGTGTACCTCATAAGATATCAGCTACATTTAATGATTTCAAATTATGTTGATCTCTAATCGGTTGCATATTAATAATCCAGAATAACACATCATCACTGAAAACTGTTACATGACAACGTAAATACAACCTCTAAGTACTAAGACTTTCTGAGACAAAACATTAAGAAATAGCTTCAACTGATTTAATGGATGGTTTTAATTCGAATCACTGCTACAGTCCTAGTTAGACGCAAGTTGTTACTATTCTTATATTACTAAAAATTTATACATGAAATGATTGCCTGAAAATGCAACAAGTCAGACTCAGTAAATTTCATCTGTGACGATATAAAGAGCGAATGAACTCATAGATATTTCAGTACTGAAAATAATTTAAAAACTCTTAATTATTACGATTTATTTAGAAACAGGCAGCAAATAAGAATAAAGTTACTTCTTTAAGCATCTGCCGGCCGTGGTGGCCGAGCAGTTCTACGCGCTACAGTCTGGATCCCCGCGACCGCTACGGTCGCAGGTTCGAATCCTGCCTCTGGCACAGATGTGTGTGATGTGTGATGTCCTTAGGTTAGTTAGATTTAAGTAGTTCTAAGTTGTAGGGGACTGATGACCTCAGAAGTAAAGTCCCATAGTGTTCAGAGCCATTTGAACCATTTTTTAAGCATCTACTCTGTGTCTCAACTGAAACAAGTAAAAATAATACATTAGAACATAAATATCTATTTTTCGTAATTTCAAAGCTAATAGAATGATAAGGTTACTGCGTTTTATAATACTTTCCTGAACAGAATATTTTCTTCATTCTTCTTCAACTCCTTCTATGAGATCACAATTAGCAAGCCGAAGCATATGCGAAGGCAAAATTTCAAGTCACCAGCGCAGTCTCCCTGTTGCAACAAGCGCACCCTACCAGATCAAATGTATAGCTTACTTTCCGGCAAAATATACTACTTCAAGTTTTTTTTTTTTTTTTTTTTTTTTTTTTAGACTGTGCACTGTGATTCAACTCAGCGGACGAAGTAGACACCGTCTTAAAAGACTACCGTAGTCATTGTGGAGTGTTGCTGATAGTACAGAAGTTGTACCTGCCAGACACGTGACTGTCCACCACTGAAATAAGCCATGTCAATAAGGAGGTCAATGAGGCAGCCGGTTGTACAGAAACGAGGCGTGACAGAATGGCAAATGGAGCTATCGTGTGCGTGGTCACGCCGTGAATGAAGCTGTCCAACTCTTTCGTATATTACCGCGGAGTCTCCAACGTGTCTGCAGGGCATAGGGTACATTTCGCAACCGTTTAACACTGTGATAGAAACGTGAGCGTAAGAGATCATAACTCACAAGGAGGATGGACTGTTATCACTCTTTGTCACCCACAATCTGTTTCAAACCCTACAGGAATTCTTGTTCACAGTGAATGCAGGTCTATCTCAACAAGGTTCCGAGCGAAAATTACGAAAGGAGCAGCGTCTAATTGACATTACGAATCTGGAACTTCACTGAACGCTGTTGCTGAAATTGGAACATAATATTTAAGACAGCACTGCTCCTTACAACACAGAAGCTGGACATCAGTTAAGAGGAGGCATATAGTGCGGTCAGCAAAAACGTGGTTTTATTTCTTTTCAAATTATGAAAGGTCTCAGTTTTTTCATTGAACCAGTCAGGAGTTTAATACCCATTGTTTTGAGGGTATAGTTCATATAAAAGGTGGTACTGAGATGTTTTGTTTGTGTTGTTCACCCCACGACTTCTTTCCACTCATTCAGGTTACCACAAACATGAACCATCCAGTTTGTTTCAACATCGTCAGTAATCAAGTTTTGTCCTTTGCTCTACGTCTCCATAATGCATACGTCATGGACACTGCAGTCCTTTAATATGAGGACAATGCTGCTGAAGTAGTTGAAGGCAAAACATTCGTGTTTTGATGAACTCTGAGGCTGCATATCCCACTTCGAAAGCTCCTAAATCAATCGATCTTAATCCCACAGAAAATGTCTCGGATTGTTAGGAACAGCAGGTGAAACAATGGCAATCAACCTATCCGCAGTTTGGTAGCTGTACAGGAGCTAATCATCATTGAGTGGCATCATATGGGTAGGGAATGCCTGAAAACACTCCACTCTACATTGAATTGACGCCTTTAGGAAGTATAGAAACTGTGTTACAGGGTACTAGCCCGATGGCTCAAGAGTTAAATGAGGAAGGGGGTGGAGTGGGATTGACTAATTAGGGTTCTATGCCTCAGTTTGTAAACGCGGAAACCTTATGCCATCGCTTTATTGTCCGTCTGTATGTGTGTCTGTCCGACTGTTGAGATTCCTTTTTCTCAGAAACGAGTAGATGCATTAGGTCAAGATTTATGCAGTCAGTGAAAGTCTATGGTTTGTAAAACATTTAAACTGGAATTCCACCAAAAGAGCGATCATTTATGTTACATATATTGTTCTCGAGAAGTCACTCATTAAAACCTATATGGCACTTTTAATTGACCTAGAGTCATGAAATTTGGCAAGAAGCAAGATTGTACAGCACAAGTAATGTAAAAAATTCCCAAACCTGTTAATATGTAAAAACTTTTTTCTAAATATTTGGTGTCATTTTCTATCCACGTGTCTATTTTGTCCGGCCGTTCATTGAAACGTCTTTCTCTAGAACAGTTTGTCATATGGAGTTCAACTTTATGTCACATACTATCGATGTGAAATTGTAGGCTGCTAGGTGAATGTAGTGAAAAGATATGGGCATTTATATCAAATATTTTGATACTCGAAAACTCTTTCATCAAAACCTATGATGTAATTCCTTTTGTCCTAGAATAACGAAATTTGGTAACAAGCAAGGTTTCGTAGTACAAATTAATAAAAACGACCGGAAAGTGTTAATTCGTTGTTACATCGCACGAAAATAATATTCCTTTTGTCATTTATTTTCCGACTTGAAACTTGAAATTAAAACCATCTCGAAAGTCTTGGAATCCGTCGGACTGATATCTCGCCAGCACCGACGTTATTAAGAGGCAAAAATTGTAAATATCGTCGATTCCCGGAATGGATAAATTGTGTATATACATAACTGAGTTTGTATGGACAGCTCAGAGCACTAGTTCTACTCGCACCTGTGAGAAAAGCGCGGCATCCACCATGGTAAAGACCATCCTTACCTCCTTAGCCCAAATTTTGGCCACTGAATGGTCGAGTGACATATTTTTCTCTGACAATGGCGCTTAATTCATGGCCTCTCACTTTAAGTACACCCGTGCCGCCAATGGCATCAAACATATTTCTAGCCCTCCGTTCCACCCTTCCTCCAATGGTGAAGCTAAACATCTGGTCCGGACTTTTAAGCAGCAGGTGATGAAGGCAGTCAAATCCGCCATTACGGTGGCTCTTACTTTGTTTTTGACCAGTTATCATGCCACCCCTACTAAAGTCACAGCACTGTGGAGATCCTCCATGGTTGTCAGCTTCTGCCCTTGCTTCATCTGCTGCAATTGTCGCTGTTGGAACCCCGCTCACATCCATCCCGTTGTTACACCCTCAGCATGGCAGTGTTGGCACGCTCCTACGGGAGAACAGAGGTTTGGGCGCCAGCAATGGTAATAGCCATCCACTGGAGACGAGTTAAGCCGAAATGCAGAAGGGACTCGAGCGCCGTGACCACAAACAGTATAAGTAGGCTGTTTAGGCTGTTTATGTTTTTTTATTGGTAACGCCACGTAGAATTACCCATGGTCTAGGGGTAGCGTCTTTGATTCATAATCAAAAAGTCTTCGGTCCCGAATTCGATCGCCGCCACTGCCTAAATTTTGATAAATAATCGGCATTGGCGGCCGAAGACTTCCGGCATAAGAAGTCAGCCTCATTCTGCCAACGGCCTTGTCAAAGAGGGCGGAGGAGCGGATAGAGGTTCAGGGCACTCTATTGTCCTAGGGGTGGGGAAATTGTCCCTAAAGGCGGAAGAATCACCAATGATCAACGACATGAGGATGTAGAAGGCAATGGAAACCACTGCATTGAAGACACGTAACGTGTATCCACAGGACATGTGGCCTGTAATTGAAGAAGCGTCATGATGATCTCTCCATTGGCAAAAGATTCCGGAATAGTCCCCGATTTGGATCTCCGGGAGGGGACTGCCAATGGGGAGGTTACCATGAGAAGGAAAGGATAACGTTCTACGAGTCGGGGCGTGGAATGTCAGAAGCTTGAACGTGGTAGGGAAACTAGAAAATCTGAAAAGGGAAATGCAGAGGCTCAATCTAGATATAGTAGGGGTCAGTGAAGTGACGTGGAAGGAAGAGAAGGATTTCTGGTCAGATGAGTATCGGGTAATATCAACAGCAACAGAAAATGGTATAACAGGTGTAGGATTCGTTATGAATAGGAAGGTAGGGCAGAGGGTGTGTTACTGTGAACAGTTGAGTGACCGGGTTGTTCTAATCAGAATCGACAGCAGACCAACACCGACAACGATAGTTCAGGTATACATGCCGACGTCGCAAGCTGAAGATGAACAGATAGAGAAAGTGTATGAGGATATTGAAAGGGTAATGCAGTATGTAAAGGGGGACGAAACTCTAATAGTCATGGGCGACTGGAATGCAGTTGTAGGGGAAGGAGTAGTAGAAAAGGTTACAGGAGAATATGGGCTTGGGACAAGGAATGAAAGAGTAGAATAATTGAGTTCTGTAACAAGTTTCAGCTAGTAATAGCGAATACCCTGTTCAAGAATCACAAGAGGAGGAGGTATACTTGGAAAATGCCCGGAGATACGGGAAGATTTCAATTAGATTACATAATGGTCAGGCAGAGATTCCGAAATCAGATACTGGGTTGTAAGGCGTACCCAGGAGCAGATATAGACTCGGATCACATTATAGTAGTGATGAACAGTAGGCTGAAGTTCAAGACATTAGTCAGGAAGAATCAATACGCAGAGAAGTGGGGTACGGAAGTACTAAGGAATTACGAGATTCGTTTGAAGTTCTGTAACGCTATAGATACAGCAATAAGGAATAGCGCAGCAGGCAGTACAGTTGAAGAGGAATGGACATCTCTAAAAAGGGGCCATCACACAAGTTGGGAGGGAAAACATAGGTACAAAGAAGGTAGCTGCGAAGAAACCATGGGTAACAGAAGAAATACTTCAGTTGATTGATGAAAGGAGGAAGTACAAACATGTTCCGGGAAAATCAGGAATACAGAAATACAAGTCCCTCAGGAGTGAAATAAATAGGAAGTGCAGGGAAGCTAAGACCAAATGGCTGCAGGAAAAATGTGAAGACTTCGAAAAAGATATGATTGTCGGAAGGACAGTCTCAGCATACAGGAAAGTCAAAATAACTTTTGGTGACATTAAAAGCAACGGTGGTAACATTAAGAGTGCAACGGGAATTCCACTGTTAAATGCAGAGCAGAGAGCAGATAGGTGGAAAGAATACATTGAAAGCCTGTAGGGTGAAGATTTGTCTGATGTGATAGAAGAAGAAACAGGAGTCGATTTAGAAGAGATAGGGGATCCAGTATTAGAATCAGAATTTAAAAGAGCTTTGGAGGACTTACGGTCAAATAAGGCAGAAGGGATAGATAACATTCCACCAGAATTTCTAAAATCATTGGGGGAAGTGGCCACAAAACGACTATTCACGTTGGTGTGTAGAATATATGAGTCTGGCGACATACCATCTGACTTTCGGAAAAGCATCATCCACACAATTCCGAAGACGGCAAGAGCTGACAAGTGCGAGAATTATCGCACAATCAGCTTAACAGCTGATGCATCGAAGCTGCTTACAAGAATGATATACAGAAGAATGGAAAAGAAAATTGATAATGCGCTAGGTGAAGATCAGTTAGGCTTTAGGAAAAGTAAAGGGACGAGAGAGGCAATTCTGACGTTACGGCTAATAATG
This sequence comes from Schistocerca nitens, assembly GCF_023898315.1. Taxonomy (NCBI): domain Eukaryota; kingdom Metazoa; phylum Arthropoda; class Insecta; order Orthoptera; family Acrididae; genus Schistocerca; species Schistocerca nitens. The sequence goes on along the minus strand of NC_064619.1, from coordinate 26,661,142 downwards.
GAAGCAAGGCTAAAGAAAAATCAAGACACTTTCATAGGATTTGTCGACCTGGAAAAAGCGTTCGACAATATAAAATGGTGCAAGCTGTTCGAGATTCTGAAAAAAGTAGGGGTAAGCTATAGGGAGAGACGGTTCATATACAATATGCACAACAACCAAGAGGGAATAATAAGAGTGGACGATAAAGAACGAAGTGCTCGTATTAAGAAGGGTATAAGACAAGGCTGTAGCCTTTCGCCCCTACTCTTCAATCTGTACATCGAGGAAGCAATGATGGAAATAAAATAAAGGTTCAGAAGTGGAATTAAAATACAAGGTGAAAGGATATCAATGATACGATTCGCTGATGACATTGCTATCCTGAGTGAAAGTGAAGAAGAATTAAATGATCTGCTGAACGGAATGAACAGTGTAATGAGTACACAGTATGGTTTGAGAGTAAATCGGAGCAAGACGAAGGTAATGAGAAGTAGTAGAAATGAGAACAGCGAGAAACTTAACATCAGGATTGATGGTCACGAAGTCAATAAAGTTAAGGAATTCTGCTACCTAGGCAGTAAAATAACCAATGACGGACGGAGCAAGGAGGACATCAAACGCAGACTCGCTGTGGCAAAGAAGGCATTTCTGGCCAAGAGAAGTCTACTAATATTAAATACCGGCCTTAATTTGAGGAAGAAATTTCTGAGGATGTACGTCTGGAGTACAGCATTGTATGGTAGTGAAACAAGGACTGTGGGAAAACTGGAACAGAAGAGAATCGAAGCATTTGAAATGTGGTGCTATAGACGAATGTTGAAAATTAGGTGGACTGATAAGGTAAGGAATGAGGAGGTTCTATGCAGAATCGGAGAGGAAAGGAATATGTGGAGAACACTGATAAGGAGAAGGGACAGGATGATAGGGCATCTGCTAAGACATGAGGGAATGACTTCCATGGTACTAGAGGGAGCTGTAGAGGGCAAAAACTGTAGAGGAAGACAGAGATTGGAATACGTCAAGCAAATAATTGAGGACGTAGGTTGCAAGTGCTACTCTGAGATGAAGAGGTTAGCACAGGAAAGGAATTCGTGGCGGGCCGCATGAAACCAGTCAGCAGACTGATGACCAAAAAAAAAAAAAAAAAAAAAGCGCCACGTAGCGCTCTCTATGAAAATCACTGGCTGTGCTGTGTGCAGTCTGTGGCTGGTTTGCATTGTTGTTTGCTATTGCAGTGTCGGGCAGCTGGATGTTAACAGCGCGTAGCGTCGACCAGTTGTAGGTGAGCCGCAAGCAGTGGTGGATGTGGGGAGAGAGATGGCGGAGTTTTTAGAGCGGAGGATCTGGACGTGTGTCTGTCAGAGACGGTAAATTTTTAAGACTGGATGTCATGAACTGATATATATATTATGACTTTTGAACACTGTTAAGGTAAATACATTGATTGTCTCTATCAAAATCTTTCATTTGCTAACTATGCCTATCAGTGGTTAGTGCCTTGAGTAGTTTGAATCTTTTATTTAGCTGGCAGTATTGGCGCTCGCTGTATTGCAGTAGTTTGAGTAACGAAAATTTTTGTGAGGTAAGTGATTCATGAAAGATATAGGTTATTGTTAGTCTGGGCCATTCTTTCGTAGGGATTAATAAAAGCCAGGTTGCGCTGTGCTAAAAATATTGTGTGTCAGTTTAGTGTTGATCAGAATAGGTAAAGAGCGAAATGTCTGAGTACGTCCAGTTCTGCTCGTGCTGCACTCACGTAGTGAGTGCGCCACGGTCGCGCCACGTGAAGCAATGGCCAATACCGTTTTTCTACATCTGTATCTACATATAACTCCGCTAGCCACCACGCCGTGTGTGGCGGAGGCCACAATTGGCACCAAAGTCATATTAACCGCCCCCCCCCCCCCCCGCCCACCACTCTGTTCCACTCGTAGATCGCGTGAGGGAAAAACGACTGTCTAAACCCCTCAGTGCGAGCTCTAATTTCCCTTCTCTTTGACTGGTGATTATTGAGCGATTTGAAAGTTGGTGGTAATAATATATGCTCTACATCCTCGGCGAAGATCGGGTTTCGGAATCTAGTGAGCAGCCCCTTCCGTTTAGCGCGTCGTCTATCGGCTAGTGTGTCCGATTTCAGACTTCCTATGACATCCGTAACGCTCTCGCGATGGCTAAATGTACCAGTCACGAATCTTACCGCTCTTCTTTTGACCTTCTCAATTTCTTTAATCAGAGGCAACTGGTAAGGGTTCCATACAGACGAACAATACTCTAGGACTGGACGTAATGTAAGCAATTTCTTTGTTGAAGGACTGAATCGCTTCAGGTTTCTAGCAATAAACCGCAATCTAGAGTTCGCCTTGCCCCTTGCTGTTGTAATCTGATCATTTCATTTTAGATCATTCTGAATAATCACACCAAGATACTTGACAGGTGTTACCGCTTCCAAAGTCTACGCATTTATTTTGTACTCTTACATTAATAGGGATTTTCACCTTGTTGTACGCAGTCGGTTACAGTTACTAATATTGAGAGGTAATTGACAGTCATTACACCACACATTTATTTTCTACAAATCCTCATTGATTTGTTCACAACTTTCGTGTGATGCTACTTTCCTGTACTTCGCAGCTGTTATAAACATCGCTGATCCCGACCGCTCAGTTAGTCGTGTACTTTGTCAGAGAATTCGTTACTATCTCCACCGCAATACCGACAATTCGTAAACGACTTCGTTTTGGTTTTGGTTTTCCTGTTTTGGTCTCGATTTAAATTGTGGTTCGTCCTTGACCTGTTGACAGCGTTCTGTCGAAAGGTCATTGCACTTCGTTGTTGCATACGTTGTTACTGACTTGCTCTTTTTGTGTAGGGTGCGCCGTTACCTCTTTTGCTCGACTTTGGCGTAGGTTTGAGTCCCGTCCGCAGGCGGTCTTCATGCCTTGTGTCGTCATCGTTTGTCTCCTGTTTTTCTAACTTGTTCACTTTTACCCGGCTACTCGCAGGTATAGCATTGTTCATCTTTATTCATCCCTGGGATTGTATATGGAAATGACTAGTAGTTGGTAATCCTGGATAAGGATGTAGTAGGAAATAAGAACCTAACACAACTAATGTGGAAACTGAACTCATCTCTGCAATGAACTTTGCAAGTGATTTCCTGAAACATGAACTCACTCTGTGGAAAATCTGCCACAGTAACTCTGCATTCAGTAATCAACGGTACAATTTAGCTTCACAACAACAGTTTGTGGTCAGAGCACGATTCTTCTCTCACTATTTACCGAAACTAGTAGTTTCATGGTCATATGAGGTGGACTAAATAAACATATAATAATGTGTCTCTCCAATGTTAAACGTATATTTCACTCACCTTATAAGATCTCGGCACTACCAGGCTCAGTAAAAGACGAACAGGCACTTCTCATATGGGTTTCTACCAAACTCCAGCCCAGTGCAATAAGGCATACATTGCGGAAACTGTATGCACGGTATGCAACGGCGTGGTTATTTGTGTTTCGTACTACAGAAAAACAATTCCATTCAACTTTCGGTCATTTCTTCTTTTGCAGTCGTGTCCACATGCCTTTGCTGTTAGAACAATGAGAAATATCCGTCGGACAGAAAAAGCTGTAGCGGAAGCTAGTCACACTACACATCCCTATGCATCACATAAAAATGTTTTTCAGTATCAGGTTATGTGAACGATTAATTGGAAGGTAGTTAAAAAATAAAAACTTCAGTATATTGTGATTTGTTTGGTGCAAAATACCGCAACATCTGTGCTAATCGTAAGTTACAGTTTCGTCATTCACATGAGATCACACTCACATGTAGTAACCTCTTTATGGTAACCAACCAAACCAGTTACCAAAAGGATTAACAAACCGATTGCCTGTGACAGAGTGCTCAGCTCAAATATTACCCAGTCTTACCACTACGGATGTAGAGTTTATGGTCACGCCTTGTATAACATGCCACGCTGATTTTGGTTATTGAACAGTCAGACTTCATAAAGTAAAATCAGAGTTTCAAGTGCTCGTCTTTTTCACACGTTCGCGTCCACTTTGTACGGTCACGTTTTGATCATTAGTCCGTATAATTAAACAAATAAGCAATATTTAACGAAAGTCGCATTAATCTGAAAAAGTACTATTGTTTTTAGTTCAGATATTTGAGAAGCACGCATTGGGAAAGAAATTCAAATCTCTGTCCTATAATATGTGAAGGAGAGCTTTTCAGGATGACAAAAATGTGAAAGAAATCAACGCTAACCTCAGAAGATGGGCTCAGGCTCGAAACTAGTAATGGTATCACAAAAGCATTTCAAGAAAACTTATGCCACGATGTAGTATTTCCTACGGTGTAATTTATTGGAACTGAAGTTAGCAAGATAGGTCAAAAGAACCATAGTTCAACATCTGGGCAGTTTCGCCAATATGCACACGGTGTACTGATCTAGGTGAGAGGACTATTAATGGAGGTCGTATCTCTAAACCCTAATTTAGAGGAATTAAGCCTTTGTATTAACAAATTTCTGACCCAATAAACAATTTATTGTCGGAATCTGTCTTTGAGAAGTGGTAAGGAGTTAACTCAGTGGTTCACACTTACAAAATACTGCACAACTATTAAAAGACACTCGTAGGTTTGTATAAAAATAACAACCTGTAACAGAACACTTTGCAGTTTGGCTTTTTGAGACAGTTTGTAAGCACTGGACTTAGATATGGAAGTGGCAAACGCCTGGTATTACTTCTGGAAATTATTTGAGTGATCAAATGGATCGATGGAACTATTCCTACAGGATCTATTGCAGAATACTGAACTCGTCAATCCAAACCCGTGAGCTACTTATTTCGTGGAACATGAACACATACCGCTAAAAATGTGCCACAAGAAATCTGCATTCAGCAACCTACTACATAACTTACTTTCATACCAGAAAATCTGCGTTCGGAATAGGAGGTATTTATGATTATTAATGTGGTGAAATTAGGTGACATCAAAATTAATTCATCAGCTACATTATTTACAGCCATTGCTAGACGAAAGTGGGTGCCTTACTACATGTGTGCAGAAGGTGTCGCCAAGTGAAAGCTGCACAGGAAATATGCATGAAAAGGTAATACACAGAATTGTAGTTTGGGGTGTGTTGGTGCACAGTACCCATTTGAACTAGGAACATTGGATCAAAAGCATCTGGTTTACTGCGGTACAGTGACCTTTTGCGCAATCATTTCAACAGCTGTGTTACTGTATCAATGTTACAGTATATTAATCAAGGTTTGAAACGAACCGGAGCTGGCGCCCAGGGAAATTGTCCGAATCGATTAGATCCTTTTACAAAAGATTTTAATGGGGCTGAAATTTACGCGCAGCTAACAGCCCATTTCATATGCGCACCGTTACAATTTTACGTGCAAAAGCAGTCACTCTCATTCGGATTTTACGTGGAAAAACAGTCAGCCTTAAATAACACTGGATTGGAGCGCGACTAATGTTTCAAATTTGATTCTCCAGTATGTTGAACCTTAGACTGAGAGGAGTATTAAATCCAGCTTGTTTGAATTTTACGAGCGGAAAACAACTTATATGTGGGAGGTTTCTGAAATGTACCACTTCTGTACTTTAAAATTGTACGAATTGGTTCATATTTTTCACGAACGTAGGTAAATAGGTAAAGTCAAAACTGATTTTTATAGTAATCGTTACAACATGCCGCTGTCAAGATACAATGGTTTAAAGTATAGCTCATTGTAGCACATAATACTCGTCCTTATGTGAAATTAATGCACGGAAACGGTTTAAAGTGAATCATATAACTAATAAATGCATTTTACGATAATTTTGAAAACACGCTTCCAAAAGTCTAGCTTCATTAGGATTTTACGTCAAAAAACACGTTTATGAATATCTTATGTGTCGCAGTTCTATGTCTCATATTTGTGAGAATAGGTTCTAATTTTGTGAGAAGGTAGACAGGTACATGTAATTAACGGTCTTCCCGTTGTTTTAGGGAACCTTTATCCGTTGCCACGATATAGCAGTCTAAAGTTGCACATAAAGTTCACTTAAAAACCGGTTTTAGGCGAACTGTACTTGCTGAGACGATTGAAAGTGATATAGATTATATTAAAAAAGATATTCTCGCGGTAGTTATAAGAAGTTTTAGCAAAATTCTGTCGTTGTTCCGAGTTTTACGAGTCAAAAATATCGTGTTGGCACATGTCAGGGTGTTTCGCAGAAGTGCGTTGCGTTTTGAGCGCTGCGTTTGAATATAATTAAGTAACTGGTTGTTTCAGTTGGCTATCATTTTTTGTTTATACATTAAAGAATTCATTCACAAGTTTATACATTTATCTGAGTCCAAAGAACATTACAATACAATACGAGAAAAAAATAGGATGGAATATTAATTACAAAGGACTCCAAACTTGAGTTCAATGTTCGGGAACCGGAATGGCACGGTTATTCGTTGCAAACAGGTCTTCCATTTCACAGATTTCCCTCGGTTTACTGCAGACCACCAACTGTTGAGATTCCTGCCTTGCCCCAAATTCACAACATTCATCATCACTGATATTCTACTCCTTCAAATACGTCTGGCAACATGTTCTCATTCTGATGAGGGTTTTCCAGGTCACTATTGTAGACTGCAGCCTAATGATAGCTTCCCTTGTGCCGTCTATAACGTTCCACAGCTTATTTATGCAGGCTTATGTCGAAGTAGAAATCGTTTCACCTCTTTTCCTGAATTTCGGTCGTGATGCGTAGAAGCTAGTTCCAAACAATGTCTAGCTTGGATCTATTTCTTGCTTCTTCTTTTCATTCCCTGCTGCTACCTGTTTTCTCACATCTAGAGGTGATACTGCTATAAGTGGAAATATTTTGTGACTGTGGCTTGTCTTAGGCAGCCTGTGACTATGCAGCCCGTCTCATTAAGAGCCCCATCAACTTGGTTAGCTGGTGTGGCACACTCCGCAGCAGAGAAACACACAGTAAGTGTGGATGTGTGGAGGATGCTGCACTGCACTGCCAATGTTGTGTTTGTCAGCTTGCGTATAAAGTGGATGGCTGAAAATCATCAAAAAAGTCTTTAGGTCTGCAAAATAATGAATATACTGAACCAGAACTACACCCAGCCCTGTGAAAAATTATATACAGTTGGATTGAGCACTTAGAGCTTCATTGATGACCATGAAAAAAATTGAACTAACCCGAAATTTGCTACAAAAATAACTGGCAGATGATAGACCACGGTATTTCTACCGAACTGAAAATATTTAGTGGGTTTTCTACGAAAAATACTATACTGTCTTGTCGAAAATTTATTTTTGAACAAAACAAATTTAAATTAGTTAATTTTCGTATAGGATTTCAAATTGGTAGTATTTTGTGTTGAAAGGAGGATATAAGATGAACATCAACAAAAGCAAAACGAGGATAATGGAATGTAGTCAAATTAAATCGGGTGATGCTGAGGGAAGTAGATTAGGAAATGAGACACTTAAAGTAGTAAAGAAGTTTTGCTATTTAGGGAGTAAAATAACTGATGATGGTCGAAGTAGAGAGGATATAAAATGTAGACTGGCAATGGCAAGGAAATCGTTTCTGAAGAAGAGAAATTTGTTAACGTCGAGTATAGATTTAAGTGTCAGGAAGTCGTTTCTGAAAGTATTTGTATGGAGTGTAGCCATGTATGGAAGTGAAACATGGACGATAACTAGTTTGGACAAGAAGAGAATAGAAGCTTTCGAAATGTGGTGCTACAGAAGAATGCTGAAGATAAGGTGGGTAGATCACGTAACTAATGAGGAGGTATTGATTAGGATTGGGGAGAAGAGAAGTTTGTGGCACAAATTGACTAGAAGAAGGGATCGGTTGGTAGGACATGTTTTGAGGCATCAAGGGATCACATATTTAGCATTGGAGGGCAGCGTGGAGGGTAAAAATCGTAGAGGGAGACCAAGAGATGAATACACTAAGCAGATTCAGAAGGATGTAGGTTGCAGTAGGTACTGGGAGATGAAGAAGCTTGCATAGGATAGAGTAGCATGGAGAGCTGCATCAAACCAGTCTCAGGACTGAAGACCACAACAACAAACATCAACAGTATTTTGTCATGCATACACTGTTTCGTATTTCTTAGGAATATTTAAGCCTTTCATATCCACATTTGATTCGGACTGTTTGTTTCATTTCTCGTCAAAGTTACTCACCTGTGCCATCTTAGCGGCGGTTTCTTAATTTTCAATTTTCTTACTGCGTACTTTGAATAAACAATGACAAATACGATGGTATTTCGGAAAGTAAAGATACATCGTACGCCAGAGGAACAGAAGAGTTTTGGAGAGCATGTTGGCAACACTGGTGTTAACCTTGAACTGTTAGCTTTCTCCTGGCGGTCGTTCGGCAGTTGAACGTTGCTTCTAGTTGGTGTAGGTCGTGTTTAAAATGGCTGCGCCGATTCAGAATCGCGCCAAATGCGAAGTGCGCTCCGTCATACGTTTTCTTCATGAAAAAAGTCAGCGACCAGCGGATATTCACAAAGAAAATGTTTCTGTTTATGGGAGCATTATGAATGGACAAAATGTAACGAAATGTTGTCGTCATTTCTCTGAAGGTAGGACCGATGTTCATGACGAACAGAGAACAGGTCGGCGACCTGTGATATATGATGCCCTTCTTTGGAGAATGGAGGAAGTAATTCGTGCGAATAGACGTCTCACATTGAAAGAATTTCATCAGATCATACAGGACGTGTCAATGACAACTCTTTATGACGTTGTGACTGTCGAGTTAACGTACAGGACATTGTGTGCGCGATGGGTTCCAAAAATGTTAACGGAAGAACACAAAAAGAAAAGGATGGGCTTTGCACTCGACTTCCTCACATGCTATGCCGCAGCAGGTGATAAGTTACTTGATCACATTGTGACAGGTGACGAGACGTGGGTTTATCACCATACACCTGAATCCAAGCAAAAATCAATACAATGGCGCCATTCGAATTCACCAAAAGCCAAGAAATGCAAAACATCGATTTCAGCTAAGAAAATCATGGCTTTTGTTTTTTGAGACAGACAAGGGATTCTTCTGTTGGAATTTATGCCTCCTGGAACGACAATTAATGCTGCTGCGTATTGCCAGACTTTGAAACGTCTTCGAAGGACAATTCAAAACAAACGCAGGGGAATGCTGACAAGTGGAGTCCTCTTGCTTCATGACAACGCTTGGTCTCACACAGCGCTCGTAACCAAAGCACTATCCAAACAATACAAATGGGACAGATTGGAACATCTGCCATACAGCCCAGACCTTGCGCCCACCGACTTCATGTCTTCCATAACCTGAAGTCACATCTTGGGTGAAAATCATTCCGGGATGATGAAGAGATCAAAGATGAAGTTGATATGTGTTTGTGACAACAGGCAGCAACCTTCTATGACTGTGGGATACAAAAGCTTGTGCACTGACTTAACAAATGTTTCGATAACGGGGGTGATTATGTTGAAAAATAACAAATAATCCAGTTAATAAGATGTAACTGACGTTTTCTAAATAAATATTCTATTTAAGGGCTATGAGCCATTGTATCTTTACTTTTCGAAATTCCCTCGTACTTTAGGGTAAAAGACAATAATAAGATGCACGCTTACTGGACCTAGATTGACTGACTAAGCAGAAAGTAATGATCGATTGTGAACAGGCAATAATTACCTGTAAAGCAGCAGCGAAATCGTAGCGAATTCCTTTTGAAGCAGCAAGTACGTTAGAGGATTGCCAATTAACAAAATTGTTAATCAACCAAGGTGAAGAAAATGATGGATTGGGATCCTATCTGGAGGTTTACCATGTAAAGACCATGATTGAAGATACTACAAAAGAGCAATGTTTTAGGATAGTAGTAGAGATGACAGAAGGTGTAACACCAGATCAAAAGGAGGAGTTATTTGATTTGTTGGTGGGAAATGAGAAAGTTTTTTCCAATATACCAGGTAGACTGAAGGGTTATGAACACCATTTGAATGTAACTGAGCATGAACCTTTCTTCTAACCACCATATGTCATTCCAATATCAAAGAAAGCAGAATTTCAGAAAGAGATTGACAGAATGCTTCAATGTGGCGGGAGGGGGGGGGGGGGTAATAGAACGGAGCCACAGCCCCTACATTAACCCATTGGTTTTCGTAGGAGAGAAGGACAGTAGTATACGAGTAGTTATTGATGCTCGGACATTGAATAAGATTGTTAAAAGAGAGTTGTATTGTCCTGAAGATTTGGATGAACTTCTTTAGAAGTTTCACAATTTTCAATATATGACCATTTTGGATCTGACCACTGGTTACTGGCAGATCGCGTTGGATAAATAATCCAGAATGTACGCAACATTCCAATTCACAGGTAAATGCTACCAATAGAAAGTAGTCCCATTTGGGCTGAATACGTCAGTTTCTGTGTTCATCAGGGCCTTAGATGGCATACTGGGTAATGAACTGAATTCACAGATATCAGTATATGTTGATGACCTGATGATCGCCACTAAGACCTGGCAGAAGCATTTGACACTCTTGGATAAGGTTTTCAAAGCTCTGATATGGGGAGGAATGATGCTGAAACTGAAGAAGTGTGAGTTCATGAGAAAAGGAATAATGTTCTTAGGGCATATAATCACCACTCAAGGGATTGAGAAAGATCCAGAGAAAGTGAAAGCAATTAGGGGCTGTGCTACACAAAGGTCCAGGAAACAACTAAAATAATTTCTAGGACTATGTTCATTCTATCGAAAGTTTGTGGGTGACCAAGCTTTTAACGATCAGAACTTCAACAATTTACTGAAAAAGAACAGTGTATTCATTTAGACGAAAGAATGCGAAATAGCATTCAATATGCTGAAAGAAAGTTTAGAGAAGAACATACAACTGTGTCATCCACACCTAGGTGAACTATTTCTTTTGTCCATTGACAGTTCAGATTATGGCCTGGGAGTGTCAGTGTTTCAAGAACAAGAATTTAATAGCGAAATAGAGCATGCTCCAATTGCGTTTGCTAGCCGAAGTGTAACAAAGTTTGGACGCAATTATACAGTATCAGAGAAAGAGGCGTTAGCCATCATGTGGGAGTTTAGGAAATTTAGAAACTATTTTTGGGGCATAAAGTTATTATACACACAGACCATCAGGCATTAACATTTTTAAAAGAGTGCCGACTGTTGCATAACAAGTTGACAAGATAGGTTCTGTACCTCCAACAACATGATAAAGACATTAAGTGTGTAAAAAGTACTGAAAACTATGTGCCTGATGCACTGTCAAAATTGCCTGAAGGTGCAGAGGTTCCAACTAAGGAAACAGAAGAAGATGGTACATTTAAAATCGGTTTTCTTAAAGAGGTAGAAGGAAAAGATGTAATAAGAGATGTGTGTAAAGATATGAGGCGATACAGAAATTCTGATGAAGCGTTAAAGTCGGTGTAAGTCAGATCTGATTATGCCAATGCAGGGAACATTAGGGCCTTATAAGATACATAAAGGGGTTTTATATTTGCAAAAGGCAACTAACCTGGGAGTAAGGCGGGTAAGTTGGCCAGAACAATTCGTGCAAGAGTTTATAGATTATTTTCATTTGGCGTGTGGGCATTGTTGAGTCAAAGGAAATTGCTTGGGTTTATAACACCATCTTTAAATGTGGTCGCTTTGTTCAAAGAAGTAAACTACAGTCCACTGAATAACATTAATGTTGCTACAAATTTAAATTTGCTTTGCTTGCTAATTCATGATTTACGTAACAAGTTTTTTCAGAAGTAAATATGGCTGCCACTTGGCCTGTCCCAGTTTGCTTCCACGTTTCGAAGTAAATCCTCGAAATGATAAATATATGAAACTAAAATTTTAGGTGTGCTGTTGTGTGCTACGCCATTGTGGAAGGATCTGATAGCAGGTAGGTCAGACATTGTACAATCCTGTGTGCCCCACCTAAGCTGCTTACCGAGCCCCTTCATCCACATTGCGCTTTGGGTATAAGCCTACGTTAAATGATGGCCTTGCAGTGTAAAGTCCATTAGGTTACACCGGTCATAGGTTTTGTTGAACAAAGATAGTTTATTAACAATATGTGCAGTAAAATTTTGCATTGTAAAGTCTACGTTAGCGGGGGTGAACGAACGGCTGTATTGTGGCTTGAGCAGCGGTACGCGGCCGCGGAGGCCCCGTTAAGAGTTTTTGTGCCAGTGTCCGCTAGGCGTCAGAGGAGTGGCGGTCGCTACCCGCATCCAAGGGGCGTTCGCTTTCATCCGGAAGGATGGCGCGGGACTTTCACTCAGCACCAAACAACTAACGTTATTATGTGCACTGAAAATGTATTTATTTAAACAGAATTAGTACAAAGTAAGACGTAAGGAAAGACGTACGTGGTTAATAGTTCTTCTTTTCAAATACTTTTCGTAAAGACAGTACTATTCCGCGCGATTTCGTACGAGAATTATTTAATAGTACGAATCGGCTACACGTGGAATCGGCGGGTTCGGTCACACGCTTTTCAACAATTTATTTATTGGGAAAATAGTATAGCTTAGTTTTGAAGTAAGTTTAGCTATGGAATATAGTCTTATCGTAAGGTCCTCTATATAATATAAATTATTTACATACATTATTATCATGAATTTCGCACCCTATTCAATATTACATTTGACATCAAATCTACGTTATCCGAATTGTTGTGCGATGTATTAAGTATTTGTGGATATTTTCAATGTTTGAATATACATTCTCACGATATGTGTGAATAAAATGTGTGTAGCTATAAAACAAAAAATATAAAATTACGAAATTATAAAAAAAAATTGTGTAAATAATATAAAATAAAAATATTAAGAATTATAGAAAATGAAACAAGGATAATGGAATGTAGACGAATTAAGTCGGGTGATGCTGAGGGAATTAGATTAGGAAATGAGGCACTTAAAATAGTAAAGGAGTTTTGCTATTTGGGGGGCAAAATAACTGATGATGGTCGAAGTAGAGAGGATATAAAATGTAGACTGGCAATGGCAAGGAAAGCGTCTCTGAAGAAGAAAAATTTGTTAACATCGAGTATAGATTTAAGTGTCAGGAAGTCGATTCTGAAAGTATTTGTGTGGAGTGTAGCCATGTATGAACGTGAAACGTGGACGATAAATAGTTTAGACAAGAAGAGAATAGGAGCTTTCGAAATGTGGTGCTACAGAAGAATGCTGAAGATTAGATGCCTAGATCACATAACTAATGAGGAGGTGTTGAATAGAATTGGGGAGAAGAGGAGTTTGTGGCGCAACCTGACCAGAACAAGGGATCGGTTGGTAGGACATGTTCTGAGGCATAAAGCGATCACCAGTTTAGAACTGGAGGAACAGCGTGGAGGGTAGAAATCGTAGAGGGAGACCAAGAGATGAATACACTAAACAGATTCAGAAGGATGCAGGTTGCAGTAGGTACTGGGAGATGGAGAAGCTTGCACGGCATAGAGTAGCATGGATAGCTGCATCAAACCAGTCTCAGGTCTGAAGACCACAACAACAACAGAAAATGAAACAAAATCCTCGCACGGGCACGTGACATTTAAGCGGATGGTGAGGCTTGAGTGGATAAATCACTAATGAAGGTACAAATCATCAACAGCAAATGCAATTAAATTATCGAAACTTACTTCAAATTAAATGAGCAAATGGCATGAATCACTCGATGTTCAGGAAATTCGTGGCACTTAAGTCGAGAATTTCAGTTGTCACACTGATTCAAATTGAGGAATATGACTTCATGTAAAATGTTGAATGACCTAAGTTATGGGAGAGAATGATGAAAGTGAATGCATGATCCATCAGACTGAACGATCAGAGCACCATCCTGTAACAAACATCAAGCTCCCGATAACATAAAGGCTCTGAACTCTAGCAATACCTTGCTCCTGACTAACAGTTGGCCTCCGAAAATCGTCACAAGTGCCTGAGGTGAAGTTAATAAGAACAAGCCATTCAGAGTGAGTACCACACGAATGAATGGCCTATCAATAATGTCTTCTAACAGGTGAAATGGTTGGACCAAAGTTGCCGACTGCTGCAGCCACCTCAGATCACTTGTCCTTGTAGCTCAGTATGTTTCATACTGATACCTGAGCATGTCTAAACTAACCGATAGTGATCTGACTGGCTGGGAGCTTTCACAACCTATTAACGGTAATGCCCTTCCGCCGCAGTGTCTCAGAGAGAGGTAAATCGAAGAACCTGTAATGCATAGCTGTAATTGTTAGCAAAGACTAGATCGCGAGATCTAGGAATAGAAAGTGCTGTAAGTGCTCTTTAACATTCTACTTTATAATCAGTCAAAAATTCCAACAAAATAAAGAAACAGGGACTTTTACAGCTACATCTACGTACACACTTTGCAAGCCGCCGTATGGTACATGGCGGGGGGTACCAAGTGCAGTAAAAGTCATTTCTTTTCTGTTCCACTTGCAAGCAGAGCGAGGTACAAACGAACCTCTGTACAGACCCGAATTTCTCTTATCTTCGATTCGTGGTTCTTAGGCGAAATGAACCTTGGTGGAAGTAGAAAGTTCCGCAGCCGGCATGAACTGCTGGTTCTCTCTCTTGAAGGAAACGACGTATTCCCTCCAAGGATTCCTATTTCAGTTCACGAAGCATCTGCGTAATATTTGCTTGCTGATCGAACATACCGGTAGCAAATCTAGCAACACACCCCTCAATTGCATCAGGTTATCTTTTAATCCGACCCGGTGGCGACCATAAACACTCGAGCGGAATTCAAGGAATGTGTCGCCCTAGTGTGCTGTACGCGGTCCCCTTTACATATTATCCACACTTTCCTACATTTTTCGTAATGAACCGTAGTCCACCATTCACATTTCCTACTACGGTCTTTATATGTTCGTTCCATTTGACATCGATTTGAAACGTCACGTCTAGATATTCAGTCGATGTGACTGGGTCAAGCATCACACTAATAAAGCTATACTCGAAAATTGACGTGACTCTTTTTCTACTCCTCCGTATTAACTCACATTTCTGTACTTCCAGATAAAGCTGCCTTTCATCATACCAAGTACAAATTATGTTTAAGTCATCATGTATTCTCCCAAAATCAGTCAAAGCCGCACTTTCCGTAGACCACAGTGTCTTCAACAAACAGGCACAAATTGGTGCTCAGTCTGTCCGTCAAATCTTTTATGTATATTTAGAATAATCCCACTTCCGTGGAGGACGCCTGACGGTACCATTGTCTGTTATGAACACTCGCCGTCGAGGAAAACGTACGGGATTATATTTCTTGAAAGGTCTTAGAGCCACTCACCTGTCGGGGAACCTAATTCGTATGCTCGGACCTTCGTCAATAGTCAGCAGTGCGGAACCCTGTCAAATCCTTTCGGGAAATCTAGCCATACGGAATCTCTCTGTTGTCCTCCACCCATGGTTTGTAGGATATCTTATGATAAAAGGACTTCCTGAGTTTCTCACGATGCTTTCTAAAACCCCGCTGATTTGAGGAGAGAAGCTTTTCAGGCTCAACGAAGTATCTGAATTCATAACTATTCTTTATTTATATAAATGATATGCTCTCTGATATTACGGGTAACTCTAAAATATTTCTGTTTGCTGATGACACTAGCTTGGTAGTAAAGGATGTTGTGTGCAATATTGGCTCGGTTTCAAATAGTGCAATACATAACTTAAGTTCATGGCTTGTAGAAAATAAACTAACGCTAAATCGCAGTAAGACATAATTTTTACAGTTTCTAACGCACAATTCAACAAAACCGGACGTTTTAATTTCACAGAACGGGCATATTATTAATGAAACTTAACAGCTCAAATTTCTAGGTGTTCAGATAGATAGTCAGCTGTCGTGGAAAGCCCACGTTCAGGATCTTGTTCAAAGACATAATACTGCCATTTTTACTATTCGAACGGTATCAGAAATGAGATCGTTCGACACGAAAATTAGTCTCCTTTGCTTATTTTCATTCACTAACGCTGTACGCTTTAATTTTTTGGGATAACTCTTCACATTCAAAAAGGATATTTTTGGCTCAGAAACGGGCGGTTCGGGTAATAAGTGGTGTAAGTTCGCGAACCTCTTATCGAACCCTTTCACGAGTCTGCGTATTTTGGCATTGGCCTCTCAATATATATATTCCTTACTGTCATTTATTATTCACAATATTAGCTTATTCCGAAGAATAAGCAGCTTTCAGTCGGTTAATACTCGGCCGAAACCAAACCTGCATTTGGTTCGGACTTCTTTAACCCTTGTGCAAAAAGGTGTGAAGTATACTGTAGTGTCCATTTTCAATAAACTACCACTCTAATTCAAAAGTCTTAGCAGGCATCCACGCGATTTCAAATCGAGACTGAAGAGTTTCCTCATGGGTCACTCCCTCTATACTGTCGAGGAGTCCTTGAAAAATTAAGCTGTTTCTTATTGTATTGTTGATTTCGTTTATTTAAACTTATGGACTGACATTTTTCGGGTTCATGAACATGTATTTTTATCTGTTATTACTTTTATGTTGTAATTTCATGTACTGACACGTTCCATGGCCTTCGAGATGTGATCCTCAATTTGGTCCTAGGGAAAGTGACCTGTAAATGAATAAATAAATAAGAATATTGTCAAAGATTCTGCAGCACAGCCATTTTATAGACACTTACCTGTTATTATGTCGGAATTTTGTTTTTTTGCCTCTCTTATGCATGGGAGTTGCCTGCAGTTTTTCCTGTCACTTGTGACCTTCAGTTGGCAAGAGATTCGCGATAAAAGCAGACGAAGAGAGCAGACAATGCCTCAGAGTAATCATTGTAAGACTGAATTGTCCAGGAGTTTTACTTGTTTTCTACTCTTTCAGTTTCTTCTCCGCGCTAGGGATTCCTCTTTGTATGTTTTCCATGCTTGCGTCTCAGCGGCAGCCAGACGACGGTTGTTTGGTATGACGCTTCTGTTTAAATGATTTTTTAAAAATGGAACTTAAAATTTCAACTTCCGTTTCGCTGTCTTCAGTGGCCACCCCAGACTGGAAAACGAGTGACTTTATAAAAGTCTTCGACCCGTGTAGTGATTTTACGCCTGACTAGAATTTTCTCGGATCCCCTGTAAGACAAGGATTGTCTTTTCCATCCTTAATACACTTACTTGCCACATATGTCCCGAGAGCGCGATTTACAATCAGCTTCAACTTGCCCACTATTCTCCTACGTCAGTCACACTGGAAACATGTAACGTCCAGTCATTGTCTAACAACGAGCCCCTAGAGCGCGATGTCGCAAAAAGCCAATGATGGATTACGGTATTCGGTAGCGCATATATTGTCTACCTTACAACCACAATATTGGCTGTTAATGGGAACAGGGTACGGGGCTAGAGGTATGTAAGCTTGAGCACAGCATTAGGGTACAGAGCGGAGCTGAACTGCATAATTGAAGAATAATCCACAACAGTGTTACAGTGCTAATGGCATTGATACAACGCAGAGCAATGACAACGATAAACAAAGCAAACATTGCATCTTATCCGTAACAACAGTTGCCGAAGTTGACATTTCGTCAGAAAGGAACACAAAGAATTTCGCAGAGTGAGAAATAATTGGCAGATGAAATTTTAGCGTTTGTATAAGACGGGTCACTGGAATGTGTGGTGTCGTATCCGCTCGTCTGTGTGGACAATGTGTATTTGGAATACAATGATGACGATACGTGCTTAATATATAAAAGTGATGTTGAAACAGGCATCGAGCCATGTAGTTCATCAGCCTCGTCGTTCAGGGAGCTGTAAAATCCCATCTCCAGTAAAACGAAGTACAGGAGAATCGTTGCCTAAGGAGCGGATACTAAACGCAATGACATACACTGAAGATCATCAACAGCATAGTGAAAGAAAAACGTTTACGAAGAGATACCGAATAAGACCGCAGAAATACGACGACGCAGTAAATACGAAATACTGCTGATTGTCAAGGGAGGGCATGGCGCTCTTTTACATAAGGACACTCCATACAGTTTGCAAGATATGCATAAGATTGACCTACTAAGTAATAACAGCAAACTGCGCTTGACATTTATTACAATGATTGGAACGGAAGCAGTGAATGGTTGCATAACTTTAAACAGTGCTACAGAATTGAAAAACATAAGATAATAAAATGTCAAAGCTTCAACTTGATGCGGAATCGGTAGGAAATTTTTTTAGATCAATTAAACGGAGTTATGCCATAGTTCAATAAGGATTTTGTTTTTAGCTCCGACCAATCCGGCTTTGAAGAGGAAATTCATAAGAAATGAAGCCTGGAAAATAGAGATGCCAAGAGAGTTGGATCAAAATCAACTACCATCAATGCCTTTACGCATTCGTACACAATTATGCCGACTCTTAACCTAGATGGTAAACTGGTTCGAAAGTTATTTATTGTGCTTCTTGAAGTTGGAGATTCTGTGCGCTCTATGATCCTCTCTCGTGTGCGTCATGATACAAAGGCAGTAGGGAATATTTACGTCACAGTAAGCAAGAGTAGGAAAACGGGCGTAAGAGAACAGCAGCTACGATATTTGCACTGCTTGTGCCCAAAATCTGGTCAAATTAATTTACTTTTGCTTGATTACAGGTCTGTGTGTAGAAATCATACTCCTATAGAGCCAAATAGCCCTCCTGAAAAGTGTGTGACGTAGCAGTTCATACTATCTGGTACCATTGGACAAATGGATGTTTATATCCCGTTGCTAAAAAAAATGTCATCGCACTATACGCTGCTACGCCTTAAAGCACAGCGAGTTTCACTATAACCTCCACGTGTAACTGTTTCACATTCGGTTGTATGGAGTCACGTTCCATCAGTTCACATCATCCCGTTACATCAGTATGAACCTAGATGCATTCCTTAAGAGTAGATACCTAGATGAACGTTCTGCGCGGATTATACCTCCCAAGGGGTTTGTCTTCGATCCTGATGGCGCAAACGTTTGTGATAACTGTAGCGTCCATTTTTCATTCGGTGTTCATTGTGCAAGTTAAATGATTTGTTTTGAACAACTCTTGAATGTCAACTATGTCCATTTTGTGAAGTGTGATACATACATCCCATGAAAAGTTGATCTCTGCACCTCAGGGACACATACTATCCGTACCCCCCCCCCCTCCTCACTCGGCGATGCACACCGTGAGTCATGAGCAGCTAGTATCTCCCCTCCCATAGTTGTAAAGACAACACTTTCTAATGAGCCTTATTAAAGACTGGACTGGAAACCTCGCACTTAATGCCTTCCTTGGAGGAGGATGTTAATAAATGCTCATTTGCATTTCGTAGTATAAATACTCTCCTAGCCTTGGTGGATATATCTAACAATTATCGTCACCGCGATGACGTCAAAATCACTTATCTCTGTCTCTATGATAACACTGTCGGTAAGTTCAGTCCTTTTTGTAGCTAAAAAGTCTAGAACATTTCCACTGTGTCTGGGTTTTCTAACTACACTCCTGGAAATTGAAATAAGAACACCGTAAATCCATTGTCCCAGGAAGGGGAAACTTTATTGACACATTCCTGGGGTCAGATACATCACATGATCACACTGACAGAACCACAGGCACATAGACACAGGCAACAGAGCGTGCACAATGTCGGCACTAGTACAGTGTATATCCACCTTTCGCAGCAATGCAGGCTGCTATTCTCCCATGGAGACGATCGTAGAGATGCTGGATGTAGTCCTGTGGAACGGCTTGCCATGCCATTTCCACCTGGCGCCTCAGTTGGACCAGCGTTCGTGCTGGACGTGCAGACCGCGTGAGACGACGCTTCATCCAGTCCCAAACATGCTCAATGGGGGACAGATCCGGAGATCTTGCTGGCCAGGGTAGTTGACTTACACCTTCTAGAGCACGTTGGGTGGCACGGGATACATGCGGACGTGCATTGTCCTGTTGGAACAGCAAGTTCCCTTGCCGGTCTAGGAATGGTAGAACGATGGGTTCGATGACGGTTTGGATGTACCGTGCACTATTCAGTGTCCCCTCGACGATCACCAGTGGTGTACGGCCAGTGTAGGAGATCGCTCCCCACACCATGATGCCGGGTGTTGGCCCTGTGTGCCTCGGTCGTATGCAGTCCTGATTGTGGCGCTCACCTGCACGGCGCCAAACACGCACACGACCATCATTGGCACCAAGGCAGAAGCGACTCTCATCGCTGAAGACGACACGTCTCCATTCGTCCCTCCATTCACCCCTGTCGCGACACCACTGGAGGTGGGCTGCACGATGTTGGGGCGTGAGCGGAAGACGGCCTAACGGTGTGCGGGACCGTAGCCCAGCTTCATGGAGACGGTTGCGAATGGTCCTCGCCGATACCCCAGGAGCAACAGTGTCCCTAATTTGCTGGGAAGTGGCGGTGCGGTCCCCTACGGCACTGCGTAGGATCCTACGGTCTTGGCGTGCATCCGTGCATCGCTGCGGTCCGGTCCCAGGTCGACGGGCACGTGCACCTTCCGCCGACCACTGGCGACAACATCGATGTACAGTGGAGACCTCACGCCCCACGTGTTGAGCAATTCGGCGGTACGTCCACCCGGCCTCCCGCATGCCCACTATACGCCCTCGCTCAAAGTCCGTCAACTGCACATACGGTTCACGTCCACGCTGTCGTGGCATGCTACCAGTGTTAAAGACTGCGATGGAGCTCCGTATGCCACGGCAAACTGGCTGACACTGACGGCGGCGGTGCACAAATGCTGCGCAGCTAGCGCCATTCGACGGCCAACACCGCGGTTCCTGGTGTGTCCGCTGTGCCGTGCGTGTGATCATTGCTTGTACAGCCCTCTCGCAGTGTCCGGAGCAAGTATGGTGGGTCTGACACACCGGTGTCAATGTGTTCTTTTTCCATTTCCAGGAGTGTAGTTGTATAAAGCAGTTTTCGGAAGTATTTCGAAAGACTGTGTATGTGTAACCTGCAGTGAATCCACAGACGTCCCAGTTTATAGTCTGTAAGTATGCATGACCTTGCTGTTTCTTCGCTGCCGAGCGTAAGCTTTCCTTAAATGATTGTACAGTTGTTACGGCGGAATCGGCTGGCAGCGACCTTCTAATGTCAAAAATTTTGACACTAGAACTGTGTCTGCCTTGCACTTGATCTGATTACGCTCTATGCTTTCAATTGGCAAGTTCTCATTAGAGTGGAACAACAACGACGTTATACTATTGTACATATAAATAATTTTTTCTTCTGATTTTCGACAAATTAGTGTAATCGATGTGCTGATTTCATTTCTTTGTTGTTACATGCCATTATGTTAAAGAAACTGTAAACAATTTTCGATGTGAATATTAATGTTTATGTCAAATTTCAAGCAATATTGTAATAGAATTGAAGTGTAACAAATGTCGAAACTGTTGTAACATGTTTAAAATTGTAATTGTGCGTCTGGTCCATACGTAGGCAATGTATTAGGATATGTAGAATCCAGAACCTCGGGTGAATACCCTGTCTGTAGGGGAGCGGTAAAAGGTGGATGGCAGGCGAGGGCGGGAAAATGCACACGGGCGCTGGACGGCATAACGGGCTCAGCAGTAGGAGTCGGAGTTGGGCATTGGTCTGAGCAACACGTTCTGGACCGAGGAGGCTCTCCTGGAAGACGTGGTTTCATTGAGCCTCGGATATGCCGTTCCGACGCCTATACACGATGGCAAAATTCCATAGGCACTAAATGGAAAAGTACTGCGACGCTATGAAGAAGTAAAGTGCCGATACATCAAGAGCCATTGCTGTGGTTGTATGTGTGCTCTGTGCCTTGCCATCTCGCCGCTTGCCAACCGCCACATCGATACAAACAGGTTCAAACTTTTAGTACTGTATTCGTGTGGACCAGTGTTACTATTGTCCTATACTGTTCAATAACAACTTAAATTTTACCAGAACTGTCCTATCATTTAATTATCCTCACAACTAACCTAGCCAGGGTCCTTTCCAAATGTTGTGCAATCCGAGTGTCCCGAAATGAAGAATTAAAGTTTATGTTAATAATAATTACCTGCAGACTTAGCTATGTTAGAATGATGTTTAAAGAACTTTTTTGTTAATGAAGTAATAGACGAATAACAAAGGTCTGACAAAGTTGGAAGATAATTTTGATATTGTTTTAGTAGTGAAGTTTAATTATTTCGAGACAGATATAATGGTATTTAAATGAGCAGGAAATAAGATAAAAAGAGTAGTAACTCATATATTGGAAATCTTGAGTGCATAATGATTTCAGTAATTAATTGTTTTAATACAGTGATCTTAACAGTTTCAAGGTTCCCCCCACCCCTTTTTTTATTCATTTGAATTCTGAAGTGTTCTAAACTGATTTGACCAGCAAAGTCAAAGCCAAAATAGAAACCAAAATTTATCAGTGTTTTACCTTTATCAAAATTGACATTGTGTGTGTGTTTCGAAAGTGCTATTTCTAGGGTAACCGATGCCCGATTTTAATCAGATCAATAGATAGTACGAAGTTTTGTAGTAAACATTATAGTGTAATGTTACGTATTTATGGTTTATCCATATTAGTACAGAAAGTGAAATTATCAGTTCAGTAGATATTCTGGTTCTAAGATTTACCATATTATGCAGTGTTATTACGTGTTGTTTTGCATGCACGTACATCAACTTGTACAGGGAAGAAACTCAGTTAATGCCTAATTAGGCTGGCGACCGTATTATTAACAAATTGATAGCATTTTCTCTGTTGTTTCTTGTCCGTCCAGACGTATAGTTGCATTTGGGACTTGCTTGACGTATCATTGTTATTACAGAGTGGGTGTAAGTAGATTTGCATCCATTCAGGTACACGCGGTCAATATCTACACAAAAATCCTTTCTCATAAGGTGAAGCCCGTCAATTACCATAGTACAGGCTTTAAGGAGTCTCGTGTGCCCCGAAAGCGCAGCGTTACAAGTGGCTCCCGGTGACAGGACATCCAGTTGTTGTCGGTCGTTCAGTGGCACGAATTGCAATAATATTTAGTAAAGTAAATAGTAGTGAACGTCAAGTACGGTAGTGTGGTGTAATTTGCGTTCAGTATGGACAAGAACGTAGAAACAGTAGATGTGCCGAGCGTAATTGAAAATGCGGCTGGCAATAGCAGGAGTTTACGCAGCCAGATAACAGATGGCGTTAGCGGAAGACAATTGGCGTACATAAAATATCACAAACATGTTAACGAACAGATTGAAATGTCGAGATTGCCTCGAACACAGCAGGGAATAAAACAGGAAGTAGAGGATGACTTTGTAGATGATAGTGGGTACTTGAACGAACCCACTGACATGTTTGATTCTCCACAGATAGAGAAAGAACCGAAAGAAAATTTTGAGACAGGATCGGAACGCACCGATTCCGTAGAACAAGACAGTGTGAAAATTTTAAGCATGAACGATTTATTTGAACAATTAACCAAACAAATCGCAGGACAGAATGATCAGCTTCAAAAACAAGTCAGTAATCAGGTTAGTCAGCTTAAAACACACATTGACGAGCAGCTTAAAACACAAAGTAATCAGCTTAAAACACACGTTGACGAGCAGCTTAAAACACAAGTTGGTCAGATTAAACCACACGTCGAAGAGCAAGGAATTAAAATTAATAAACAAATAGAACAGGTAGAACAAAAAGTGGGTAATTTAAGTTATGTGGTAAATACTATGAAGTTTGAAATTGACACAATTAATAAAAATATGGATACTCTGCAGGGGGAAAGTGACAACATTAACAGTAGGTTTTATGTTGAAATTCTCAGCATACAAGGGAAAGTAGAGCCTCTGGTTGAAACAAAAGTAGACGAAAAAGTATCCGGTCTTAAAACTGAGATCGTAAACGAATGTCAACACGGAACCTCACAGTTGAAAAAGGCAGTTTCAGACACTGAAAGAGATTTAGGCGAGAAAGTTACCGGATGTGTACAAAAGTGTGAACAAAATACTTCGAAAATTCAAGGCAAAATTTTCGATCTTGAGAGTAAAATTAAAGATAGGCCTGGTGTTATCTATAATGGCACACCACTTACGAAGCTATTGGAAGATGAGGAACGCTTCGATCCCGCCAAGAAACATAACGGACGGCATCTGTTAGGTTTCATCAAAAATTGCGAGAGGATGTTTCCTGAACACTTGTCTGGTCAGGATAAGATAAACGTAGTAATTAGCGCCTTAGCAGGTGACGCTAAGCGCTAGGGAATTAGCTTGAATACCGAACAAATGACGTTCGAAGAATTTAAACAAAAGTTTACGGAAGAATATTGGTCCAAACAAAAACAGGATCATTTGTGGCGCGAGTTTATCATGGCCAAGCTTCATGATAACAGGGGCAGGAATTCTTTGAAAGATTACTGCGAAATTTGGTACCGAAAGTTGACGCATTTAAGAGGGAGAAGATCCGATTCAGAAATCGTATGGGAGCTCTATAAAAGGCTTCCAGAAGATTCAAAGAGATACGTGGGAAGCAATCATCGTAGTTTCCAAGCATTTCTCGAAAGGGTCGAAGACGAAGACCACTGGCGCGAAAATCGTGCCAATTATCAGAATTTTGGTAACAGAAATAATCGCAATAATGACGAGAGAAATGACGGCGATGGGTTTCGCGTCAGCGTGATACAAAGAGGTAGAGGCAGAGAAGAGGAAGAGGGAGTCATCCAGGTCGCGGTAGAGGGTACACCGCGCAAAATAATAACGACGCGGGAAACTGATTTCCGCGAACGTTGCGGGCCAAACGGAAGCGAACAGAACATACCGGCCCCGATTTAAGAAATGTTACCGGACTGACAGAAAAGTTATGAGACAGGTTAGGGACAGGCGTGGAACGACGCAACGTGTTGTTGTGAAACAAGCGTCAGGTGCGTGCGCAGATGACTCATCTTCGCTGCACAGAGCGCTACATGTTAACAGGCGAGTGGAGCATCAGAGGGCAACGGCCCAGCCTAGCAGAACAGCTGTTCAGAGAGAAGCCGCTAGCAAGGCGGTGGCATTAGGTACGAACATTGCCGTAAGAACTGATGAATACATTACGAGTGGTAATTCCGTGGCGAAGGAAATAATAGATTGAACTGTGGATAAACAGAGAGGTGCGGTTAGCAGTGTTAGCAATGAAGTAAATGGCGAGAATGAATTAGCGGAAGTAACTGATTGGCGTGTGCAGATCGACGATCTGTACAAAGGCCTCAAGCAATGTGAGTGGGAGGATTTTAAGAAGGAATATGAGGCAAGGAGGTTAATTAGTGAAAAGGGAAATAATAGGGACGTCGATAAGGTGACGTGGTCCAAATTTGAAGAGGAGAGAGTAAATAGCGCCGCGCAAAGTACGCGTGCTGCCAATAGGACAATGGTTGAAGATAGGAAGGAATTGGAGGATGAAATCCCAAGCACTGACGAGGAAGTAACTTCTGTTAACAATCCGCCAACAGTACAAGCTGCTACCGAAAGGCACCGTGGGGAGGAGGCAGATAACTACCTAAAAGTAATTGAAGTCCACGAGGATTACACTAAATATGAAGTAACAGTGGATGTGAATAAAGCTGATAATGAGGCCGTTTTGCCAAAAGAGGATATTGAGTTAAAATCAAAGCCTGACGAAAATGCAGAGGAAGAACTTAGTGCCTGCCTCAGAAAAGCTTTTATGTTGGAACCTGAAAGCGATCCAGAATGGTCGGATTCTGACGATAGTTCAGATGACGAGTATTTCGGTACTAGTGAAAGTAATGGGAATACAGCTAATTGCGATGTTGTACCTACTGATAACGAAGTTTCAAAACAAAACCCAGATTTTGAGACTGAACACAGAAAAAAGGAACCACCTGACGACTCAGTGTTTATTTTGCAATGAGTTCAAGTAAGTAAAGACTTTGAACTCCAGAAACCAAGAAAGCCACCAGATATACATGTTTCACAGGTCAGGAACGTATCTTGGGACGATGTCACGGTCGACCAAGGTGCGTTGTGAAAAAAAAAAAAAAAAACAGGAAGGGGCATGATTTAGAGTCTGGGGCAGATTTATATTGGACTTTGAGAATGTCATGAACACATTACATCATGAAACTACTGGGTTCCCACCGGAAGGAATTTTGTTAGGCAGCAGAAGTAAAAGTTTAATTGAGGAAAAACTGGAGTTTCCACCTTGTACAAGCTTGGGGTTGAGTCAAAAGAAAGATTTAGTTAGAAAATGGACACGGCAAAAAGCTGAATCTAGATCTAAAAGACATGATAAAAATCTGAAAGTTTCAAATTTTAAAATTGGAGATTATGTTCTTTTAAAAACCCACGAAAAATCTAATGAACTGAACCATGAAATTTCCAAATTTAAATATATTTATAATGGACAGTATATAATACAGAACATTCCACACGATAATGCTTAATACCTGATCTACTCAAAATCCAAAAGACCTTTAGGTGTAAGAAACGTGGAGGACCTGAAACTGTATGTTCCTAGGAGTGAGTGACCCAAGTACACTCATAGAGCAATTTGCGGTAAATGTGCTGTATCTTATGCTGAAACTAATTTTTCCAAATGTAACAAATCTTTGTAAATATATGTATACCAATATCAGGTGCTAATGTACTTATGTGAGTTTCAGATTACCAAATGTACTATAAATGTAAAGATGTATGGAGAAAAGGGTTGAAAAGAAAAAGCAAATGCTGCAAGCAAAAAAAAAAGAAAAAGGGACTGTCAAAAAATCAAAGAGGGCAGATAAATAGTCAAAGGAGAATTGTAAGTGTGGTACAGGAGATGTCATAAAGTGATGCGAAATGGACTGCCCAACTCTGAATAATAGGTAGCAAATATATGTAGTGATTTTTCTAAATAATATTGTGTGTTTATTAGTAAACAAGGAAATGGACTGCAATTCAATGCAAGCAGCAACAAATTGTTTTACAGTATATATAGGTAATTGTATCTGCTTTTGTAGATAAGTGTTTGTGTTCCAAATTTTGATTTTATTTGTCTGAGAAATTTAATAATGATGAGTAGTTTGCTACAAAGGAGGTTGGACTGTGCCAAAGGCCCTTAAGTAAATGATAGGTATATATTCTCGATATATTAAAAAGTATAGATCTATATAATGTGAGTGAAAGGAAGTTGTGGTATAAACTTTTATGAGGGCACATTCATGCAAAGATTCAGAACCCCTGTATAAATATAAAGTTCAGTGTTCCCATCAAATTGGCACTTCGTGAAATTTACTGGAAACAGGGGCACGTGTAACAACAATGACGTTATACTATTGTACATATAAATAATTTTTTCTTCTGATTTTCTACAAATTAGTGTAATCGATGTGTTGATTTCATTTCTTTGTTGTTTCATGCCAATATGTTAAAGAAACTGTAAACAATTTTCGATGTGAATATTAATGTTTATGTCAAATTTCAAGCAATATTGTAATAGAATTGAAGTGTAACAAATGTCGAAACTGTTGTAATATGTTTAAAATTGTAGTTGTGCATCTGGTCCATACCTAGGCAATGTATTAGGATATGTAGAATCCAGAACCTCGGGTGAATACCCTGTCTGTAGGGGAGCGGTAAAAGGTGGATGGCAGGCGAGCGCGTGAAAATGCACACGGACGCTGTACGGCATAACGGGCTCAGCAGCAGTAGTCGGAGTTGGGCATCGGTCTGAGAAACACGCTCTGGATCGAGGAGGTTCTCTTGGAAAACGTAGTTTCATTGAGCCTCGGATGTGCCGGTTCCGACGACTATACAGCATGGCAAAATTCTATAGGCACTCAATGGAAAATTATTGCGACGCTATGAAGAAGTAAAGTGCCGATACATCAAGAGCCATAGCTGTGATTTTATGTGTGCTCTGCGCCTCGCCATCTCGCCGCCCGCCAACCGCCGCATCGATACGAACAGGTTGAATCTTTTAGTACTGTATTCGTGTGGACCAGTGTTACTTTTGTTCCATACTGTTCAACAACAACTTAAATTTTACCAGAACTGTCCTATCATTTAATTATCCTCACAACTAACCTAGACAGGGTCCTTTCCACATGTTGTGCAATCCGAGTGTCCCGAGATGAATAATTAAAGTTTGTGTTAGTAATAATTACCTGCAGACCAGGCTATGTTAGAATGATGTTTAAAGAGCTGTCTTGTTAATGAACTAGTCAATAAATAACGGATGTCTGACAAAGTTGCAAGATAATTTTGATATTGATTTTGTAATGAAGTTTAATTACTTCGAGACAAATATAATGGTATTTAAATGTGCAGGAAATAAGATAAAAAGAGTAGTAACTCATATATTGGAAATCTTGAGTGCATAATGATTTCAGTAATTAATTGTTTTAATACAGTGATCATAACAGTTTCAAGTTCCCCCCACCCCTTTTTTAATTCATTTGAATCCTGAAGTGTTCTAAACTGATGTGACCAGCAAAGTCAAAGCCAAAATAGAAACCAAAATTTTTCAGTGTTTTACCTTTATCAAAATTGACATTGTGTTTGTGTTTCGAAAGTGCTATTTCTCGGGTAACCTATGTCCGATTTTAATCAGATCAGTAGACAGTACGAAGATTTGTAGTAAACATTATAGTGTAATGTTACGTATTTATGGTTTATCCATATTAGTACAGAAAGTGAAATTATCAGTTCAGTAGATATTATGGTTCTAAAATTTACCATATTATGCAGTGTCATTACGTGTTGTTTTGTATGAACGTACATCAACTTGTACAGGGCAGAAACTCAGTTAATGCCTAATTAAGCTGGCGACCGTATTATTAACAAATTGATAGCATTTTCTGTGTTGTTTCTCGTCCGTCCTGACGTGTAGTTGCATTTGGGACTTGCTTGACGTATCATTGTTATTACAGAGTGGGTGTAAGTCTGATTTGCCTCCATTCAGGTACACGCGGTCAATATCTATAAAAATCCTTTCTCATAAGGTGAAGCCCGTCAACTTACCGTAGTACAGGCTTGAATGAGTATCGTGTGCCCCGAAAGCGCAGCGTTACAGGAGGACCCAAAAATAACACCTAGCATTAAAAAGCCATGAGCACTCCACAAATACCCAAGTAGCTACATGCTTTGTGTACTACATCCCCGACGTACCGAGGGAGTTTGTACACCTATCCACTCTGTTACAAAGGTCCATCTGCAGCCGTGACTGTTACGGAATCAACGACGCCTCAGGCTAAGACCCTCCACTCCGCTTCGAACCAAAGGACACCGATCGACTCTCGGTACAAGGCTGCAAACTGTGAGTTCTGATTACAGCCGCGATTGAGGCCAGCAGTCTTCACCAGCCGCAAGTAGGAACTGACGATGGCCTCAGAACGCAAGCGACAGGTATCATTAGCGCCGACATGAGGTACAAATTACAGACTTCAGCACTTCTCAACCTCGATAGCAGCAGACAGTGCTTAATCCACCTTTCGGATGAGCCGCCCTGACAGACAAATCGAGAGCAGATTGCAGTTCTTTCCAGCCCTGAACGCTGCCTTCCTAAAGGGCTCAATAACGCGACTACCACTGGATCTCCCAATAACTAGTAAACACCTCCCCGGTGTGCCTGTTCGGACCCTGCTGAAGGAGCGGCTTCCTGGCCCGTCACAGAGTGAACAGGCGAAGCCGGAAGACCAGCCTGCATAATGAAACTCCTACTCGAGCTAGGAGACAGCCTAACGACAGGCCACTCATCCTCAAGTGAACTCGGATCCCCCCCTCCCCCCCCCCCCACGTGGAATACGCTGCAATGTATCCCAACAGCAGAGACCGGGGGCGAGACAAGTGAGTTCTGAGGTGCCACACGCGACGCTCCTCCAATTCCTGCGGTGCCACAACATCCTGAGGCAGCAGCCTGCAGACTGTTGACCCCGGCCACAAACGCCTCCAGCTACTCGCGAACTTAGCCTGTTCCTCCTGCATCCGCACACACCACGCACGAATCTTATCCATTCTACTACTACTAACTTGATAATTAATAACTGAAAACGTACAGAAAGGGCTAAATATGTGACGTGCCAGTCTCCTCGTGCTTCACCAATGGAATCTGGCAGCTGAGTGAGCTGTCGTCAGCGGCCTATGGCTGTCCAAGACAAACAAAATAAAAAAAAAGAGTAACTGGATACCAACTACGCAAATGTATCCTTACCATTATTAATAAGCAACACTGTACCTCTCAAAACCAAAAACACAAAATGAATTGGATAATTAAACACGAAAACACGCGAAGAATTTAATAATTAAATTCTGAGAACAAATAGAAAAGTTAAATATGAGGGTTGGAGCTTTAATATTGGCAACTATATATTTAAAACTCGTTCAAAATAGATTCGTGTCTCAAAGTTTTACTGACCTTCAAAGTGGTCACCAGCATTGTGTATAACCCGTTACAGCGATGTGGAAGTCGCAGGATACTCTTAGCAGTGGCAGGTGTGTTGATAGTTCGAGCGCCGCGCTCTGTTGTCCGATACGTTCGTAGCAGTTCTGAAGCGAATGCAGTGAAGTGTTCAAAAAATGGTTCAAATGGCTCTAAGCCCTATGGAACTTAACATGTGCGGTCATCAGTCCCCTACAACTTAGAACTACTTAAACCTAACTAATCTAAGGACATTACACACATCCACGCCCGAGGCAGGATTCGAACCAGCGACCGTAGCGGTCGCGCGCGGTTCCAGACTGAAGCGCCTAGAACCGCTCGGCCACTTCGGCTGGCCCCTGAAGTGTTGCCTTCAGTTTAGATACCGAGTTGAACTCACGAGGGCTTAAGTCATGGGGGTGCAGTAGGTGGTATAACATTTGGCAGCCCCATCACTCAAAAAAATCAGTAACTTCTTGCACTGTACGTGCTTGAGCATTGTCCTGCAAAATAATGGTCAGGTCCTGTCGAAAGTGTCCTCACTTGTGCCTCTAAGCTGGTCGTAGATTGTTTTCCAAAAACGAACAGCATAGAGACAGAGGTGATTACACTATTTGAAGGACCTGACAATCATTATGCAGGACAATGCTCAAGTAGGTACAGTGCAAGCTGTTACTGATTTGTTTGACTGATGCGGCAGCCATGTGCTGTACCACCTACTCCACTCCACTGACTTAAGCCCTCGTGAGTTCAGCTCGATTTCTAAACTGAAGGAAACACTTCACGGCATTCGCTTCAGGACTGCTACAAATTCGTCGGGCAATAGACCGCGCCGCTCGAATTGTCAACACAACTGGCACTGCTAAGAGTATCCTACGACTTCCACATCGCCGGCAACGGGTTATACACAATGCTGGTGACTACTTTGAAGGTCAATAAAACTTCGAAACACGTATCTTTTTTGTACTAGCTGTAAATAAATAGTTGCCACTATTAAAGATCCAACCCTTGTGTATGAGTTGCTATTCTCCTGCTGCTTCATGTTACTTCACCAATGAAGGTATCATGTCAAACAGTTAGCAAAACACAAATGAATACCTGTAGAGAAGACAGGCGCTATCAGATTAAACAAATCAGGCATTTGATAAATGACATCTAACCGCTAACACCTCTACTATATGGGAAGATATGTGTAAACTTTATAACGATGTAATTTCAGCGCCTTAGTACCGTAGATGTAGGACAAAATCCGTATTTGCTAACTACATAGCCACCTATTTACACTTTCCGATTATAATAGAATGAAAACAGAAACACATCTAAAGCATTTCAATCTAGTTACATTGTGTAAGCAAGATATTGTCGTTGGAGGAAACTTCCACATATGGAGAAAACGCCATCAATTAAACCTTGTAAGCGATTGTACCGGATAAAGAATAGTTCAGTAGCACAGTCAACGAATTATGCAGAATTAATAGTTCAAAAGAAGAACAGATAAAGTGAGAGAAGGCGGGGAGGAAAGAGGGAGGTAGTAACGGAGAGAGGAAAATAAAGAAAACCAAATAAAGATAAAAATCCGAATTTTGAGTCTATGAGGCAGAGAAAATGAGTATGAAATTCGTGTTTGAAATTTAGTGTTTAACAAACGTATTATATCCTTGCTAATGCTGTCATGTGCTGCCATTTTATGCTCACAGGAACATGAACATCATGACGAGAACGTCGAAAGTTACTTCTAAGTACTCAAGAAGTAGATTCGAATAACTAAATTACACTGAAGGAAATTATATCTCTAGCAATTCCACTGACGTCTTAAGAGAGGTCTTACTGTTGAGAAGCTACAATATTAGTTGATGAAAGTCTAACCAGTTACTGACAAAAATATAAGCAATTCCAAACAAAGGAAATGTGACAACAGATGTAAACCTTTGTAGAACCAAATTTCTCTGCACCTTGAATTCTTGTATTTAAATAAAACATCAGCCATCCGATGGTGAAACAAACGTAATGAACAAACTGCCTATTAGTTTCTGTCTCGGGTTCTTCGGCCGACGTTCATCTAGACGTTTCTCCAGCACGAGTGGCTGGAATTGTCAAAGCCTCACACTCCATTGCCAGTGGTGAACTGGAGCCGAGCTCGAGGCCGCAGATTATATGTACCTGGCGCACCAAAGCCCGAGGGCTACTCCCCGGTCATTTCCGGTGCGGTTCTTCTCTTGCTACCTGCGACGGTCGTTCGCTGCAGTACGGTAAGCCATAATTCCTTTACCTTAAGGCTTTCCTCTTTCTTGTTGAAACTGTTCGCGTGTTTTTGTATTCCTGCAGCTTCTCTGAACAAGCGCCAGATACGTATAGTCTGCGGCCGCGAGCTCGGCTCCAGTTCACCACCGGCAATGGAGGGTGAAGCTTTGACAATGCCAGCCACTCGTATTGACGAAATTTCAGTAAAATCATTAGATGAACGTCGGCCGAAGAACACAAGACAGAAGCAAATAGGCAGTTTGTCAACAAGTGGCCACGAAAGCCTTAAGAATTTAGTAAACGTAATGAAACTTGTTTGGATACTAAACGCAATTAAACAATAATTTTAGTGTCATATAAATTTGTTCCCCCATGAACCATGGACCTTGCCATTGGTGAGGAGGCTTGCGTGCCTCAACGATAGAGATAGCCGTACCGTAGGTGCAACCACAACGGAGTGGTATCTGTTGAGAGGCCAGAAAAACGTGTGGTTCCTGAAGAGGGGCAGCAGCCTTTTCAGTAGTTGCAGGGAGAGCCGTCTGGATGATTGACTGAGCACGCCTTGTAACACTAACCAAAACGGCCTTGCTGTGCTGGTACTGCGAACGGCAGAAAGCAAGGCGAAACTACAGCTGTAATTTTTCCCGAGGGCATGCAGCTTTACTGTACGATTAAATGATGATGGCGTCCTCTTGGGTAAAATTTTCCCCATTTGGATCTCCGGGCGGGGACTACTCAAGAGGACGTCGTTATCAGGAGAACAAAACTAGCGTTCTACGGATCGGATTGTTGATTGTCAGATCCCTTAATCGTGCAGGTAGGTCGGAAAATTTAAAAATGGAAATGGATAGGTTAAAGTTAGATATAGTGGGAATTAGTGAAGTTCGGTGGCAGGAGGAACAAGACTTTTGGTCAGGTGAATACAGGATTATAAATACAAAATCAAGTAGGGGTAATGGAGGAGTAGCTTTAATAATGAATAAAAAGATAGAAGTGCAGGTAAGCTACTACAAACAGTATAGTGAACGCATTATTGTGGCCAAGATAGACTCGAAGCCCACGCCTACTACAGCAGTACAAGTTTATATGCCAAGTATCTCTGCAGATGTTGAAGAAATTGATGAAATGTATGATGAGATAAAAGAAATTATTCAGGTAGTGAAGGGAGACGAAAATTTAATAGTCATGGGTGACTGGAACTCGACATTAGGAAAAGGGAGAGAAGGGAACGTAGTAGGTGAATATGGATTGGGGCTAAGAAATGCAAGAGGAAGCCGCCTGGTAGAATTTTGCACAGAGCATAACTTAATCATAGCTAACACTTGGTTCAAGAATCATGAAAAAAGGTTGTATACATAGAAGAATCCTGGAGATACTAGAAGGTTTCAGATAGATTGTATAATCGTAAGACAGAGATTTAGGAACCAGATTTAAAATTTTAAGACATATCCAGGGGCAGATGTGGACTCTGACCACAATCTATTGGTTATGAACTCTAGATTAAAACTGGAGAAACTGCAAAAGGGAGTTTAAAGATATGGGACATGGATGAACTGAGAGAACCAGAGGTTGTACAGAGTTTCAGGGAGAGGATTAGGGAACAATTGACAGGAATGAGGAAACGAAATACAGTGGAAGAAGAATGGGTAGCTTTGAGGAATGAAAAAGTGAAGGCAGCAGAGGATCTACTAGGTAAGAAGACGAGGGTTAGTAGAAATCCTTGGGTAACACAAGACATACTGCATTTATTTGATGAAAGGAGAAAATACAAAAAATGCAGTTAGTGAAGCAGGCAAAAAGGAATACAAACGTCGCAAAAATGAGATCGACAGGAAGTGCAAAATGGCTAAGCAGGGATGGCTAGAGGACAAATGTAAGGATGTAGAGGCTTATCCCACTAGGGGTAAGATAGATACTGCCTACAGGAAAATTAAAGAGACCTTTGGAGAAAAGACAACCACTTGCATGAATATCAAGAGCTCAGATGGAAACCAAGTTCTAAGCAGAGAAGGGAAAGTAGAAAGGTGAAAGGAGTACATAGAGGGTCTATACAGGGGCGATGTTCTTGAGGACAATATTATGGAAATGGAAGGGGATGTAGATGAAGATGAAGTGGGAGATATGATACTGCGTGAAGAGTTTGACAGAGCACTGAAAGACCTAAGTCGAAACAAGGCCGCAGGAGTAGACAACATTCCTTTAGAACTACTGACAGCCTTGGGAGATCCAGTCCTGACAAAACTCTACCATCTGGTGAGCAAAATGTATGAGACCGGCGAAATTCCCTCAGACTTCAAGAAGAATATGATAATTCCAATCCCAAAGAGAGCACGTGTTGGCAGATGTGAAAATTACCGAACTATCTGTTTTATAAGTCACAGCTGCAAAACAATAACGCGAATTCTTTACAGACGAATGGAAAAACTGGTAGAAGCCGACCTCGGGGAATATCAGTTTGGATTCCGCAGAAATGTAGGAACACGTGAGGCAATATTGACCCTACGACTGATCTTAGAAGTAAGATTAAGGAAAAGCAAACCTAAGTTTCTAGCATTCGTAAACTTAGAGAAAGCTTTTGACAATATTGACTGCAATACCCTCCTTCAAATTCTGAAGGTGGCAGGAGTAAAATACAGGGAGCGAAAGGCCATTTACAATTTGTACAGAAAGCAGATGGCAGTTATAAGAGTCGAGGGACATGAAAGGGAAGCAGTGTTTGGGAAGGGAATGAGACAGGGTTGTAGCCTCTCCCCTATGTTATTCAATCTGTATATTGTGCAAGCAGTAAAGGAAACAAAAGAAAAGTTAGGAGTAGGTATTAAAATCCTTGGAGAAGAAATAAAAACTTTGAGGTTCGCCGATGACATTGTAATTCTGTCAGAGACAGCAAAGGACTTGGATGAGCAGTTCAACGGAATGGACAGTGTCTTGAAAGGAGGGTATAAGATAAACATCAACAAAAGCAAAACGAGGATAATGGAATGTTGCAGAATTAAGTCTGGTGATGCTGAGGGAATTAGATTAGGAAATGAGACACTTAAAGTAGTAAAGGAGTTTTGCTGTTTGGGGAGCCAAATAACTGATGATGGTCGAAGTAGAGAGGATATAAAATGTAGACTGGCAATGTCGAGGAAGGCGTTTCTGAAGAAGAGAAACTTGTTAACATCGAGTATAGATATGTAGATCATATAACTAATGAGGAGGTATTGAATACAATAGGGGAGAAGAGGAGTTTGTGGCACAACTTGACCAGAAGAAGGAATCGGTTGGTAGGACACGTTCTGCGGCATCAAGGGATCACCGATTCAGTACTGGAGGGCAGCGTGGAGGGTAAAAATCGTAAAGGGAGACCAAGAGATGAATACACTAAGCAGATTCCGAAGGATGTAGGTTGCAGTAAGTACTGGGAGATGAAGAAACTTGCACAGGATAGTGTAGCATGGAGAGCTGCATCAAACCAGTCTCAGGACTGAAGACAACAGCAACAACAACGTCAAAACGATCTGTTTCCATGTGCAATGATTAATTGGGCTGAAATAAAGATGAAATACACATGGAGCTTCAACATATGGATCACATCTGAATACATAAGAGCAAGATGAATATCAACAGAATCAAA
Source organism: Schistocerca nitens (assembly GCF_023898315.1). Lineage (NCBI taxonomy): Eukaryota > Metazoa > Arthropoda > Insecta > Orthoptera > Acrididae > Schistocerca > Schistocerca nitens. The sequence goes on along the minus strand of NC_064619.1, from coordinate 26,624,928 downwards.
ATAAAGTTCACAAGGCGGGTGGCGGAACACAATCGTGAGATAAGTCACTGCCTCCAAGTTCGTTTCGTTTGTCTTGTTTTGTTTTGTTTCAGGGCACAAAAGCAACTAGGGTCATACGCACCCAAGTGAGAACTGTAGAACACGAAGACGAAGAGATGAGTTAAAAACGACTACTCGTTAATCCCCATCAACGGAAGAGAAGACAGCTAAAAACAGGGACGTGGAGAAAGGCTTATAAAATACGCCATAGATAAAGGAAGGTGATGCACTAAATATTAAATGGCCTTCGTCATATTGCTGCTATGGATAAAAAGTAAAACACGAGTAGCAGCCGGCTCGTCGTTCGCTACAACGATCGATAAATCAGACGGCAAATACAAACGAGAACGTATGTGATTAAAAAAAGGGCATTCCGTCGGGAAATGGTGGACCGTCAAGGGTTGAGTGCAATGAGTACAAGGCTAAAAAGACAATGCCCGATACGCAATCTAACTAAAATGATTTCCTCACGCCTAGTGGGACGGGAGGAGATTGTCAAAGCAGGTGGCAGAGGGTTAATAACCCGGAGCTTGTTCCCATGAAGGGGTGATGCCCAAGTGACATCACCTGCTCACAGATGGCAACAGAGAGATCATTGGACGGAATGCAGGCTGAGGTACGAGGACAGTAGCCTTGACAGCAGCGTCAGTGGCCTCGTTTCCTGTTACCAAGAACCCACATAAACGGCACAGTGGATCCATCAAGAGTGAGCCAGTGACAACTTTCGTGGATCCGTTGCACTAAGAGGTGGACGGTGTACAGCACACAGAGGCTTTGAAGCGCAATGAGAAAGTCAGAGCAGACAACGCAATTGAGAAGCCTGTGTCGTCGTATGGACTGCGTGGCCTGAAACAGGGCGAAGAACTTGGCTGTAAACACTGAACAGTGTTCCGGAAGCCGATGCCGAAAATTCTCGGTGCCAGTGACGAAGGCACACCTGACACCACGGTCAGTCTGAAAGCTATCGGTATACACAAAACTACTATCGCGAAGTTCCGTGCGAAGCTCGCGAATCTCAAGGCGAAAAGCGAGGCTGGAGTAGTGTCCTTAGGAAACGAATGAAAGCCATGGTGAACATGGACCGCCAAACGAAGCCTATGTAGTGAAGAGTTTACCCCTACCGGGAAAGTTGTAGGTAGTGTGAAGTTAAGCTGATGGAGCAAGCGCAGGTAGTGAACTCCAGGATGTAACAGAGAAGAGCGATCTGCCCCATACTGGCGATCAAAGGAGTCATCGAAGGAGGAGGCATAGGTGGCCATGCATGCTAGTAGTAGTAGTTAGTAGAGTAGAAAGTCAGGGCAGTAAGACAGCAGCAGCTCAGCAGCTTCGGCATACTAACTCTCAACCAGGCAAGTGTAAAAAGCGCCAGTGGCCAAGCTGATGCCACAGTGGTGGATGGTAATGAGAGACGTGGAGATGCATAAACGAAACACTCGTAGTCTAGTTTAGAGTGGACAAGGGACCGGTACAAATGGAATTGTTTTGGTGTCACCGCCAGACACCACACTTGCTAGGTGGTAGCTTTAAATCGGCCGCGGTCCATTAGTACATGTCGGACCCGCGTGTCGCCACTGTCAGTGATCGCAGACCGAGCGCCACCACACGGCAGGTCTCGAGAGACTTACTAGCACTCGCCCCAGTTGTACGGACGACATACCTAGCGATGCACACTGACGAAGCCTCGCTCATTTGCAGAGCAGATAGTTAGAATAGCCTTCAGCTAAGTCCATGGCTACGACCTAGCAAGGCGCCATTGACCATTTCTAAAGAGAGTCTCACTTGTATCATCAAGAACGCTGTATACAAATGATGGATTAAAGTTAAGTATTCCAGCAGCTACGTACTTTTCTTTATAGCATTCATTACGTATCCTGTTTCAAACCTCACGCCAGCCTGCGTGAGTCAACGCGTGCCTATCGGCCTCCTCTTTCAAGTAGTGTATGTAGTGTTGGCTAACTGCTAACACTACAAGTGCGTTGTTCCATCTGCCCAGAAAGTACCACTGAGGACATGTAGGACTTAGGTTTAAGTAGTTCTAAGTTCTAGGGGACTGATGACCACAGCTGTTAAGTCCCATAGTGCTCAGAGCCATTTGAACCAGCCAATCCTGCCTCGGGCATTGATGTGTGTGCTGGTCTTAGGTTATTTAGGTTTAAGTAGTTCTAAGCCTAGGGGACTGATGACCTCAGATGTTAAGTCCCAAAGTGCTTAGAGCCATTTGAATCATCTGAAGTAACATTCTGTAATCCTTATGGTGATTTGTTTCACTGTCTAACTACCCTCCTAATTATTTTCTGGTTTGTATCCGACCCTCAGAGGTTTACTCAATCGGCTCTTTGCTCTTAGATATAGGCGGTAGTACTGTACAAAGACAGTAGTTGTCGTTTGAAAATTTGTCCTTCTATTATATTGCCTTTCCTCTCTGATTTGTACCCGATCATTAATGTTCTAATTAATCAGCTCTGGGTCGTAAATACAACTGGAACAGTTGTACTGAGTTACAGGTTGCTATTAAGATAGATTTAACTGTTACCCGGTTCATTTTTTGATTGTAATTGCATTTCTCAGCCATTAGTTGTAATCTGAAGAACCTGTTGTACTAAGCTGTTCGTTTCCGTGTTTGAAAGATCGGGTCATTATTGATGTATTTTAGCTAGATCTTGTGGTTCCGTCGAGTGAGTTCTCTTGTAATAAGTGTTCACAATTGATGTTTTAAGACGTTCCTTCAGAGTGGTCTTAGTAACTGACAACTAGTTTAACTTTGAAAATATTAACAGCCAACTGTCACTAGGGATTTAGTGAAAATAAAATTGTCAGAAGGGACGGGGTGGGATCCAGTTGCACCTTGGTTACCAATTGAAATTAAGAGCTTACTTTGAAGTAAGGCTTATCTATGTCATATTATTTGCTGATTTGTTTAACATTTAAGCACAGGTGCGCATCATAACCCCGAACCTTTCGACATACAACTTTCAAATTAGAAGTTAAGTCATCTGTTTTGCGTAATTGAATCACTCTTGTCATCAATGGTGCTTACATAGTTTTCATGTGTTGCAGAAAGGCATTTAATAAGACAGACCGTGTCCATAACGGGCGGGCTGAAGGTCCGACAGTTCACTTCAGATTTCTTTTGCAAAGATTGAAAGCTTATTCAACTTAAGGTTTAAGGTCAAAAGAATTTTTAAAGTTTGTTCATTAGTTAAAGAAAATGTTATGGTTAAATGCTTCGATTATCTGTAAAACACAGTTTATATATTTTTAAATAAACAGGCTGGGTGAAAATAAAAATATATAGTGGTGGGGCATCCTTTCCACGGTTCCCTTAATTCCAGCAAGTACCACGTATCAGCAGCTATTGAGTATTACGATCGTTACGGAATCGTCTTCCGTCTTCTTTTGTCTGGTAGCAACGTATGTCAACAGAACGAGATCGTTGCCAAGCAACATCTGCGAATATCCTGAAAAAGACAATCGCAGTGGGCGCGCTTGCTGGCAGTTAATGATGTCATTCGACCCGCTCACACTCTGAGATACGATCCCAACTCCAAATCCAGCCATGACGCTACAGACGGGCCTTCAACACATTGGAGTACAGAAGAGCAAGATGAAGATTAAGGGAATCAAAACAAAACTAATGAAATGCACGACAGATGGGTAGCAGAATCCAATCGTGGCATAAATAACTGCTTCCAAGTATTAACAGCAGATGGTGGAAATACAATGGATGAATTGGTACTAAAGCTGGAATAGCTCAGGCAAAATAGTACTTGTCCACAAAAGAACTCTACTAACGCTAAACGGTGTATGTTTGACTGTATGGAAACGGTTCTAAGGAAGAAACATTTGGCGCATCTGTATGGGACAGAGCCGACGTTGTTGAAGGTATGCCCAGTCGCTATTTGTAATATAGTAGTAGTAGTGATAGTAGCAGTAGCATCGATAGTTTCATTAATCCATGGATCATGAATTACTTATTGGAGAATATTGGATGTTTCTTGGTATTATATATTAAGAAAAAATGAATAATTCGTATGTACAGGTGACTACAAAATTACGGGTCTAATTTGGCGATCAAGACTCAGATGATATGAATCAGCGAAATGAGCCAATGCATTTCTTAAGACTCTGACGTTCGGGAGAATGGAGTGCACTCCTTCTGTCCACCTTGAAATAGGTTCCCCTATATAGTTTGAGACAAATATTGGGATAGCTGCTTCAGCAAGGCAATGTTCATTTACGTTTTTACACGACTGTGTAAATATCCTTATATGTTCTTTGTTCGTTCAGCTATATATTTTCACTGTTTTGTGATGACATATCCTTTATTATCATCACATGAATCCTGGATGAATAAATAAATATATGATTCGCTTTGGCCTTACAATAACAAAATAACATTTTTCTAACGAAATTTACGGTAACAACAGTCAGCCTAAGTCTGCATGGGAGGATGGTGACTACAACACCTATCCTGATGAATGTGAGACAAGTCTCTTTACAACTATGCAATTTGATTGTGAGCATATTTGATACGCGATGATATTTTTATTCATTCCTGCGAATAGGTTGTTTCATAAAGTAAAATGTTGCAGTTGCACTGTTCCTTTCACACTGGTGAACGTGACACATATTGCACAAGCTATCATTGGCTCTCAGAATTACTATGACGATGATGCGTGGTTCTCGTATGTAAGGCTGAAAAACTGAGTCAGCATTCTTCATAAAGTGTGAGTTTCCTAACTCAGAGACAGGTAACGTGTCACGATTAGCCCTTACAGAAACTTACCCCTTGCACGAGGGCGTGCCGAAAAGCAATGCCTCCGAATATTTTATGTGAAAATTCAAAGGTTTTTAAGTTAAGAAAGACTGCTAGCAACCTACATATTGATTATTCTTGTTCAAATATTTATTTCTCACCATAGCCACCATGGCGGCAAACATGCGTCTTCAACGAGGGACCAGATTGTTGATATCGTCATTGGAGGATGTTTGACTTTTTTGGCGGAGACAAAGCCTCAGCTTTGCATGCACCCCTTAACCACAATCGAAGTGAATTACTCGAAGGCGTTCCTTCAGTTTTGGAAATACACTCCTGGAAATTGAAATAAGAACACCGTGAATTCATTGTCCCAGGAACGGGAAACTTTATTGACACATTCCTGGGGTCAGATACATCACATGATCACACTGACAGAAACACAGGCACATAGACACAGGCAACAGAGTATGCACAATGTCGGCACTAGTACAGTGTATATCCACCTTTCGCAGCAATGCAGGCTGCTATTCTCCCATGGAGACGATCGTAGAGATGCTGGATGTAGTCCTGTGGAACGGCTTGCCATGCCATTTCCACCTGGCGCCTCAGTTGGACCAGCGTTCGTGCTGGACGTGCAGACCGCGTGAGACGACGCTTCATCCAGTCCCAAACATGCTCAATGGGGGACAGATCCGGAGATCTTGCTGGCCAGGGTAGTTGACTTACACCTTCTAGAGCACGTTGGGTGGCACGGGATACATGCGGACGTGCATTGTCCTGTTGGAACAGCAAGTTCCCTTGCCGGTCTAGGAATGGTAGAACGATGGGTTCGATGACGGTTTGGATGTACCGTGCACTATTCAGTGTCCCCTCGACGATCACCAGTGGTGTACGGCCAGTGTAGGAGATGGCTCCCCACACCATGATGCCGGGTGTTGGCCCTGTGTGCCTCGGTCGTATGCAGTCCTGATTGTGGCGCTCACCTGCACGGCGCCAAACACGCATACGACCATCATTGGCACCAAGGCAGAAGCGACTCTCATCGCTGAAGACGACACGTCTCCATTCGTCCCTCCATTCACGCCTGTCGCGACACCACTGGAGGCGGGCTGCACGATGTTGGGGCGTGAGCGGAAGACGGCCTAACGGTGTGCGGGACCGTAGCCCAGCTTCATGGAGACGGTTGCGAATGGTCCTCGCCGATTTCCCAGGAGCAACAGTGTCCCTAATTTGCTGGGAAGTGGCGGTGCGGTCCCCTACGGCACTGCGTAGGATCCTACGGTCTTGGCGTGTATCCGTGCGTCGCTGCGGTCCGGTCCCAGGTCGACGGGCACGTGCACCTTCCGCCGATCACTGGCGACAACATCGATGTACTGTGGAGACCTCACGCCCCACGTGTTGAGCAATTCGGCGGTACGTCCACCCGGCCTCCCGCATGCCCACTATACGCCCTCGCTCAAAGTCCGTCAACTGCACATACGGTTCACGTCCACGCTGTCGCGGCATGCTACCAGTGTTAAAGACTGCGATGGAGCTCCGTATGCCACGGCAAACTGGCTGACACTGACGGCGGCGGTGCACAAATGCTGCGCAGCTAGCGCCATTCGACGGCCAACACCGCGGTTCCTGGTGTGTCCGCTGTGCCGTGCGTGTGATCATTGCTTGTACAGCCCTATCGCAGTGTCCGGAGCAAGTATGGTGGGTCTGACACACCGGTGTCAATGTGTTCTTTTTTCCATTTCCAGGAGTGTAGGTGAAAATCGGTTGGGACCAAGTCGGGACACAGTGAAGGATAACTGAAAATTGTGAACGCGATGCTTTGGATTTTTGCAGTTGTCGGAGAGATCGCGTATGTTCTGTTCAAGGAGAGGGGCTTCCTTTTTTGACGAACACTTAGAATTCGGATCCCCCTAGCAGCAGAATGTGGCAAATTCATAGACATAATAAACATGTAGAATGATGATGAAATTTGATATTTGGAAAGCTTTACTAGTTTTCATATAAAATTTCACAATCATAAGTTTCTAGTCTGCCCCCATAACACGAAAGTGTGTCTTAAACTGAGAGACAGTGTTCTAATATTACTGACGTGAATTATAGTTTTTACCAAAGCGAGACTGTGTGGTTCCTACGTAATCCTTCGCTTTACAGACTGTATTAACTTACAGGCAATTGTAAGATGACGCCCAGTGCCGAACTGCCAGACTGCGTGTTTTCTAAACACGAGGGTTATAAGTCGCGCTCTAATGGAAGGGTCTGAGTTTCGCGAATGCCTGGAGAATGTTGAACGCCATCATGTGTAACGTGTAACGTCAGTAGCGAGGTAGTGTTGCAGTATGGGGTTCTTTTTAGTTGTTAGAATGTGTTTTTCTAATTGCGCTTAGTAAAATGCTAATTTAGGAAGAATGTGATAAAGTTTTAGAGCATAGTGTACTCTGTACCGCAGAACAGTTCGAAGACGGTGATTGATTGTATCATCATGACAGTGTACCTTGTCATAAAGTATACATGTGATATAATGGTTCTGATACCCAACATCCAAGGTAGCACGAAGCGAACCAGCCCCTGACTACTCTTCACCTTGAGGCGTCTGGCGAGAAGACAGGGGTGTACCGGACTGGTTGCAACCCCTGGTGTTATCGCTGTGTGTCATATGACTGGGTATGCGGGATGGACAGTAACATTACTAAAACTGACTAGACTGCTCCGAGTCCCGAGCTGAACACAATGGAAGACCTTAAGGATGAGTTATAACGTCGACTTTGCTCCAGACCCTGAACCAACATTCAGATACCTAATTGAAACTATCATTAGGAGAGTTACAGCCGTCCTAAAAACGAAGAGTGTACAAGCCACGCTTTAATGTCAACAAGTATACGTGTGGATATCTTCAGTTAATAGTATTCGTTTTCGGATTACCAGAATACTTTTTCTAGTAGTCAGTAATACTATAGGACAAATAAAAATTCTAGGCTACAAAGAAACACAGGAGAGGAAAAGAAATGCAGTGGCAACCTGACTATAGAAGATGTTGAAAGTGACCATCATTCATGTCTTGGCACCTTTGGATTCTGGTCAGCAAGTTGCCGTAGGCTGATCCAAGCTAGACTCCTGGAATTGCTGCTGTCTTATCCGAAATATTCTGAAGCAGTTCTTGAAGACTATGAGGGTTGTTGCGATACACCACAGACTTGTGGGCTACCTACACAAAGTAACCGCACACTGACAAAGACCTGGGTGGGTCAACTACGCCGCGAACATTTATGGTCTACGAAGATTGGCTTATTATTTATTTTTTTGGTATTTATACTTTCCATTACTATCCCCAAGGCCAGAAACGTCCGTGTTGTCTCTCATCCCTTACTGACTCATTATCCTCGTAGGTGTTTTCGGCGTTCTTAAAGACCTGCCGAAGAGTAAAGTAACCAGAGATAAAACGAAAATGGTCATATTCAAACTGATGACTGCAACAAAGGTATTCAGACACGTAGTAGTGGAAATTAATGTGGAAGTAGCCGCTTCATTTTTAAGATGGCATGTATACTTATCTATTTGTTGAACATGTAACATTAACTGATAATGTCACATATTTTCACAAGGAGTTGGAGTCTGCCGGGAACACTTACAGTGAGGTGTCTGCATATCTTTGGCGGGATGGAAGTCCATTCCTCCACAAGAGCGGTAACGGAAAAGATTGTGATGTTGGACGTTGGGCATCTGGAGCACAGTCGGAGTCTGTAATTCAAGCAAAGGTTTCCATTAGGTTCATACTGGTACTGAGGGCAGGGCAGTCCATTGTGGGGATTTTATTCTCCACAAACCATTATCTCACAGATACAGCTTTATGACATGGAACATTTTTATGCTGATACAATCATTCAAATGGTTCAAATGGCTCTGAGCACTATGGGACTTAACATCTGAGGTCATCAGTCCCCTATAACTTAGAACTACTTAAACCTAACTAACCTAAAGACATCACACACATCCATGCTCGAGGCAGGATTCGAACCTGCGACCGTAACGGTCGCGTGGTTCCGGACTGTAGCGCCTAGAGCTGCTCGGCCACTTCGGCCGGCTGATACAATCAATGTCTCCGAAATATTCCTCTACTGTACGTAGAACACAATGTGGTTTAATTTCTTCGTATCTTTTTGCATTTGGCGTTTTCTTAAGCGAAATAAAAGGACTGAAACACAACCACAAAAATCACAGCAATATCGTAAGATCAATTTGTGCGCACTTCACTGTTAGCGTATGCATAATGTCAGGTAACGTTCTCCAAGCATTCACCAAACCTAAACCCTTCCATCAGGCAGCCAAAGAGTACACTGCAATTTAATCACCCCAAACTATTCGTTCCCAGTCGCCCACTATCCAACGGCGTCGCTCTTTCCATGCACCACAACCGTGTCCACATGGAATCCAGAAATAAATGGCTTAGGAAGTTCTGCTCGACTATTGTACTTTCTTTCTTTCCATGACACATACCGTATTACCAAACCTTAGTGAAACTTCACGTTCGTGGTGACTGATGAATGTATTCCTTTCTATAGTTTCTACTTTACACGATATGTTATGGAACAGCTACCAACCACTCTAGACCCCGCTTTATAGCATACATTATAAAACCATCAACCAACAGCTAATTTGATGATACTTTTGTGTAGCAAATGTTATTGCGATTTAAAAACATTTTTACGAATAATTTCAACAACACAACACACTCAATTTCATTTCATACTGACAGGTACTCTTCTCGTGGCACTGAATGGTTCATTCCACATTACTTATGGGTGGTCGTATAGTTTCGATAAGGCACTGTCATTGTACTTGACTATTCAAGAGCTTTCGAATGCCATTGAAAAAGTATACTGTTCCATCTGCGATACTCATACTTGATTAAAGATTTCGGTTCATGCACGTTCAGGTCCCACAGAAGTATCATGACATAACTTAACAGTGCAAACGAACTACGGGATGTGTAATTTCCTATCTAACCAATCCCCGTTAGTCACTGTTCCATCGCAGCGCATTAACGTGCAGGTTGGATAGAAAGTAAGTGCCTATTGAAAATTGATTAGAAATCACTAAATAATCATCTACTTTATTGAAGCAAGATTTATTGGGGCCAGCAGAATGATACAATTGGATTTTATAGCGGGATTTCCGCATAACCGACAACTTTTTCTACCAATTTCTCCACCACTCGTTTACGAATATTCCAAACGATTTCAAATCTTGTGGTGCACTGAAAGGAAAGTGCAGAGATTAGTGTTTAATGTTCCGTCGGCAGTGAGGTCATTAGAGATGGAACACAGACTCGTAATATTGATGGATAGGGAAGGAAACTGGCCGTCCACTGATAAAGAAACTAACCTGGAGTTTGCCTTAGGCGGTTTAGAGAAATCAAGGGAAACTAGTGCTGTGTGTCAAGACGGGGATATGAATCGTCATACTCCCTAATGTGAACCCAGTATGTGAACCACGTAACTCAGTGTGGTACATTCATGAAAAAATTCCGCACGCGCGCTTCCAAATCATGCACCGTCGAGGTTTGGGCCTTCTAGTATTACAGGTGATTCAAAAATATTTCTGTTTGCTGATGACACCAGCTTGATAGTGAAGGATCTTGTGTGTAATATTGAAACAGTAACAAATAATTTAGTTCATGAAATAAGTTCGTGGCTTGTGGAAAATAATTTGATGCTAAATCACAGTAAGACTCAGTTTTTACAGTTTCTAACTCACAATTCAACAAGAACTGACATTTTAATCAGACAGAATGGGCATGTTATAAGCGAGACGGAACAGTTCAAGTTCCTAGGCGTACGGATAGATAGTAAGCTGTTGTGGAAAGCCCATGTTCAGGATCTTGTTCAGAAACTAAATGCTGCTTTATTTACCATTAGAACAGTATCTGAAATAAGTGACACTTCAACACGAAAAGTAGTCTACTTCGCATATTTTCATACGCTTATGTCGTATGGTATTATTTTTTGGGGTAATTCTTCTGATTCAAAAAGGGTATTTTTGGCTCAAAAACGGGCTGTTCGAGCTATATGTGGTGTAAGTTCGAGAACCTCTTGTCGACCCCTATTCAAAAATCTGGGAATTCTGACATTGCCCTCACAGTATATATTTTCTTTAATGTCGTTTGTTGTTAGCAATATTAGCCTATTCCCAAGAGTTAGCAGCTTTCACTCGGTTAATACTAGGCAGAAATCAAATCTGCATGTAGAATGCAGTTCCTTGACTCTTGTGCAGAAAGGAGTGCAGTATTCTGCTGCATCCATTTTCAATAAGCTACCACAAGAACTCAAAAATCTTAGCAGTAGCCCAAACTCTTTTAAGTCTAAACTGAAGAGTTTCCTCATGGCTCACTCCTTCTATTCTGTCGAGGAGCTCCTGGAAGAGCTAAAAAATTAAGCAAATTCCAGTGTTACATTGTTGATTGTCTTCATTTAAACTTATGACTTGTCACCTGAATATGTTTTTTTTTTCCTATATTTCATTTTATCTGTTTCTAATATCGTGTTATAATTTCATGTATTGACTCGTTCCATGACCATGGAGATTTCTCCTTAATTTGGTCCCACGGAACAATAAATAAATAAATAAAAAAATAAATAAAAAATTCCTTCTTAGCCCATCCTACAATAAAAGCTCCATCAATGTTACATAATCATTGAGTGCTGGTCTTATGTGATGGCCGCTGCTCTAAGAATCTTGAATTGTTAGGATTAGTTGTAGAAGCGTTCGACAACAGGTTCGAGGCCTGCGTCGGGCATGGATGTTTGTGATGTCCTTAGGGTAGTGAGGTTTAAGTAGTTCTATGTTCTAGAGGACTTGTGACCTCAGATGTCAAGACCCATAGTGCTCAGAGCTATTTTTTTCGACAACAGGTAGTGAACCGTGTCGTTTCCGAAGTTGTCTTCGGTAGACGTTGGTTTTTTCGCAGTCACTGGTAGAAGCCAGCTGCTTTCACGACTCATTGTATGCTGTGTTTGGATTATATAAATGCAGCTGAATCTTACAACAGAACGACGACTATTCAGTGAATAACTGATGGGAACGACCGTCTGTTTAGGATGTTCACAAATGGATAAATCAGGACTTGAAGATGCCTGAGGATCACCTAGTAGGACTGCGACTGGATATCGTACAAAATTCTCTCGAATTCTTCACACTGCATGGCGTATCTGGTACATGTACCACGGGCACGATTTCAGAATAAAACAGCCTCAGCTGCAGGCGAAAAAATTACTTTATTGACGATTTTCGCGTTTCTGGGCCAACATCAGAATATCTAAAGGAAAAAGAAAGGAAAATTCGTCAGGGTATGATACATTCCTGCAGCGCTATTCTGAAAATCAAAGCATAACTTGGAAACTTACTTCGAGATTTTGAAACCACATATGATAGCTCGTTCCAATTGGTTGACTAGGTGACCTTCCTCTAGGTGCCACGCGTGGGTGCATCCTTAACATGACTTCAAACATAATGTGAAACGTTGAAGGAATAGCCGGTACTTAAATATTTTAGTGCCCTGAAAAAACTCTCCTTATGTGTTGTATCTTGTTCGTACTTTACGCTAGATAACTGTAGTGACTTAGCGATGAAGTAGGTTACCTCATAGTACCTAGTTTCACTACCGAAACTATTTTACTTTTATTATTTTACTGTCGACGTTACTGTAGGTATACATTTTGTTTCTTTACACAGCCACGTACTTTGGCAAGTAATCCGCATTACAGCAAGTAGAAGCCGTATATCCAGCGAAAAGGGCAGCGCTGCTTACAGTAAATAGCAGACTTTTACGTAAAACGCTATTATTTATTTTAACTTTATCAGTTAAATCCAGCTATAGGCATCCTGTTTGAGAGTAAAGTTTTTAAGACAATATGTGTAGTTCTATTAATTTTTCACATTATGTTTGAGGTAAAATTAAGGATCTGCGCACACGCCACACCGAAGGGAAAGTGAACTAGTCAACCGACAGCGCAAGCAATATGTGTTTTGAAACTTCCTGGCGGATTAAAACTGTGTGCCGGACCGAGACTCGAACTCGGGACCTTTGCCTTTCGCGGGCGAATGCTCTATCAATTGAGCTACCCAATCACCACTCACGCCCCGTCCTCACATCTTTACTTCTGCCACTACCTCTGGTAGAGCACTTCCCCCGCGAAAGGCAAAGGTCCCGATTTCGAGTCTCGGTCGGGCACACAGTTTTAATTTGCCAGGAAGTTTAATATCAGCGCACACTCCGCTGCAGAGTGAAAATCTGATGCTGGAGTATGTGTTTTGCATTTGTTTTTGTAAGACTGACTGGAACGAGGTACTGTTTGCTGTGCAGACTACGCTACGTGGTTACAAAATCTGTTAAATGTGGTTCAGTGCCAGCAAGGGTTTTTAAACTGAACCCCGTGTGTTTTAGGTAAGGTTTGATGCGTGCTTAATATTTTTTAAGGTTTTCACCGCAACTTAGCTTTCAGTAGCTATGCGAAAAATGAAAGTCTTGCAAGTTCTTTAGAATATCTTTTAATTTCCAGCACAGCTCTGCAGGATTCTCTTATAAGTTTCTACTGATGTCCCGGAAGGGTGAAACGCGTCAGTGAAACTATTGTTTCCCCTGCAACTGAAGCAACCAAGACTGTTTTTCTTCTACAAAATGTTCTGTATTTATAAAAATCGACGAAGACGGCTTTAGTGAAAGATTGGTCACTGGCAGCCATGGAATGAGCCAAAGGATACGGAGTTAAAATTTCCGTTCTAGATCCGGACTGCGGCGATTTCGAGATACTTTGCACTGTTTGTAATGGTGGGGTACTACATTTACGTCTGAAGTAGACGACGAGCCCATGCTCGACCATATACGATCACATTTCACGAAAAGAGACCCGCTACTATTTCCCCACAAGAACACAGGCAGTAGTGCAACAACATAACTGCATCGGTTCAGCACGCATGCTATTATCCCAAGAAATAGCATCCAACGCTCATAGCTAGTCGACTGACAATAGGACACCGTTATAAAACTATAATGAACACCCTTAGCTGCTTACAGGCGTTGACATACGTCAACGGGGACAAATGAAAATGTGTGCCCCGACCGGGACTCGAAGAACCCGGGATCTCCTGCTTACATGGCAGACGCTCTATCCACCTTTTTTTTTTTAGTGGTGGCAGACGCTCTATCCATCTTTTTTTTCCTAGACCACTTTTTTTTTACCATCCCTTTTTTTTATCCAATGTCAGGCTTACCACCTTTGCTGACATACATTTTGTTGTACTATCGCATAAATAGTGCCTGCAAAGTCCATATGTTGACAAATAGTGGCTAATTAGAAAATTAATTAATTAAGGAAATGAATAAAACTGAAAATGCCCAAATGAAAGACATGAAGACATTGCGGATAGTACAAATACAAAAGAAACATGCTCCTGTAGCAATTAAATGAAATTCGTGTCGGGGGCGACACCTGCTCACGACCCGACGTTCGATGGAGCAAGAGAGCCATCTATCGACTCGTTCTCCAGACGTTGGTGTAAGACTGGGTCGTCTTCTCGAAATTAAACTAAGGGTCCGTAAGTGTGCTCGATGTCTATCGCGGCTTCTTCGTCTATCTCATCTTTCACCCGTCACACCCCATCTGGCCGGCGGGTCGGTAAATGTAAGTCGCAAGTAATTAGCGAAGTCTTGCCTATATTTCTTATGCTGTTGCAGCTTCGTGTGTCCATCTAGGAGAAAATGCCAAAAATCAATTTTGTCCTTTTCCGATTCGTTGTACACGTAGCCCACCACCATTCCCCGCACCCATGTCACTGCATTGGTTTTTTGGACCGGGAAATAAGATTCTTGGGGGAAAAAAAGTGTGTCTGATGAAATTGTGTGAGGGGCGGAGCGTAACAGGAACGCCAATATCTGTTGTGCTAAGTGCCACACTGGAGCCGTCCCACTACATGCTAAACGATGTTCATCAGTGTCCACTGTTGCGCAGCCTAAACATAGTGGAGTGTCTGCCAAATGAATCGCGTGCCGCCGTTGATTCGTTGCGAACTTTCTATTTATCACCACATACCATGTTGAGCGAACCGACGTTGGGAGGTAAACGTTCCGTATAACGCGCCGTATCTGTCGCCAGTTCTTGTCTGGGTACTTCTTTTCCAGGGTATTCCTGGGGCACCGGCGCAGTAAGAGTTGGTATACGTCTCGCGTCGTCGGTAGTCGTGTTGTTGGGAAGGAATCTCTGACATAGCTAAGCTCCAAAAAAAAAAAAAAAAAAAAAAAGACTTGAAATGTGACAGCTTCGGTGAAATATGGCCCACATTGACTGGGGGCAGCATTGAAGTGGGCGCTAGTACATCGGCCAACGCTCCCGAGATTTTGCGAAATTGACCGCGCCACTGTCGGAAAATCGTACTGACGAATAACGCCCGTGCCTTTTCATATACGTTCACTAGACCAAGTCCACCCTCTCCAGGTGGTAGCGTAAGCGTTGTGTATCGGATCTTAAACAGGTGTCCCACACTCACGTAGGTTCCGAAAGTTGCTTGTATCCGTGAAGCCATTGTGCGCGTTAAAGGCAGGACATGCGCTACGTGAGTGAGTCTCGGTGCTAGGTATACGTTAACATAGGTCACCCTCTGAATCATATCCAAGGCTCTTAATTTCTGTAACAGCACCATTGTCCGCATCAGCTTCAATATGCGTCGGTAGTTATCCGCTGCTGTCCGCTGCACAACCGTGTGGAACGTAATACCTAGGCATTTTATGGTCTTAACTAACATGAGCGGGCCTTCCTCCCCCGGTTGTAATCCTCGACCGACATTCATGCAGCGTGATTTTTGTAGATTAAGCACGCTTCCTGCCGCCATCCCGTATCGCTGTATCCATGCCAACACCGTACGTACTTCTTCGCCTGTCCGTGCCACCAGCATCACATCGTCAGCATAAGCGCGGCAATGAAAGGTCAGTTGTGGCAACGGCACTCCCTCCAACCGTCGTCGGAGACCATATAGACAGGGTTCCAAAGCCATTGCATACAAAAATATCGAAAGGGGGCAACCTTGACGAACTGACCTTGAAATAACAATGTAGTCAGTGCCCCGCCCATTCACCGAGACCTTTGATCGTACGCCGTGTAACAGTCGCATGATCACTAGGATGAAGGCCTGTGGGATTCCCAATCTGCCCATCACCGCATGCAAAAAGGTATGTCCACTCTGTCGAACGCATGATCGAAGTCAATAGCGACGAGTGCCCCACGCACTCGGCATGCCGCTGCTAATGCGATGATATCTCGGTAGTCAACGAGCGCCGTATGTACGTTACTCTTATCGCTGAGGCAAGTTTGATATATGAGGAGTCTATCAGAAAGTGAAGACCGCAGGCGAGCCCCAAGGATGCGCGCGAAAATCTTATAGTCGCAGTTCAAGGGAATGAGTGGTCTATAATCTCCTGGATTTCTGCCACCGCGTGGTTTGGGTATTGGGATGATGATACCCTCCGTGAATTCGGCAGGTATCTCAGTCTGCGGTAACAGGAGTTCGTTCTACATCTGAATCCAGGTCCGTCCCATGAGGTATGCAAAGGCGCGGTAAAATTCAATTGAGAAGCCGTCCTGTCCTGGGGACTTGTTCGGTGCCCCCCTGGCAATTGCGTCTGTGAGCTCGTCCTCTGTTATCGCTGTGATGAAAGTCTCTGCATCCAGTGGTGGTCCTCTATCTGGCATTTCCGAGATGACATAATGTAGTGTCTCGTGGTTCACATGTACAGGTCCATATAACTGGCGGACATAGTCGGTAAACACATGCGCAATATCACGCTGGTGCACAACTTGCTGGCCAGTTTCAGAGATTAGTTCCCTGATCAATGTCCTGCGTCGTCGTTGGCGTTCACGTACTACGTGGTGCATGGAGGGGGTTTCGGCAGCAACTGTGTCCGCCAATCTCGCCCGGACCATTATACCTTCCATTCTTAGTCTCGTCAGCTGTAATAACTTGGCTTTTATCCTGCGCATGGCCGTCTGCCTTTCCGGCGATGGTTGTTGGGTCATCAGCTCCCTCAGGGCTGTAAAATAAAAATCAGCCGTCGTGCGGTTCCACTGCGATTTGTCCTGCCCGTATCGTATCAACGTTCTCCGTAACGTTCGTTTTGCGCATTTAATCCACCACTGGAGAACCGAGGTGTAGGCTCGTTGGCGGCGAACGCAGGTCTCCCAGGCCGCCTCTATCGACCGGTGACATTCAGTGTCACGTAAAAGTGCACAATTAATTTTCCAGTGACCCTTACTCCGCCATATCTTCTGACGCGTTAGTGAAATCGTAAAGACGTACGCCATATGATCCGTAAAAGCCGCTGGCCAGATTTCGGCATCCAGTATCGCCGTCCGTAGAGCTCGTGTCACATACACTCTATCAAGTCTACTCGCCGAGTGTCCCGTTACAACCGTATAACCCGGTCTGTCACCATGCTGCAGTTCCCATGTATCCAGAAGCGCCATTTCGGTAATCAACGCACGCAGTTCCATGAGGTACTTGGTCCTTTTTGTCGACAACACAATTAAAGTCGCCGCCCACTATATAGTTATAATAGCGTCCAGCGAACAACGGTGCTATCTCTTCGGTGTAAAAAGTCGCCCTTTCTCTTCGTTTTTGGAGCCAGATGGTGCGTATAAATTGATGAAACGAACGCCGTCGACAGTGATCTCTATGCCACGTGCCGAAGGGAGAGACATGGCGTCCTGCAGTCCTATTCCTTCCCTGGTGAGAATCGCCACACCGCATCCACTTTCATCGTGCACTGAATAATGTGCCTCGTAACCGTAGAACTCTGGCGGCGATGTGAAACGTACTTCTTGTAGGAGTACAATATCCACGTCCGCAGCGCGTAACACATCTTTCAGCATTTGAATTTTAAGCGGTGTCCGTATGCCATTAATGTTTATCGTGGCAATGCGGTACGCCTGGCTTGTGTTCATAAGTTGTAGGGCGGTGTTATTAAGCGTCTATCTGCACTCCCGGCGCTCCCCAACACACTAAGTTGTTCAACATTTCCCGACCCCTCCCGGCCTCTGGCCAGGACTATCCTCAATCGTCGCGTTCGTATTTTCATCCTGTTCCTGTTGGTCCATTTCTTGCGCCCAGTCCCCCAGCATATTTCCGGAACTGGTCGAAGGATGGGAGGCAACGTTGTCATCGCTCCGATGTTGGACAGTTGTCATCGCCACTTCCGCCTTCCGGTCACCAGAAGGAGAGTTCAAGTTATCGTCGCTGTGTAGTTCCTGCATCGTCATCTCGGTATCTGTTGAATTCACTGGTCTCAGGTCGATACTGTCGTTGTCGTCCACTGTCCCCTCGGGACTATGGCTATCGTCAGCAGAAGTCAGTCGACGCTTCTTTCTTCTCTTCGGCGAACGCTGTTTCCGTTGCCGTGCTTCCGCATCGGCTGTTTGGGTTGCGTATCCTCCGTCTTGGGCCTGGCCTGTCACGCTCTAGGTGGAAGCACTGGCAGCCACCACGGATGAGCCTGGAGCGGCCGTCAGCTGCATCTCTTCTGTGGTGTCCTGTGTCTGCTGTGGTGGAACCGGTGGTCGGAGTTCCAGTCCGTTGGTGTCCATGTTCTCCATAGGGGGCAGCTGCTGGTGTCCATCGGAAATCTCCCTCACGTCGCCTCTCAGGGCTTCCACAAAGGTCAACGGTAAGACTGTCGTCTGTTGTGGGGCCTGAACGTCATCCCGTGGAGTTTGCACTAAACGTCGCTGGAGGCATTCCGAGCGGACGTGACCTTCTTTCCCGCACCCCGAGCAAGTGCGAGGTTGCCCATCATAGATTATAATCGCTCGACAACCTCCTATGTACAAATAAGAGGGGACGTGCT
Source organism: Schistocerca nitens (assembly GCF_023898315.1). Classification (NCBI taxonomy): domain Eukaryota; kingdom Metazoa; phylum Arthropoda; class Insecta; order Orthoptera; family Acrididae; genus Schistocerca; species Schistocerca nitens. The sequence continues at coordinate 26,606,248 of NC_064619.1, read as the reverse complement.
TTCGCAGTTATATCCGTATTTGTCTCACCCCATTTAAAACGGGGTACGTGGTAAAACTCGTCCATTTTTCGGCCACATGGGATATAACTGTACCGTATGGTCGAAAGGCGTCGGTAACAAGTTCAGACGGGACCTCAAACGGAAGTTCGAAGACTCGTATAGTGCGGATCCCCATTCCCGCGTGAACGACTGTAACCGCACCAACATTCCCCTCGGCATGACAGAAACGATACCCGTTCGGTGATCGTTGTAGAAGTCTTTCGCAAGCAGCCTCGTCAACAAGCTTGACGTAGACGACGCTTGAAGCGAGCGATAAATTGATTCCCACGATTTCCTGTGGATCGATTTTTACCTCTTCTCTGAAGAAACGTTCAATCTCGTGTGCCTTTGGTCGTGTATAGTCGTTCGCAAAGCTGAACTTCAAAGTCGTTTTTCTGTACGAGAGTGCCATCTCGTTCTAGACTCACAACACCGCACACGCGAAGCTGCTCCGGCGTAAACAAACAGACGCGCGCACCACAGCGCGGCCGGCAGGCAACACGGTCCGCACTGTGTCACTGCCGAAGGCAGACTGCCGTCCACCTGAGCCACCGAGGACACAGAGGATAGCGCGACTGCAGGGATTTATCTCTGGCACGCCTCCCGCGAAACCCACATTCTCAACGTATTGTCCTGCTCTACATTCGTAGTGCCCCCGCCCATTATACTCATTACTCGCGGCGCGTTGCCGATTCCCGTAAGAATGCGGGCACTGTTTGTGCATTCGCACAGAAGAAGAAGATGGTCAAGTGGCCGGTGAGCCTTAACTATATATTTACGAAGATGGTATCTGTTTTTTCGAAAATAACTACTGTGAACGAAAACAGACAACCTGTGTCACAGAGTAAGAACCCAACACAGTCAGTGCGAAGCAGGTCAAGAGACAAATACACTCCTGGAAATTGAAATAAGAACACCGTGAATTCATTGTCCCAGGAAGGGGAAACTTTATTGACACATTCCTGGGGTCAGATACATCACATGATCACACTGACAGAACCACAGGCACATAGACACAGGCAACAGGGCATGCACAATGTCGGCAATAGTACAGTGTATATCCACCTTTCCCCGCAGCAATGCAGGCTGCTATTCCCCCATGGAGACGATCGTAGAGATGCTGGATGTAGTCCTGTGGAACGGCTTGCCATGCCATTTCCACCTGGCGCCTCAGTTGGACCAGCGTTCGTGCTGGACGTGCAGACCGCGTGAGACGACGCTTCATCCAGTCCCAAACATGCTCAATGGGGGACAGATCCGGAGATCTTGCTGGCCAGGGTAGTTGACTTACACCTTCTAGAGCACGTTGGGTGGCACGGGATACATGCGGACGTGCATTGTCCTGTTGGAACAGCAAGTTCCCTTGCCGGTCTAGGAATGGTAGAACGATGGGTTCGATGACGGTTTGGATGTACCGTGCACTATTCAGTGTCCCCTCGACGATCACCAGTGGTATACGGCCAGTGTAGGAGATCGCTCCCCACACCATGATGCCGGGTGTTGGCCCTGTGTGTCTCGGTCGTATGCAGTCCTGATTGTGGCGCTCACCTGCACGGCGCCAAACACACATACGACCATCATTGGCACCAAGGCAGAAGCGACTCTCATCGCTGAAGACGACACGTCTCCATTCGTCCCTCCATTCACGCCTGTCGCGACACCACTGGAGGTGGGCTGCACGATGTTGGGGCGTGAGCGGAAGACGGCCTAACGGTGTGCGGGACCGTAGCCCAGCTTCATGGAGACGGTTGCGAATGGTCCTCGCCGATACCCCAGGAGCAACAGTGTCCCTAATTTGCTGGGAAGTGGCGGTGCGGTCCCCTACGGCACTGCGTAGGATCCTACGGTCTTGGCGTGCATCCGTGCGTCGCTGCGGTCCGGTCCCAGGTCGACGGGCACGTGCACCTTCCGCCGACCACTGGCGACAACATCGATGTACTGTGGCGACCTCACGCCCCACGTGTTGAGCAATTCGGTGGTACGTCCACCCGGCCTCCCGCATGCCCACTATACGCCCTCGCTCGAAGTCCGTCAACTGCACACACCGTCACGTCCATGCTGTCGCGGCATGCTACCAGTGTTAAAGACTGCGATGGAGCTCCGTATGCCACGGCAAACTGGCTGACACTGACGGCGGCGGTGCACAAATGCTGCGCAGCTAGCGCCATTCGACGGCCAACACCGCGGTTCCTGGTGTGTCCGCTGTGCCGTGCGTGTGATCATTGCTTGTACAGCCCTCTCGCAGTGTCCGGAGCAAGTATGGTGGGTCTGACACACCGGTGTCAATGTGTTCTTTTTTCCATTTCCAGGAGTGTATTAACATCGCAAGGTTAGGCGTTAGGAAGATTAACGTTGCGCAGACTGCCCGAGTCGTTTCTCAGGCGAACGAAGACAAACTGAGCACTCGGGAGAAGTCTGACAGGGCTACGTCGACCACTGTCTCGACAACATACAGCACCTCATCACATGAGAACGACACCGGCGATAGTGAAACTTCTAAAGATTACGACGGCAATTCTCGAAGTAAGGACCGATAGTTCGCGAAATGGGAATGACAGGGGAAATCCGATAAAACTTTGCACAGAAGTATCGGGCAGTATCTCTTTTATGCATGTCGTTAACGTCATGTCGCTCTTATCAGTTCTGAGCACACACTGAGAACGTAAAGATGCCTAGAACAGTACATTCTCCTGCCAAGTAGAGGTGCCGGCTGCGAGGTTTCCCCTGATTTCACACGACCGCACATAACGTTCCTGTCATGGATTTCCTTCTTCATTACAACTCTCTGCCACACACTGCAGGGGCATTGTGAACGACCCTGAAGCGTTTTCAATGGAAAGAGCTTGATCACCCACCATACAGCCTGGACATGGGTTCCCTCCGCTGGCTATGAAGACAACATTTTGGCACAGACAACAAACTACAGACCAGCATAGAGAAATGGCGAAAAGCACAGGTGGCTGCATTCTGTGACGAGCGTATTGGAAAGTTGGTACAAAGCTACGATGAATTTCTAGGTCGGAGTGATGGCTATGTAGAGAACTAACTGGAAGGTGTAACAAACTGTTGCAAATGAAACATTTTTGATATTCACTGTAGTTTATATTTCGCGACCGATCAGGCATTATTTTCCTAGTATGCTTTGTATGTCTGGGCAGACGATCCAGAATTTTAATCAGAAATTCATATCTGACAGCAAATTCACAATTCTCAATTATAACTGTTCAGTAAATCAGCAAACATATTTCGAAAAATATTCAACAGCTTTAGTATAGTGAAGTAAAATATGTGCACAGAATGTTGGTGTCGGAGTTAAACGGACGGCTAGTTTGTTCATTATTAGCAACTACATTTTCGATGTGACATGATGATATTAATCCCTTAATTTTATCCGCAATAAAATAGAAGCCATACAAAACAATACACTATACAATATAAAACAATCCTTGTGTTGATTTACTTCATAGCCAGCGGAGGGAACTTGTCCAGTAAATCAACACATGGATTGTTTTATATTGTTTAGTGTAATGTTTTATATGGCTTGCATTTTTATTCTGGATAAAATAAACGGATTAATACAACCATGTCAGATCGAAAATGTAGCTGCTAATAATGAACAAACTAGGCCTCAATTTTAACTCCGACACTAAAGTTTTGTGCTCGCTGAAATGCCAGTTATTTTAGTATCAGCTGTATTGGGTGTAGCTATATAACTCAACAGTGCACACCTGACGCACCGATCCAAACTCCAGATTAGACTGTCACATAAGGAAGTAAACAGCGCGACATGTAGCAGTTTGTTTCGGTCCGGGAGGTGTGCACGCATAGCCTAAGTGATTGAGGATACTGCTTGCGATAAAACGGAAATCTTTGGTCCAGTCCTGGTCTGACACAAATTTACACACGTCACGTATGAGTAGTAAAGTCATATCCGACACATCTGATACCAAAAGAATACGCAACTCATCGAATATACGGGAGTCGTCCAATAAGTAACGCCGCACATTCTTTTTTCTCAAGGTGGGTGGATTTGTTGAGGAATCAAATACTCCATATTACTCCCAAGTCTTCTGGCTAATAATTTGCAACACAATATCAGTTCAATGCGACGGATTTACGCCACCTTACTGGGAGAACCTGTCTGCCTACAGTCTCTGGTCGACGTCAGAGGCAACGTCTTCCTGCTGCGATAACCTCCACATCATCCACGTACTACTTCACGCAGAGTGAATCCCTCATAGGGCCAAACGGATGGATGGATACGACATCCGAGCTGTAGGATGAATGAGGAAGAACGTTCCAGCGAAGTTTAGTGAGCCACTCTCGGGTGCGCAGACTTTTGTGAGGCCTTATGAGGATTTGTGTTGTCGCGGAGGGGAAGTTGGTTTGCATTTTTGTAACGAGAGGGTAGCATAATACACTTCGGCGTAGATTGCCGCACCATGAGTGGGGCATGAAACAGTATAACACATTTAGGGGCTCCGGAAAGCCTCAAAATCATGAGAAGTTCAATTTTTACTTTTTTGCTTTTTATGAATCTGCAGACTATTACCTTTTAATAGATATATAATTTATTCAATTCCGAAGACTACAACTATTTTTAAATTTTTTTTGAAATGTGTTCTACATGGGCGTGACCCACTGTGGTGCTGTTAAACTGCTGTCAAATGGTGTTATTATTAACATCCGTGTTCATCAGGTACATTTTAGTGATGTGAGATAATGTATGTGTTGTGGCTAAACTGTGATGGTTCAATATATATCGCTGGTGTGATTGTCGATTGTTTCATGTTTATTTACTCTGTCGTTATCTCGAAAATATTCGTAATTAATTCTGTTTTTTGAGTCTCTGTTTTGTTGAAGTATAATAATGAGAAAAAGTAAAGTTATTAGAAATCCTCTGATCCTTTCAATGATGGCAACATTGTAAGGTGCAAGGTATTTAGAAATATGGGAATGAAGATAGGTTCTAACATGGTACGAGCGATGCTTGCTTTAGACAAGGAACGCCTTCGGGCTGCAGACAGGGCTGTAAAGAGTCTAGAAATACAAGCAAGAGTAAACAGGAGGAGGAACAAGAGGAAGCTGGAGGAGGAGTTTGCAGAGGATGAAGATAATCCATCCTATGGATCTGGAATGCACTAAAAAGTTAATCCAATCTTTGTCGCTCGATTCCCAAAACTTTTATTTTCCCATACTAATTACATGTTTTCTAAGGATCTTCCAAACATGTTTGTTTCAAACTTTCAGTAAATGTTACACAGTACCTTCTGCATAATTAAACACAGCCTTTTTCCAAAAAACTGTATATTTTTGAATATATAAATAAAAAATTGCAAAAAAATGATGTGAATTTTCATTACAATTGAAAAAAAATCATCTTTAATAACTGAACTAAAATTTTGTAAAATCCCTGTGTTAAGTTGTAGCCCATATTCAAATTAATAATCTGTAAAAAATTCAACTTCCTACCTCAAATACTTTGTGAGGAAAGATGTAATTTATAAGCGTTACTCTAACGTTGCAAGTATAGGGCGTTCCGGAGCCCCTTAAGATTCACAGAAGACCGTCGCAATGATTCTACTGGATGAGTCTGCGGCTTTGAATATATTTTCGTATGAGAGCAGTTGTGGTGCTATTCCATTGAGTGCAGTTTTGCTCCCGGTTGGAAAATAAGTAACGTCAAGCCACGTAATGCACAAGCAGTTCCACACGGATTGTCCTTCGTTGCTCTTTATGGTCTTCTCTTAGGTGACGAGTAACCCAGTGATCACACAATTTCAAGTACCCCAGATAATGGACGAGTGTGCCAGCACTAGTTTCAGAGACGTTCAGCTGGGCAGCTAGGTGTCTGGTTGTGATCCGTTGATACCCTCGAAAAGCGTACAGGCCGACCTTGTCTGTTGACTGCCTGTTACACATTACGACCCTCTTCAACTGTCGGCGGTCTCTGTCAGACATTATCCAGACCACCACACAAGAACTCCAAACTGCATCGGGATCCACTGCAAGTACTACGACAGTTAGGTAAGAGGTGAGAAACTTGGATATCATTGTCGAGCGGCTGCTCGTAAGCGTCATATCACGCCGGTAAATGCCGAACGACGCCTAGCTTGGGGTGAGGAGCGTAAGCATTGGACGATTGAACAGTGGAAAAACTTTGTGTGGAGTGACGAATCACGGTACACAACGTGGCGATCCGATTGCAGGGTGTGGGTTTGGAGAGTGCCCGGTGAACCTGATGTGCCAGTGTGTGTAGTCATCATCATCATCTTGGACAGTATCCAGCCACCGGCTGGGTCTGTCGGGAACACAAGCCTCTCCATCGTGTTCTGTCTTTCCACCATTCCCCCTCTTCCACCTTCGTCCAGTTCTCTCCTCTTCTCGTCACACATTCCTTCACTCCCTTCACCCATCTATCTCTTGGTCTTCCTCTGGGCCTCTTCCCCTCCAGTTGCAGATCAAACATCCTCTTTGGAATTCTTCCCTCATCCATTCTCTTCATGTGTCCATACCACTGCAGTCTTGATTTTTCTATCCTGTCCTGTACTGGTTCCTCCTTTAGTCTTTCCCTCACATACACATTTCGCAATCTGTCTCGTCTTGTTACACTCAACCTGCTCCTCTGGAACTTCATTTCACTAGCCTGTATTCTACTTTTGTCGCTTTTGTGCATTACCCATGTCTCACTTCCGTATGCCAATATGGGGACAAAGTAGGTCCGGTATATAATTCCCTTGGATTTCTGTGGCACCTCCTTGCTCCAAATAAGCCCCCTAATGCATTTTTAGAACTGCCCTGCTTTTCAGCACCTTTCATTTATTTCCATTGCGTTTCCCCCCTTACTTTCAATCATGCTTCCCAGGTACTTGAAATTCTCTACCACCTGCAGTTTTTCCCCTCCACAAGTTATATCCACATTTGGCCTATTCTTCTTCCTTGTTGTGACAATTATTTCACTTTTCTTTGCAGAGAAATGCATTCCATATTGTGCTGCCGTTGCCTCCCATGCATCTAACTGCCCTTGCACCTCCTTCTCGCAATTTCCCCATAACATCAGGTCATCGGCAAAAAGCACTGCTTTCATTTTATGATCAATTGCATCTGATTCTTGCTGTAGGATTTCATCCATAACAATAATAATAAATAGTGACAACAGTAAAAGTCGGAGGCGGTGGTGTTATGATGTGGTAGCGTTTTCATGGAGAACTCTTGCACCCCTTGTTGTTTTGTGTGGCACTATCACGGCACAGGCCTACATTGATGTTTTAAGCACCTTCTTGCTTCTCACTGCTGAAGAGCAATTCGGGGATGGCGATTGCATCTTTCAACACGATCGAGTAGCTGTTCATAATGAATGGCCTGCAGCGGAGCAGTTACTCGAGAATAACATCCTTGCAATGGACTGACCTGCACGGAGTCCTGACATAATTCCTGTGCAATACTTTTGGAATGTTTTGAAATGCCGACTTCCTGCCAGGCCTCACCGACAGCCATCGATACCTCTCCTCAGTGCAGCCCTCCGTGTGGAATGGGCTGCCTTACCCCAGGAAACTTTCCAGCACCTGATTGATCGTATTTCTGCGATAGTGGAAGCTATCGTCAAGGCTAAGGGTGGGATAACACCATATTGAATTCCAGCACCAAAGATGGAGGGCGCCACAAACTTTTAAGTCATTTTCAGCCAGCTGTCCTGATACTTTTCATTACAGAGTGTATAACGATATAGAAAAAGTACGGGGCTATTGCATTCACTGAAATATAGACGCCTATACTACACTATAACCAAGATATTAGTGTGGCCGGGGCTAGAAGTCACACACGTTACTTCTTCACCTAGTGGACGAAGAATTCGGTGCACATTCGACAACACGAGCCTTATTAATATTTATGCGGCTTCAGCCAAAGAAAGCAGACAATTGCGGGGTCGCTTCTGCAGTAGAGAAATTGGGAAACTGCTTGTAAACCACACTAAGCGAACCATCACAGGAGACGGAGGTTACCCCAGCTTCGGTATACCGCTCTCGGGTTTTCGAACTTCGTTCGAAGTTCATTAATGCGATCTTCATTTATACAGATGGCTCTAAGACCAATGACGGTGTCGGTTGTTCTTTTATTGTCGGGGCACACAGTTTCAAATACCGGCTCCATGCCCATTGTTCGGTCTTCACAGCTGAGCAATTTCCCCTCTACCAGGCTGTTCTTTACATCCGCCGCCACCGACATGCTGCTTATGCCATCTGCTCTGATTCCCTGAGCGCCATCCAGAGCCTCAGTGATCCGTATCCGGTACACCCTTTCGTGCACCGGATCCGACGCTCTCTTCAGCAGCTGGTGGACGACGGTTCTCCGGTTAGCTTTATGTGGGTTCCTGGCCATGTCTGTATCCCTGGGAATGAAGCTGCAGATGCCGCGGCCAAACCTGCGGTCCTCCAGCCACGGACAGCTTCTTGTTGTGCGCCTTCATCTGATTTTAGCAGGGTCATTTGTCTGCGGATTTTATCGCTGTGGCATGTCGATTGGGCTACACTTACTGAAAACGAGCTTCGAGCCTTGATACCTCTCCCCACGTCTTGGACGACCTCTTCACGCCCTTCTCGATGGGAGGAGGGCGTTTTGGCCCGGTTACGGATTGGACACTGCCGGTTCAGCCACCGCCATCTGCTGACGGCTGCGCCGGCGCCGTTCTGTCCATGTGGGCAATTGCTGACGGTACGCCACATTTTAAAGTCCTGTCCGAATTTTAATACACTGCGAATTGATCTTGGCCTGCCATGTACTCTGGATGAAATTTTAGAGGAAGACCCAGGAGCTGCTGCTCGCCTTCTTCGTTTTATCCACTTGACAAATCTGTCTAAGGACATTTGATTTTGCTGTTTTCTTTTAATCCCTTGTCTTTTACTGTGCCTTTTATAGTGTTGTCCTTTTTAGTTGCTGTTTTAACATTGTGCCTCGCAATGCATTCATAACTTAGTCTGGGCGCTAATGACCACTGCAGTTGTGCGACCTAAAAACACAAAAAAAACTGTCTTATGAAAACCAGACACCCACAGAAAACAAACGTCGTGAACTGCAGAGTCTGGTGGACTAATTGCACGTGGGGGACACCTTAAGCCACGAGGTCGCGGTCGTCTCGTCTGCTGTACGGGATTAGTGGATTCTCTGTACAATTACCCTGCAGAGGATGGCGGTTCTGCTGCGTGACGCGTGGCCGACGTACGCCCCCCCCCCCCCCCCCATGCGTACAGCGGGCGCTGCGAGATGCCCCGTGCTGGGCGCGGGCTGACCCCGCCGCCGCCGCCGCCGCCGCCGCCGCCACACTCGCAATTACCGCGCTGGCCCCGTCGCGCTGCGCAATTACCCGCCTGCGCCGGCCCTGACACGGACTCAGCAGCTGCTGACTGATGTTGGTCACCTGCCGAGCGCTGTCACTCCACCGTGCGGAATGTGCAAATTACAATACGGCTGCAGCCCAGCTATTACTGCACACACCTCATGTATTTGCTCTGTCAGTCAAGAACCCATAAGGCTGCATTCAGAATTATATACCACCGGCCATTAAAATTGCTACACCATGAAGATGACGTGCTACAGACGCGAAATTTAACCGACGGGAAGAAGACTCTGTGATGTGCAAATGATTAGCTTTTCAGAGCATTCACACAAGTTTGGCGCCGGTGGCGACACGTACAACGTGCTGACATGAGGAAAGTTTCCAACCGATTTCTCATACACAAACAGCAGTTGACCGGCGTTGCCTATTGAAACGTTGTTGAGATACCTCGTGTAAGGACAAGAAATGCGTACCATCACGTTTCCGACTTTGATAATGGTCGGATTGCAGCCTATCGCGATTGCGGTTTATCGTATCGCGACATTGCTGCTCGCGTTGGTCGAGATCCAATGACTGTTAGCAGAATATGGAATCGGTCGGTTTAGGAGGGTAACACGGAACGCCGTGCTGGATCCCAACGGCCTCGTAACACTAGTAGTCGAGATGACAGGCATCTTATCCGCATGGCTGTAACGGATCGTGCAGCCACGATCCCTGAGCCAACAGATGGGGACGTTTGCAAGACAACAACCATCTGCACGAACAGTTCGACGACGTTTGCAGCAGCATGGACTATCAGCTCGGAGACCATGGCTGCGGTTACCCTTGACGCTGCATCAGCGCCTGCGATAGTGTACTCAACGACGAACCTGGGTGCACGAATGGCAAGACGTCATTTTTTCGGATGAATCCAGGTTCTGTTTACACAATCATGATGGTCGCCTCCATGTTTGGCGACATCGCGGTGAACGCACATTGGAAGCTTGTATCCGTCAGCGCCATACTGGCGTATCACCCGGCGTGATGGTATGGGGTGCCATTAGTTACAGGTCTCGGTCGCCTATTGTTCGCACTGACGACACTTTTAACAGCGGATGTTACATTTCAGATGTGTTACGACCCGTAGCTCTACTCGTCCTTCGATCCCTGTGAGACCCTACATTTCAGCAGGATAATGCACGACCACATGTTGCAGGTCCTGTACGGGCCTTTATGGATAGAGAAAATGTTCGACTGCTGCCATGGCCAGGACATTCTCCAGATCTCTCACCAATTGAAAATGTCCGGCCAACGGTGCCCGAGCAACTGGCTCGTCACAATACGCCAGTCACTACTCTTGATGAACTGTGGTATCGTGTTGAAGCTGCATGGGCATCTGTACCTGTACACGCCATACAAGCTCTGTTTGACTCAATGCCCAGGCGTATCAAGGCCGGTATTACGGCTAGAGGTGGTTGTTCTGGGTACTGATTTTCTAAGCATCTATGCACCCAAATTTCGTGAAAATGTCTTCACAAGTCAGTTCTAGTATAATATATTTGTCCAATGACTACCCGTTTATCATCTGCATTTCTTCTTGGTGTAGCAATTGAAATGGCCTGTAATGTAGTTTAAGATTTTCCCACAAAAGACAAAAAAGAAGAGTCGTGTGCATAGCTACTGAGATACCCGGACGAATACAGCCACTAAATCTTCGTAACGGATTTGTTTTCAAAGCATTTTCCGGAGGATCTGTCGCGTTAATTCACTACGAAAAACAGAGCTTTCTGCAATAATTACCACTGGGTTCCTGAAGAATCTAGGTAGCTATAGAGGAAATCGCTGAATAACACTGACGTGCCTCAGCACTGTCCACTCGAACAGAGTGGTTCTACTGAAGGAACACTTTCTCCCAGCGTCATTATTTCCATCATGACGTACGTAAAGTAGACAAGATGCGCATATGTGGTATGTACCCTGCCCTCCACCGTAGATGGCGTGCACACACACACACACACACACACACACACACACAACATATACACTAAATTTTAATTTTTATCTTTAACTGTTTATAACTTAACTTTGTCCAAGAAATAGATTAAAATACTTCCAATCTCCAGTTCCTGTGACGGTTTTTTGGAGCTTTTCCTTGGTTATCACGTATATCCCGAAACTGCATTTCCACTCCCAAATTTTCACAGTTGGTACGCACATTGCCTACCCTTTGCCTGCTGGGTCGTTTAGCTTGCAAACAGCCACGACTCCTTAGCGGGTCGGATCACAAACTGCCAAATCCGCCTGTTGTAGTACAGAAGCCGGACGCTGTGACGAAGCCGGCCGAAGTGGCCGTGCGGTTAAAGGCGCTGCAGTCTGGAACCGCAAGACCGCTACGGTCGCAGGTTCGAATCCTGCCTCGGGCATGGATGTTTGTGATGTTCTTAGGTTAGTTAGGTTTAACTAGTTCTAAGTTCTAGGGGACTAATGACCTCAGCAGTTGAGTCCCATAGTGCTCAGAGCCATTTGAACCAGCCATTTTGCTGTGACGAAGCGGTTCTAGGCGCTTCAGTCAGAGGGCCATAGACACGGGTTCCCAGATAGATGCCGTGTTTCGTGACTTCCGCAAGGCGTTAGATACAGTTCCCCACAGTCGTTTAATGAACAAAGTAAGAACATATGGACTATTAGACCATTTGTTTGATTGGATTGAAGTGTTCCTAGATAACAGAATGAATTTTCAATGGAGAGAAGTCTTCCGAAGTAAGAGTGATTTCAGGTGTGCCGCAGGGGAGTGTCGTAGGACCTTTGCTATTCACAGTATACATAAATGACCTTGTGGATGACATCGGAACTTCACTCAGCCTTTTTGCGGATGAAACTGTGGTATATCGAGAGGTTGTAACAATGGAAAATTGTACTGAAATTCAGGAGGATCCGCAGCGAATTGACGCATAATGCAGGGAATGGCAATTGAATCTCAATGTATACAAGTGTAATGTGCTGCGAATACATAGAAAGAAAGATACCTTATCGTTTAGCTACAATATAGCAGGTCAGCAACTGAAAGCAGTTAATTCCATAAATTATCTGGGAGTACGCATTAGGAGTGATTTAAAATGGAATGATCTTATAAAGTTGATCGTCGGTAAAGCAGATGCCAGACTTAGGTTCATTGGAAGAATCCCAAGGAAATGAAATCCGAAAACAAAGGAAGTAGGTTACAGTACAGTTGTTCACCCACTGCTTGAACACTGCTCAGCAGTGTGGGATCCGTACCAGATAGGATTGATAGGATTGATAGACGAGATATAGAAGATCCAAAGGAGAGCAGCGCGCTTCGTTGCAGGATCATTTAGTAATCGCGAAAGCGTTACGGAGATGATAGATTAACTCCAGTGGAAGACTCTGCAGGAGAGACGCTCAGTAGCTCGGTAGGGGCTTTTGTTGAAGTTTCGAGAATATACCTTCACCGAGGAGTCAAGCAGTATATTGCTCCCTCCTACGTATATCTCGCGAAGAGACCATGAGGAAAAAATCAGAGAGATTAGAGCCCACACAGAGGCATACCGACAATCCTTATTTCCACGAACAATACGAGACTGGCATAGAGGGGAGAACCGATAGAGGTACTCAAGGTAACCTCCGCCACACACCGTCAGGTGGCTTGCGGAGTATGGATGTAGATGTAGATGTAGACCGTGCAGCTGCTGCCGTCAAAGGTTTGAATCCTGCGTGGATGTGTGTGATGTCCTTAGGTTGGTTAGGTTTAAGTAGTTCTAAGTCTAGGGGACTGATGACCTCAGATGTTTAGTCCCAAAATGTTGAGAGCCATTTGAACTACTTTTTTTTGTGGTACAGAAAGAATAAAGGAAAATCACACCTTCACCACCTGTGGTATTAAGTGCCTGCTTTCACGCTCTGCTCGGCGCAAATTCTGTATCTCTATCAACATTGCTGATAGAGATTCTACTTCCACAACAACCAATCTGATGGTTCAGTCCCAGTTGCTGGTTATGTGAGCTAGAATCTGTGCCTGTTCGAATATGATTTTGTGTACCTATCAGTAAGCCTTTAAATAAATTTCACACTCGTACTTGTTGGTTTCGAGATACTTACAAGCAAACAGTGATAGATTGATGGAGTGTGTGCGTACGTGCGAACAACACGTCAGACCGGGTTATACAGCACATGTTACTAGTACATTACTGAGAATTGCAGATACGGCTATGAACCAAAAAATTACAATGCAACGTTTCACCCAGCCTGTCCACTGCGTCTTCTGAGATGGAAACCGACGAAGATAACGCTATACTTTGTGGCCCTGAAAGCATTTGACTCGATCGAAACTGCAGGTGTCAATCAGGTACTCACTTAGAACAGATTTTAACCTAACCTAATCATGGAGGCAGTATCACACTCACAACGATTGAAAGAGTCTATATACGACTTTTTAATTGGAATATATTCTGCATCTGATCTGTATGAAGCAACACAGAACAAATACTAAGCACTAAAATCGTGACAAAAACGTGCATTAGTGTTCTATATCAAGTCCACATATTGCCAAGCATCAATGGTCTCTGCCATCCTGGTGACCACCACAGTTTGAAACGCGGTACCTTAAGCACTCATGGGTTTAGCTTTCTTTTGCTCGGTACAGGCTTGGCGATCCTGGAGTTCTTGAGCTGGGAACTGTCGCCAGTTGCTTTGGCACCGTAATATCTGGGCATGCTTCAGCGACGGCGGATCGTTCTACGCCACAGGGTCCAGGGATTTCGGCTTCGCCGCCCGGATGGCGAGGATGGTCAAAACCTCTATAAAAACATTCAAGGGTACGCTGCGTGGTGATGAGGTGCATGGCTGTTGAGACGGAACAGTCGGTATCGAGTAATCTCTGAGGTAACTGCCGCTCCTCTGTTGTATAATGCCTACACTGGCAACTGGGACTCTGTCTGGATGGACCCTTATCAAATGGCTCTGAGCAGTATGGGACTTAACATCTGAGGACATCAGTCCCCTAGAACGTAGAACCACTTAAACCTAACTAACCTAAGGACAACACATACATCCATGCCCGAGGCAGGATTCGAACCTGCGACCGTAGCGGCCGCGAGGTTCCAGACTGAAGCGCCTAGAACCGCTCAGCCACACCGGCCGGCGGACCCTTATCCACCTGGGTGCTCTTCGGACTGAGATGGAACCCTCCACCTTAACCTCATCAACTTCCAGCGGAATGGATGTACGCTGGTGGGTATTAACATCAGATCTAATAAGAGATATCGTGTATCCATTCCTCCCGACCCGGGGATGTTCAGGGTACTACAGTTTATTGTAACACAACGCCTGCTGCTGGTGTGACTGTGTTTTTAGTTGTTAAAAGGTAAGAAGGCAGATTTGAGAAAGTGTCACCTTTCTATATTCAAAAGGGTGTTAAGGGCATTGTATCTATCAAGCGATTGCGCGGTGGGACACACGTGGTAGAATCTTCTAGCTCACAATAAGTAAGGAACCTCCAGAAAGCTAAACGTCTTGAGCAATGTTCCATCGAAACTGAGCCACACAGCACCTTGAATTACTGCAAATATCATACACAGTTCTGGTAGATATTCCCAAACAGCAGCTGAGAGATGAGTAGGCCCTAGAACGCATTGTTGACGTGTAAAATATAGTGAAAAGGCTGAATGGCGATCTGGTTCAGTCTGATTCGTTTGTATTGGTTTCAACAGCAGAAACTTCCAGAGCATTTCCAAGCAGATTTTCTTCACTTAACCATGTGGCCATATGTGCCAAACCCATTTCGAAATTTTAAATTCCAGTGCTATGGGCACACTGCTCTCTGTTGTAAGAAAGAAATGACTTTTGGCAAATGCGCAAATGTGGTAAGGTCATTCATGCAAAGGTCAGTTGTTCATCTGCTGTAATGTGTGCCAATTGCTCTGACGATGGAGGAGGGACTGCAGTTATTTCTTCAAGAACGAAATGTACAGGACTGAAAACAATGAGGCGTATCCCGTATGGTGTGGCCAGAAGAAACTGTAAAGGCAGGCATCCTCCTGCATTCACTACATCCTTCTCTTCAGCTCTTATAAACTCTTCTGAGAGCAGATTCTTCTAGACAGATGGGAGCTGCTAATGTCAGCACTAAACATGCGTAGCCACTTGTTAATCTGCAGTTATTACAGAGTCCATAGCCTCCCGCCCCCTCCCCGAATAATAGCAGAAAAATACATGCCTGTCAACATTGCAAAGCTACCACCACCTCCAGAGGCAGATTCTGGTGAATATTCCGGCACTGCCACTGTCACCACTATGGTAGTTCCTCCAGCGCCTTCTCAGACGGAAAAAAGAAACAATGGGAAACTTACACCGCAGTTCTAAACATATGGCAAACCGTCAGGTCATGCCGAAGTCATTCGACCTGACAGACCTACGGCACCTCCTTCAGAGTCATTGGAATGTGCAGTCTGCCCGGGGCAACCATCTCGTCCTGTGACTTAACTTCCACCCATTGCAGCGGGGGGATGGGATGAAAGTGAAACCCCCGTGATAAATGGGCCCATGCTGGTGTGGAATTTGAATGGGTTGAGGCCTCACGTGAAGGAAGTACAACTGCTAACATAGGCACACTGACTGTCTTTGTGTTTACAAGGAACACATTTTATACCCTATGACGCTCCTGTACTATCGGGCTAGACCTTCGACCACAAAATTGATATGACTAGGGAAAGAGCAAAGAGAGTGATTCTTGTGTTTTTCAGTAATGCACACCGCCCCTCTGCTATCTCCTTAGTTACTGACATATAACCACTGGCTGTTCAAGTTCATGTGTATCTCGACATCACTATCTGCTCACTATATTTACCTGCAAAGATTGTGATAGACTCTGAGCCTCACACACGACTTACAGAACATTTCCTCCCTTCATTTCTCCTACTGGGTCACTCCAGTGGCTATTATGTATAATGGGGCACGAGCTCAACTTGCACTGGGGCTCGAGTTTTGAAGAGCCTCATGATGTTTCAGGAGCTGTGCATTCTCAACAGTGAGAGTATCAGCCATTTGTTGGCTGCTACTCGGTCGTCTTATGACATTGTCCTCTCTTTCTCTTCTTCTGCCCTCGTAGACTCCACTCAGCGGGAAGCAGCTGATGATCTTGCAGCCAACGACCACTTCCCAGTGTGAATCCATAGTCAAGAGGGAGTATTACTTGCAAAGTAGCCTCCAGGATGGATGACCAGTAGAGCTAACAGGACGCTGTGTTTGAAAACTTAGGCTGCGTCCAGCAATGAATGGACCATTTCACACAAGTTCTCGACCGTGCCATTTATTTTTCCATCCCAAAGTCATTAATTCATCTTTGGAAGCAAAGAAGACCTTAATGGACCAATGAATGCCTCCCTTGGGCATGAGTGTTTGTGTTGTCCTTAGCGTAAGTTAGTTTAAGTTAGATTAAGTCGTATGTAGGCCTAGGGCCCGATAACCTTAGGTGTTTGGTCCCAGAGAACTTAAAACAAATTTCCAATTACCGATGAATGCCGCTCATCAATTCGAGTCAGTCGTGCGGTTTCCCGATTGTTTAATTGCCGCCCAACAACAGGGAACCACAATTTCGCGAGTCGCGATTGTCAAGGTACGGCGAGTAATTAAGGAGAGCAAGGAAAGATCATGGCAAGAGTTCCTGCACTCTATTAACCGCTCCACTTCTTGTACGAAGCCATCAGCAGGATTTCCGGCAAACGTTTCCGATAACACACAGTCGTTTCCGAATGCTGAAATGAGGCTTCTTTTTCCTTGTCATTAGTGCGGCCCGCCACGAATTCCTCTCCTGTGCTAACCTCTTCATCTCAGAGTAGCACTTGCAACCTACGTCCTTAATTATTTGCCGGATGTATTCCAATATCTGTCTTCCTCTACAGTTTTTGCCCTCTACGGCTCCCTCTAGTACCATGGAAGTCATTCCCTCATGTCTTAACAGATGTCCCATCATCCTCTCCCTTCTCCTTATAATTTTTTTCCACATATTCCTTTCCTCTCCGATTCTGCTCAAAACTTTCTCATTCCTTACCTTATCAGTCGACCGAATTTTCAACATTCGTCTGTAGCACCACATCTAAAATGCTTCGATTCTCTCCTGTTCCGGTTTCCCCACAGTCCATGTTTCAGTACCATACAAAGCTGTACTCCAGACGTACATTCTCAGAAATTTATTCCCCAAATTAAGGCCGATATTTGATATTATTAGACTTCTCTTGGCCAGGAATGCCTTTTTTCCATAGCTAGTCTGCTTTTGATGTCCTCCTTGCTTCTTCGTCATTGGTTATTTTACTGCTTTGGTAGCAAACTGATTTAACTTCATCTGCATAGTGACCATCAATCCTGATGTAAAGTTTTTCGTTGTTCTCATTTCTACTAATTCTCATTACCTTCGTCTTTCTTCGATTTACTCTCAGTCCATTGTGTGTACTCAATTGACTGTTCATTCTGTTCAACAGATCACGTAATTCTTCACTTTACTCAGGATAGCAATGTGATAAGCCAATCATATCATCGATATCCTTTCACCTTGAATTTTAATTCCACTCCTGAGACTTTTTTTTTCATCATTGCTTCCTTGATGTACAGCTTCAACAGCAGGGGCGAAAGGCTACATTCTTGTTTTACACCATTTTTAATACGAGCACTTCGTTCTTGGTCGTCCACTCTAATTATTCCCGGTTGGATCTTGTACGTATTGTATATGACCCGTCTCTCCCTACAGTTTACCCCTTCTTTTCTCAGAATTTCGAACATCTTGCACCATTTTACATTGTCGAAGACTCTTTTCCAGGTCGACAATCCTATGAGCGTGTGTTGATTTTTCTTTAGTCTTGATTCCATTATTAACCACAACGTCAGAACTGCCTGTCCCTTGCCATTACCTATTCTAAAACCAGACTGATCGTCATCAATCGCATCCTCAATTTTCTTTTCCTCTCTTGTTTATAATATCCTTGTAAGCAACTTCGTTCCATTAGCTGTTAAGCTGATTGTGCGATAATACTCGCAATTTTCATCTCGTGCCGCCTTCGGAAATGTGTCAATGACGCTTTTCCGAAAGTCAAAAAAAATGGTTCAAATGGCTCTGAACACTATGGGACTTAACATCTGAGGTCATCAGTCCCCTAGACTTAGAGTTACTTAAACCTAACTAACCTAACGACATCACACACGTCCACGCCCGAGGCAGGATTCGAACCTGCGACCGTAGCATCAACGCGGTTTCGGACAGAAGCGCCTAGAACCGCTCTGCCACGGCGGCCAGCTTCCGAAAGTCAGATGGTATGTTACCAGACTCATACATTCTACACACCAACGTGATTAGTCGTTTTGTTGCCACTTCCCCCAATATTTTAGAAACTCTGAAGGAATGTTATCTATCCCTTTTGCTTTATTTGATGTTAAGTCGTCCAAAGCTCTTTTAATTTCTGATTCGAATACTGGACCCCCTATCTCTTCTAAATCGACTCCTGTTACTTCTTCTATCACATCAGAAAAATCTTCGCCCTCCTAGAGGCTTTCAATATATTCTTTGCACATTTAACAGTGGAATTCCCGTAGAACTCTTAATGTTACCACCCTTGCTTTTAACGTCACCGAAGGTCGTTTTGACTTTCCTGTATGCTGAGTCTGTCCTTAGGACAATCATTCCTTTTTCGATGTCTTCACATTTTTCCTACAGTAATTTTGTCTTAGCTTCCCTGCACTTCCTGTTTATTTCATTCCTCAGAAACATGTATTTCTCTATTCCTGAATCTCCTAGAACATTTTTGTAGTTCCTCCTTTCATCAGTAAACTGGAGTATTTCTTCTGTTACCCAAGGTTTCTTCGCAGTTACCTTTCTTGTACCTATGTTTTTCTTCCCAACTTCTGTGACGGCCCTTTTTCAAGATGTCCATTCCTCTTCAGCTGTACTGCCTACTGAGCTATTCCTTATTGCTGTATCTATAGCCATAGAGAACTTCATGCGTATTTCGTCATTCCTTATAACTTCCGTATCCCGTTTCTTTGCGTATTCATTCTTCCTGACTAATGTCTTAAACATCAGTCTACTCTTCATGACTGCTATATTTTGGTCTGAGTCTATATCTGCTCCTGGTTTCGCCTTACAATCTACTGTCTGATAATGAAATCTCTGCCTGACCATGATGTAATCCAACTGAAATCTTCCTGTATCACCCGGCCTTTTCCAAGTATACCTCTTCCTCTTGTGATTCCTGAAGAGAGTATTGGCTATTACTAGCTGAAACTTGTTACAGAACTCAATTAGTCTTTCTCCTCTCTCATTCCTTGTCCCAAGCCCATATTCTCCTGTAACCTTTTCTTGTATTCCCTACAACTGCATTCCAGTCTTCCATGATTATTATATTTTCATGCCCTTTCAATATCCTCATACACTTTCTCTATCTCTTCAGCTTGCGACGTCGGCATGTATACCTGAACTATCGTTGTCAGTGTTGGTTTGCTGTCCATTGTGATAAGAACAATCCCATCGCTGAACTGTTCACAGTAACACACTCTCTGCCCTACCTCCCTAATCATAACGAATCCTACTCCCGTTATACCATTTCCTGCTGCTGGTGATATTACCCTATACTATCTGATCAGAAATCCTTGTCTCCTTTCCACTTCACTGTCCCCAAATATATCTAGATTCAGCATTTGCATTTCCCTTTTCAGATTTTCCAGTTTCCCTACCACGTTAAAGCTTCTGACATTCCACGCCCTGACTCCCTGAACGTTACCTTTCGTTGATTATTCAGTTAATGAAGCTACCAATAAACAAAGCTGGGAGGCATAGCATTTCTACTGCCACTGCTTGCCCGGATCCAGCGATCCACCGCTACTGTGGTACCATGGACTTCAGATCAAACAATTCTCATTCTTACAAATGCCTTATCCATGTAGGAGCCCTTTTCAGCCCTGTCTCAGGCTCATGATACTGCACCTGGTCACGCCCAAATCCAGTACAGCATGCTTTGCCATTTGCCAGCAGCGTCAAAGGAAATCCTCCTCGAATGTTCTAATTTGATTTGGCAGACATGCCAGTTTCCCAACTCATGGAGAGATGCAATACTCATTGTAAAATGTAAACTTTCACTGCTGGAAATCTCACAGTTAATAAAATTTTCCGCTCTATTATGCCGTGGTCGAATGGATTTCACATTAAATGGCGACGTTTCGTCCCTATCGGTGGAGTTCATTTTCAGAGGGAACGTAGCTTTTTGAATGTCCGATTCACACTGTGGCTCGCTACTCTCTACAGCAAAATTCCTCTGCCACGAGCTTCCGTGCAGTGGCGTGACGTCACGTGTTTTGAATATGAGAGCGCAATTGACAGTTGGGCCTGTCGTCGTCCGCTGTTGCTATCATCCCAAAGGTGGAAGACGTGCCGGCCGAAGTGGCTGAGCGGTTCTAGGCGGTGCAGACTGGAACCGCGAGGCCGCTACGGTCGCAGATTCGGATCCTGCCTCGGGCATGGATGTGTGTGATGTCCTTAGCTTAGTTAGGTTTAACTAGTTCTAAGTTCTAGGGGACTGATGACCTCAGAAGTTGAGTCCCACAGTGCTCAGAGCCATTTGGAAGACTGGTACACATGTTCGTCAGCACCGGAATCCAAAGAGTCATTCAGTTTCACACCCTCCTCCTTCCTTTTGGAATTTCCTGGGGTGTTTCATAATCTCCGTGGCCTCTCTTGGCAGCCTTTCACGTTACGCGCTTGTGGCTGCTTGTACTTGAGTCCTATCAAAATGAATGTGGTGGTCTTCTTCTCTGCGAATCATGTTCCGCAACAGCTGATCTTTTAATCTCCCCTCTTCAGTCCCAAGGGCATCATCTGGTTTGCCGACATACTTGTCCTAGATTTTAATGACAATCCAACGAATATGGCGCTGTTTTCCAGGTTTTGTGAATTGTGTGACTTATGCCCCAAATTTGCTTTTTATCTCCCACTTCGCCTTTTTTCCGTTTCAATCACATTCGTTTGCACTGATTTCGTATCAGTGCTCATAACCCATTTGTTCAGCGCTTCTACCCCACAGACACCACACACACACACACACACACACACACACACACACACACACACACACACACACATTCCGCAATTAACACTAGGCTGACCCTTGACAGGATGTTCGACGGGCGTTTCATAGGACGTGGAGGACGCATAAATTGGCCAGCCCGTTCTCCTGATCTTACACCTCTGGACTTCTTTCTGTGGGGTACGTTAAAGGAGAATGTGTACCGTGATGTGCCTACAACCCCAGAGGATATGAAACAACGTATTGTGGCAGCCTGCGGCGACATTACACCAGATGTACTGCGGCGTGTACGACATTCATTACGCCAGAGATTGCAATTGTGTGCAGCAAATGATGGCCACCACATTGAATATCTATTGGGCTGACATGTCGGGACACACTCTATTCCACACCGTAATTGAAAACGGAAACCACGTGTGTACGTGTACCTCACCCCTCATGGTAATGTACATGTGCGTCAGTGAAAAAGACCAATAAAAAGGTGTTAGCATGTGGACCTAATGTGCTGTTCCAGTCTCTTCTGTACCTAAGGTCCATCACCGTTCCCTTTGGATCCCTACGTAATTCGGTGCTCTCCGATACACACGATCGAACAGCGGATGATTGGTACTCAAGCGTCAACTTTAGGTTACAATATCTCCGGATGTAATTAACATTTTACAATGCAACAAACGGCACTGATTACGTATGTATTTATATGTTCAGATGTGCTAACAAAACTGACGGGGTTCCATTTAAAAAAACGTAGGTTTGTGTTAAAAAACACACTTCCGTGCATTTTTTTTATGGTTCGTATTTAACCACTTACACTAGCCCCTCTCCTCACGTTCGGTCTGTGGAATCGATTCGTCAGAATTTGATGTGGTTTACGAAATATATCCAGCGGTAACGTTAGGTGACTCACCCTGTATACATATATAAACACGCACAAGACGGTCTAAGTACGTTGCGCGTTCTCTCTGTGCAGAACAGTTAAGAATGAGGAAAGTGTAGAGGGAGGAGATTACGATTCGATAGGATGAAATTGCGTCGGTACGCAAGTCGCGAAATTTCTAGAAGAAAAATTCGAGTACACGTTTAATAAAAATAGAAGGAAACACAAAACAAAACAGCAGAATCGGTATTTGAGTCCCTCACTTCTCGAATACGACAACAACGCTTCTTTTTTTTTTATATCGTGATGTCCGTACACTGGGTCTCGAAATGCTGTCTGCCCGTCAGACGGAGCTGGACGCTGACTGCGGTGCCAATGCAAAACCGGCTGACACCAGATACCTGGGAGACGAATGGCTTCCCTAGTGAGAGCGAAATGCGAGAGCAGAGTGGATGGAACCGACTGCTTCTGTCTATCACGCTTCCAGAGCGCGCTCGTATCCCGCCCTTCAGCCCTGCAGGTCAGAACGCCGTGCAGTATCGCGTTGCAGTCTCGCTGTAGTCGTGCAGTACCTCAGAGGACAAAAGTGTGCACCGGATCTCTTTTTTGCTATTTTAGCTGTTCCATCTGGCAAATGGAAACAATATCGCCACTCCACTAGATACGCTGTCTCCATTTCGAAAATTGATTCGCCTGTAGCTGAGAATGGCCACAGGCAATGTAAACACAGCTAATAGGAGACGTTTATACGAGACGGAGTTTATATTTAAAAATGCTGCAGGGAAAAACGTCACATAGAGGATTTGTTAGATAGACGGATGTGTGCACACGCTATTTGGCTCCTGTCGTTCGCTGTGCTACACATGAACACACACTACACAGTCCCTGGGGTAAGGGCCGACGTTGAACACCAGAGAACCATAAATTTTGATATCTGATACGTTTAAAACTCAAACTGTCATGTGGAAGGTTTCACTATTTTAAATCCTCTCCGCAAGCTAAGCACATCTCACGGATTACAAGAACGGCCGTAACACAGGACGAAAGCAAATCACTCCCCATTTTTCCAGGAAGCCAAACGATCGCAATCTACTGATTAAAGAAATGCGTAATAAGATGAAAGAGTTACATAAGATGAAATGGATTATAAACTTTTCGTCAAGTTAAGCTTCTAGAGGCATACACAGACAATGAACTGACAGTCTAGTGACTAGAATCACAAGCGGAAGTTATCTGCAGCAGATGTCTGCAACCATTATTGTGAAACTAATGTCGCGAAAAGCAGATGTGGTAGAATGGCAGAATGAATAGCAACAGACTAAAGAAGTATTCGTTGCGAAAGAGTACTTTCGAACGAATTAGTACTTTCGAACGAATTACTGACGATTAAATTAATAATCCCTTTTGACTCCTCCGTGATGCTTAGGTCAGGAGTCCACTACACACAGGTAGCTGCGGCAAGGTGGAAGGAACTGGGCGCTTCTTTTAGGTTAGAGGGTCCCAGGGAACCACACGAAGGGCGTCCGTCTAAAAGGGGACAGGTAAAACACAGTAAGTTAGTTGTAGAAACATTCGGTATTGTAGTTGTAAATTGTCGTAACTGTGTTGGGAAAGAACCAGAGCTCCAAGTCCTAATAGAAGGCACTGAAGCTCAAATGGTTGTAGGTACAGAATGCTGCCTAAGCCGGAAATAAGTTCAGCCGTAATTTTTTCAAAATATCTATCACTGTTCAGAAAGGATAGATTAAATACAGTTGGACATACAGTTGGTGGTGGAGTAATTATTGCTGTCAGAATTGGTATGCCTTGTAGTGAAATTGAAGTAGATAGTACCTGCGAAATAGTGTGGCTAGAGGTTATATTTGACAATCGGACTAAACTATTAGTTGGATCATTTCACCGACCCCCGGACTCAGAAGATATAGTTACTGAACATTTCAAAGATAACTTGAGTATCATTTCATATAGGTACCCCACTCACGCAGTTATAGAGAGGGTGGTGACTTCAATCTACTCTCAATATTCTGTAAAAATTATACGGCGCCAGGCATAAAAGTCATCCGAAATTGTACTGAATGCTGTCTCAGAAAATTATTTTGAACTATTAGTTCGTGAGCCCACTCGAAGCGTAAATGGTTGAGAAAGCATATCTGACCATTTGGTGTCAAATAATCCTGGACAAATAGTAAGTATCGTGACGAATACAGGGATAAGCAACCACAAGGCAGATGCTGCTAGGCTGAATGCCATAACAACTAGAACCATCAAAAAGACACGCAAAGTATGTCTATTTAAAAAAGGTGATAAAAATGCTCTTAACGTCGTTTCAAGAGAAAGTATTTACTCCTTCCGATCTGATCATGTAAGCGTAGAAAAGTTGTGGAATTACTTCAAAGAGATAGTATCGACAGCAATTGAGAGATATATACCACATAAATTTATACGTGATGGTACTGATCCCCCATATTACACAAAACGTGTCAGATCGCTGTTGCAGAAGCAGCGAAGAAAGCATGCCTAATTTAAAAGAAGACTAAATCCCCAAGACTGTCAGAGTTTTATGGAAGTTCGAAATATAACGCGTACTTCAAAGCGAGATGCTTTTAATAACTTGCATAACGAAACTCTGTCTCGAAATCTGGTAGAAAACCCAAAGAGATTCTGGCCAAATATAAAGCACACCAGTGGCAAGACGCATTCAATACCTTCACTGCGCAGGAACAACGATGAAGTCACTGTTGACAGTGTCACTAAAGCAGAGTTATTAAACACGGTTTTACGAAATTCCTAAAGCAAAGAAGACAAAGTAAATATTCCTGAATTCCAATCAAGACCAACTGCCAAGATGAGAAACACAGACGTAGATATCTTTGGTGTCGCAAAGCAGCTTAAATCAGTTAATGAAGGCAAGGCTTCTGGTCCAGATTGTATAGCTGTTAGGTTCCTGCCAGAGTATACTTATGCAATACCTCCATATTTAGCAATTATATACGACAGCTCGCTCACAGAGAAATCCGTACCTAAAGACTGGAAAATCCTACAAGTCACACCAGTACCCAAAAAGGGAAGTACGAGTAATCCGTTGAATTACAGGCCCATATCACTAACGTCACGTTTGTAGTAAGGTTTTGGAAATTATACTGTATTCGAACATTATGAAATACCTCGAAGAAAACGATTTATTGACAAACAGTCAATACAGATTCAAAAAATATCGTTCTCCCGACGAAACACTACTAGCTCTTTGTACTCATGAATTGAGTGCTATCGACAGGGTATGTCAAAATGCTTCAACATTTTTAGAGTTCCAGAAGGCTTTCGACACCGTTACGCACAAGCGTCTTCTAACCAAACTGTGTGTCTATGGAATATCACCTGTTGTGAGACTGGATTCGTGATTTTCTCTCAGGAAGATCACAGTTCGTAGTAATAGACGGAAAGTCATCGAGTAAAACAAAAGAAATATCCGGCGTTCCCCAAGGAAGTGTTATAGGCCCTCTGTTTTTTCTGATCTATATTAACGACATAGGAGACAATCTCAGTAGCCGTCTTAGATTGTTTACAGATGATGCTTTCATTTACCGTCTTGTGAAGTCATCAGATGACCCAAACGAATAGCAAAATGATTTAGATGAGATATCTGTATAGTGTGAAATGTGGCAATTGACCATCAATAAAGAAAAGTGTGAAGTTATTCACATGAGTACTAAAATAAATCCACTAAATTTCGAATACACGATCAGTGGCACATATCTGAAGACTGTAAATTCAACTAAATACTTAGGGATTACAATTACAAATAATCTAAATTGGAACGATCGCATAGATAATGTTATGGATGGAGCAAACCAAAGACTGCGATTCATTGGCAGAACATTTAAGATGTGCAACAGGTCTACTAAAGAGACTGCTTAGACCATGCTTCTCCACCCTATTCTGGAGTATTGCTGTGCAGTGTGGGATCCGCATGAGGTAGGACTGACGGATGACATCGAAAAAGTACAAAGAAGTGCGGTTCGTTTCATATTACCGCGAAATTGGGGAGGTAGTGCCACAGACGTGATACGTGAATTGGAGTGGCAATCATTAAAACAGAGGTGTTTTTCGTTGCGACGGGATCATCTCATAAAATTTCAATCACCAGTTTTCTCCCCTGATTTTGAAAACATTCTCTTGGCACCCACCTACCTAGGGAGAAATGATCTCACGATAAAATAAGAGAAATTAGGGCTCGCACAGAAAAAATTAAGTGCTCGTTTTTCCCGCGCGCCGTTCGAGAATGGAACGGTAGCGAGATAGCTTGAAGGTAGTTCATTTGACCCTCTGCCAGGCACTTTATTGTGAATATCAGAGTAATCACGTCGATGTAGATGTACATGTAGGCGTAGATGCCAACGGAACATGGAAAATGAGGACGTATTAACATCAATTCAGAATAACTAACGCCGCCATGTATCCGTATATTGCAGTTAGCTAAACTATGGCCCCGGCCTGACCCCAGCGCTAGTGGAATGTAGCAATTCGGACAGGGAGAAACACAAAATTCTCAAAAGTGCAACCATGAATAGCTCTAACTGACTAACAAGCAAAAAGTGATCTGGTGCAAATATTTTAAAAGGCTTCTATGAAACCTTCAATGCAGTTGTACTACAATATGTATGAAATTAACTCACTTGTTTGTAAAACAAGCTCCATAAAAATTTTACGTCACAAACATCTATAACATAAGCAACGCAATATTCAATACACCTGGCGTACATCTAAAACAGCATCGCAATTACGTTAACGTATGCTGTGCTACTATGGAAACCATTCAGGAGCCAATCTGAGCAGCCGTCTTAGGTTTGTTGCAGATGATGCTGTCATCTATCGTCTACTACAATCATCAGAAGATCAAAAGAAATTGCAAAACGTTTCAGAAAAGATACCTGTATACTACGAAAATTAGCAATTGACCCTAAACAATGAAAAGTGTGAGGTCACCTACATGAATACTAATAGGAATCCATTAAACTTAGGTTACACGATAAATCAGTCAAATATAAAGGCCGTAAATTCAAATAAATACCTGGGAATTACAATTAAGAACAACTTAAATTGGGAAGAACACATTGAAAATGTAGGGAAGGCGAACCAAAGACGGCGTTTTATGGGCAGAGCACTTAGAAGATGCAAACGATCTACTAAAGAAACTGCCTACATTACACTTGTCCGGCCTCTTTTATAGTAGTGTTGCGCATTGCGGGATCCTTACTAGATAGGAGTACACCGAGAAAGTTCAAAGAAGAGCAGCAGGTTTTCTATTATGGAGAAATAGGAGAGAGAGTTTCACTAACGTGATGCGGGATATGGAGTGGACGTCATTAAAACAAAGGCGTTTTTCGTTCCGGCGAAATCTTCTCACGGAACTTCAATTACCAACTCTTTAATACGAAAATATTCTGTTAACGCCGATCTACATAGGGAGAAATGATCATCACAATAAGATGAGAGAAATCAGAATTTGTATGGAGAGATATAGATGTTCGTTTTCTTCCGGGCCCTGTTTGAGACTGGAGTAATAGAGAATTATTGTGAAGGTGGTTCGACGAACTCTCTGCAGGCACTTAAAGATGATTTGCAGAGAAGCCATGTAGATGTTGTAAATGTACTATATAATGTTATAAGAAAATGTTAAAGAAAAATAAGTACGTGTAACACATTAACTGACAGAAGCCAACTCCATTAAACAAAAGAAAACATCACAGGTATGGCTACCGAGTTGCTTTATTATGATGTCAGTGGAATACAATAAGATTATGGGTTTAGACTGAGTCCATGTAATTACTCTTCATGTTTCAAAGAAGTAAATTCTTAGGAACTACGAATGAACACATACGTTAGTATCTCCCCTCAGTCTACTCGTAGGCGAAAATCGGTTGACATCGGTTCTCATTGTCACATAAGTAAACCACATCAGCAGAGTGATAGTCTACGTTACGTGTCTTTGTATGGATCATGGCTGGAGTTGCTGAAAAACAACAGAAATCACTCAAAATAGCAAGACCTCAGAACCAGAACTAGTGCGTATCAGATAATATTCAAAGCAGCCCTATTATTAGATCATATCTGAACGGACATTTACCTTGTATTAAAAGGATAAAAACTTATTGAAAAGCTAGTAAATCAGTGTTAGTTTGGTGCATTAGCACTTGGTGTATCTTTGAATGCAAATACTATGAAAATTGTCTGTTTCACCCGAATATTGTCACTTCTAGTATCTTTGCATTATGCAAACATCAGTGATGCACAGTCTCTTGTTTCCAGATTCTGCATTATTAAGAAAAGCACTAGCTAGCTAGTGGGTAACAGTCGAGTCGAGTGGCAGCCTTGTGCAGTTGTATATGCGGAGTCGTGGAGAGAGGGTCTTCTAACACGGTGGAATGAGCAGCTTGGACAGCAGAAAGGCTGCACAGAGATTTCTGTCTGAGGTGTTCTACGATGTTAACCTGAGGATGAAGCACGATTTTAAGACAACTGTATGAAGAGACAGCAGTTCAGAAAAAGGAAACTGATTTTGTGTTTGTTAGCTGCAAGCAGGAGTTTAGTAATTCTTACTGTGTCCAATTACACGATGGCACCGAAACAGAGGACGACCGAAGAAAGGCAGAAATACTGAATTCAGTGTTCCGAAACTGTTTCACTGCGGAAAATCGTAACACGGTCCCTGACTTCAGCCGTCGCACGGACGCCAAAATGGAAAATATTGAAATAAACGATATCGGAATTGAAAAACAACTGCTATCACTTAGTAGCGGAAAAGCATCCGGACCAGACGAGATACCCGTAAGATTCTACAGTGATTATGCTAAAGAACTTGCCCCCTTTCTATCAGCAATTTATCGTAGATCTCTGGAAGAACGTAAAGTACCTAGCGACTGGAAGAAAGCGCAGGTCGTTCCCATTTTCAAGAAGGGTCATAAATCAGATGCGAATAATGATAGGCCTATTTCGCTTACGTCAATCTGTTGTAGAATAATGGAACATGTTTTATGTTCTCGTATTATGACGTTCTTAGATAATACAAATCTCCTTCATCATAACCAACATGGATTCCGCAAACAGAGATCATGTGAAACTCAGCTCGCCCTATTTGTCCAAGAAATTCACAGTGCCGTAGACACTGGCGAGCAGATTGATGCCGTATTCCTGGACTTCAGGAAGGCATTTGATACGGTTCCGCACTTACGTTTAGTGAAAAAAATACGAGCTTACGGAATATCGGACCAGGTTTGTGATTGGATTCAGGATTTCCTAGAAGAAAGAACACAACATGTCATTCTTAACGGTTCAAAATCTGCAGATGTAGAGGTAATTTCGGGAGTACCGCAAGGAAGCGTGATAGGACCTTTATTGTTTACAATATACATAAATGACTTAGTTGACAACATCGGTAGCTCCGTGAGGCTATTTGCAGATGACACGGTTGTCTACAAGAAAGTAGCAACATCAGAAGACTCGTACGTACTCCAGGAAGACCTGCAGAGGATTAATGAATTGTGCGACAGCTGGCAGCTTTCCCTAAACGTAGATAAATGTAATATAATGCGCATACATAGGGGCAGAAATCCATTCCAGTACGATTATGCCATAGGTGGTAAATCATTGGAAGCGGTAACGACCGTAAAATACTTAGGAGTTACTATCCGGAGCGATCTGAAGTGGAATGATCACATAAAACAAATAGTGGGAAAATCAGGCGCCAGGTTGAGATTCATGGGAAGAATTCTAAGAAAATGTGACTCAACGACGAAAGAAGTAGCTTACAAAACGCTTGTTCGTCCGATTCTTGAGTATTGCTCATCAGTATGGGACCCTTACCAGGTTGGATTAATAGAAGAGATAGACATGATCCAGCGAAAAGCAGCGCGATTCGTCATGGGGACATTTAGTCAGCGCGAGAGCGTTACGGAGATGCTGATCAAGCTCCAGTGGCGGACACTTCAAGAAAGGCGTTACGCAATACGGAGAGGTTTATTATCGAAATTACGAGAGAGCACATTCCGGGAAGAGATGGGCAACATGTTACTACCGCCCACATATATCTCGCGTAATGATCACAACGAAAAGATCCGAGAAATTAGAGCAAATACGGAGACTTACAAGCAGTCGTTCTTCCCACGCACAATTCGTGAATGGAACAGGGAAGGGGGGATCAGATAGTGGTACAATAAGTACCCTCCGCCACACATCGTAAGGTGGCTCGCGGAGTATAGATGTAGATGTAGATGTAGAATAATATCTACGTGCTGGTAGTCGGGGAGAGCGATCAGTCACGTCATTGTTCTAACTAGCCCTCCCTCAGTTAGATTAATTAAATTGTACAGCATTATGAATTCAAGGAAACAGTTTTTTTTTAAATAGAGGTACTTTATAGACGCAAACGTTAACGAGTATGGCAAAACTGTAAGACGAGACAGCAGTTCAGAAAAAGGAAACTTATTTTAAGTTTGTTAGCTGCAAAGACGAATTTAGTAATAGTTGCTGTGTCCAATAATATCTACGTGCTGGTAATCGGGGAGAGCTATCAATCACGCCATTGTTCTAACTAGCCCTCCCTCAGTTAGTTTAATTAAATATTACTGCACTATGAATTTAAGAAAAGAAATTTTTGTAATAGAGGCACTTTGACGAAGCAAACGTCAACGAGTATGACAAAGCGGAGAGAGAGAATGCTGATTACTCATATTAGTTAGTGTTCACTTTTATGCCATAAAAAGAATTTCAATGTAGTTCCCTCTCATTTATTAATGTTACACAATACATATCGCCAATGTTCAAAGAGAAATGTTCGGTAAAATTTGCAATGTCAAGCCCTGCGCTGTCTTGGAATAGTAATTAATAACTTTCAAAAGATAATTGAAAAGTAATCTGATAAAAAGTAGACTAAAAGAAGGAAGAATAAGAAGGCAAACGTCTGTGCAGTGATTCATTTCATCTCACTAGCACTGCAACCAATGCAGAGTCAAGGTATCCGTTCCAAGGAAAGAATTTGTTGTAGGGCCTAATGAACTCTATTGACTTAATATTACTAACTGTTTTCAATTAGTGAAATTTCGTGTGAATTAAAACTTTGGATTTTTTGTGTAACAGTACATGTTTAGATTGTATAAAAGTTAGTCATTCTGAATATTCTTGTAAATCATACTTCTATATTATCTAATTTACAGTCAGTCGGTTGCATTTCAAATTAATTATAATCATTTTGATAAAAAGTAATTTGTATAAATAAGTTGAAGTTCTAAAGTAGCGTAGCTACGCCGATTGTAGATCAGAATGAATAATCGGGATTAAGAAGTCAGAATTTCCCGCTAACATTCTGAAAACTGAGCGCGAAATTCTATTACACAGCTTTAGTACACGAATACTAATTACGTAGATAACTTCCAGTATGCCTCAAAGAGCTAAGTGGAGACTGCGAGGTAAAATGGCATTGATAACCACTCGTATAGTGTCATATAGCCTATTTTTATTACCGCTAATTTAAGCCAGACGTGTAATACGTGTACTCGTTACTTCCCAATGTGAATCGAGTTTTTAATATATAAGACGAGCTGGAACACTATGAAGATCTGCTTAGCAGCATGTTGATCAACATTTGGAACACAGTCCAGCATTGGTTGTGCTTAATTCGACAAGGCACTGGTAGCTTTTTCAAGGTTTGTAGCTCCTAATGTCTATTAACATATCATGCAGTTTCGATAAATTCCGGGCCGCTGATTTATGACACCTGAAAGTGTCCCACATGTTTTCCATAGCATTTAGCAAAGGCGAATTTCGTGGACAAGACGTTAATACGAGTTAGCTACCAGTTACCTCGAGCCACTGATTCACTGTGATGGCCTTGTGATATGGACAGTTATGCCACTGGAAAACGCCATCGCAGTAAAGTAACACGTAAAACAAAGATATGCAGGCATCTACAATAAAATTCGCTTAGCCTACAGCAGTCATCGTACACTGAAATACTGCCACACATCCCACTGCAGCCCAAGGAAAATCTCCTATATCATAATATTTCCTCCACGGGCTTGCGTTCTTGGAGTGGTGGGCCCACAATTTTAGAGCACCTTTTCACCTGGATGACAGTGTATCCACATATGACCACCAACCTGGTTTGACAAGAAGAATGGTTCTTCCTACAATTTAGCACACTTCCGCTGAACCATAGTCCAATCTCGATGATTTCGTGCCAACTACAAACGCTGTTCACGACTGTAAGCGTAGGCTTCTGCGGCCGTTGTCTTCTTCAATAAAATTCTTCAGGGTATCAGACCGCATCGTCATGATTTAAAATGCGCCAACGTTTCGGCCAGCGTTGCAGCTAGCCTTCATCAGGGCCTTACGTTAACTGCTAAATGAACACACTTGGTTCCTTAAATAGCTGCACGAGAAAACCGTGTCGTTACTTGATTGGCTGTAAAAGGAGGAGGAGGAGGGGTGAAAGGTATGCTTTATTGGTGTTTCCTTTATTGTCTGTCATTGGCTGAAATAGCTGTTTTCTATTGGTCTTTATATTAATCCACCCCATTGGAGGAGACGGACGAATAGCGAACAGGTTATGGCTGTGACGTCACACTGTTTCCATGCTGTCCAGAAGCCGGCTGCGGCGTGCCATTGCTTTGTGTGCTCGCGACCACTGTTGCGGCTCTCCGCGTGTCTGCATGGGCCGCCACGGCTCTGCCGCCGCTCCGTAGCCCTGCTATTGCAGGCAGCCAAGACCTCGGAAGCTTGTACCCGTCCTCTCTATTCATGTTGGCGGGTCTTTTGGCTATTTCTATCGCCTCTCTAATCTTCCTTTTGAAAGTGAGAGGCTGTTTCGCCAGGACGCGGGCTTCTTGAAAAAATATTGGTTTCCCGCACTCGTCTCGGTGTTCCGCCACTGCTGACTTAGTGTGTTGTTTCAGGCGGATATATCTTTCATGTTCCGAGAGCCTTGTGCTAATCGGACGTCCCGTCTCACCTATGTAGACTAATCCACACGCACAACCAATTTCATACACGCCAGCTGTGTGTAGTTTGTCAACTGCATCCTTGGTAGAACCGAGCATGTCTGATATTTTGTTTCTGCTTCGGAAAATTGATTTGATGTCCGCTTTTCGTAGAATTTTGCCAATACGTTCGGTGACCCCTTGTACATATGGTAACACAGCAATGCTCTGTGCCTCCTTCTCCTCTTCCCTATTACTCTTCTCCCTTGTCGACATGGTGCTGTCTATCATCTGCTTCCCATAGCCATTAGTTCCGAAGATGGACCTGAGGCGTTCAAGTTCTGTCTTCAGATGTTCTTCGTCGCTTATCCTGTACGCTCTCTTCGTTAGCGTGTGCAGGGCGGACTTCTTCTGCGTGGGGTGATGGTGGGAGGAGGCGTGAAGGTACCTGTCCGTATTGGTTGGTTTCCTGTACACTTTGTGGCCAAGTTTACCATCAGGTTTTCGATAAACTTCCACGTCGAGAAAAGGCAGCACCCCATTCTTCTCTGTTTCCATTGTAAACTGAATTTTCCTATGCTGTTGGTTAAGGTGCTTGTGGAAGTTTTGTATCTCCTCTTCTCCGTGGGGCCAGATGACGAAAGTATCATCGACATAGCGAAGCCAACAATTTGGGCGTAATGGTGCGGACTGGAGGGCTGTTTCCTCAAATGCCTCCATGAAAATTTCTGCTGCAATAGGCGATAGGGGTGAGCCCATAGCTACACTGTCAGTTTGTTCATAAAATTGACCTCTCCACTTGAAATAGGTGGTCGTCAGACAGTGGCGCACAAGCTCACATATATCAGGTGCCACGCGTTCTTCTAGGATGTTCACAGTATCTGACACTGGGACATTCGTGAATAAGGATTTGACGTCGAAACTAACCATCAGATCTTGGCCCGTAACATGCATTTCCTTTAGGAGAGACACTAAGTGAGTGGAATCCTTAACGTAGGACTCGGTTTGGTGCACTAGGTGTCGGAGTCTAGGTGCCAGTTCTTTCGCTAGGTAGTAGGTCGGCGAATTTATGCTGTTTACTATGGGCCTTAAGGGGAAGTCGGTTTTGTGTACCTTCGGTACACCATATATCCTTGGTGCCTGTGTCACTTGCGGGATGAATCTTCTGGCCTTGTCGAAGTTGATTCTAGAGTGCTTGAGCAGCGCCTGCGTCGTTTTGATTACCTTGGCCGTCGGATCTCCCTGAAGTTTCTTGTAGATAGGTTCTGCGAGAATATCTTCCATTCGTTTGTTGTAATCAGTTGTGTCCAAGACTACAGTAGCGTTGCCCTTATCTGCCTGTACCACTACTAAGTGGGGGTTGTCCCTGGCTATTTCAGCCAATGACAGACAATAAAGGAAACACCAATAAAGCATACCTTTCACCCCTCCTCCTCCTCCTTTTACAG
This sequence comes from Schistocerca nitens, assembly GCF_023898315.1. NCBI lineage: Eukaryota > Metazoa > Arthropoda > Insecta > Orthoptera > Acrididae > Schistocerca > Schistocerca nitens. The sequence continues at coordinate 26,571,524 of NC_064619.1, read as the reverse complement.
CCAATCAAGTAACGACACGGTTTTCTCGTGCAGCTATTTAAGGAACCAAGTGTGTTCATTTAGCAGTTAACGTAAGGCCCTGATGAAGGCTAGCTGCAACGCTGGCCGAAACGTTGGCGCATTTTAAATCATGACGATGCGGTCTGATACCCTGAAGAATTTTATTGAAGCTGTTCACGACGTTACTGGGTAGACATGTTTAGCCTGCTGCTGACGCGCATCTTGAACATTGTGCACTGAACGGTGCTCTATGCTACTTATGGCTGCACCAGCAATGTACTCGGACGTCAGGTCTGCGACAGATCGGCACCTGTCCTGCCTTACATGGCGCGCTAGCCTCCAACCACCTGATGAATGACGAGCGGACGTCCAACACCCTGTCCTCTACTCGTCGTTTCTGCGTCCTTATACCATATTCCATAGCTGCTCATGGGAATAGCTGGCAAATATCCGACCAGCTTCACAATTTCCTATACGCTTAATCCCGGATGCATGCTCTGAGCTCTATGGGACTTAACTTCTGAGGTCATCAGTCCCCTAGAACTTAGAACTACTTAAACCTAACTAACCTGAGGACATCACACACATCCATGCCCGAGGCAGGATTCGAACCTCCGACCGTAGCGGTAGCGCGGTTAGAGGCTGTAGCGCCTATAACCGCTCGGTCACAGCGGCCGGTCCCGGATGCAGGGTCACAACCATTTCCCCTTCTTCAAAATAGCTAATGTCAGTGGGTTTTCTCATTTCAGTTCTGTATTGCCGCTAGAATAATCGTCATTTATCTCTGCCATTATATACACTCCTTATCGCGTCAGTTTTCCGCAACGCAACCAGACGGTACCTCTTTCCGCGTTGGGCACTGATAATAGCGTCAAACGCCATGTGTACAACGAGGTGAAAAAATCATGGGATAGCTCCTAATACCATGTCGGACCTCTTTTGCCTGGCATAGCGTAGCAACTCGATGTGGCATGGACTCAAAACGTCGTCGGAATCCCCCTGCAGAAATATTAATCCATGTTTTCTCTACAGCCATCCATAATTATGAAAGTGTTGTCAGCGAAGGATTTTGTGTAGGAAAAAAGGTTGAAATGTGTGTGAAATCTTATGGGACTTAACTGCTAAGGTCATCTGTCCCTAAGCTCACACACTACTTAACCTAAGTTATCCTAAAGACAAACACACACACCCGTGGCCGGCCGAAGTGGCCGTGCGGTTAAAGGTGCTGCAGTCTGGAACCGCAAGACCGCTACGGTCGCAGGTTCGAATCCTGCCTCGGGCATGGATGTGTGTGATGTCCTTAGGTTAGTTAGGTTTAACTAGTTCTAAGTTCTAGGGGACTAATGACCTCAGCAGTTGAGTCCCATAGTGCTCAGAGCCATTTTTTGAACACACACCCGTGCCCGGGGGAGGACTCGAACCTCCGCCGGGACCAGCCGCAAAGTCCATGACTGCAGCGCCTTAGACCCCTCTGCTAATCCCGCGCGGCATCTGTGTAGGAACTGACAGCTATCTTATATCCTATAAATACTCGATGAAAGTCATGTCGGGCGATCTAGGTGGCCAGATCGTTCGCTCCATTTGTCCACAACGATCCTCACAGCAGTCGCGAAACACTGTGGCCCGGTGACATGGCGGCACATTGGCATTAATCAAAATTGCGTCTGTGTTTGGGAACGTGAAGTCCTTGAATGGGAGGATATGGTCTCCAGGTAGCCAAACGTAACCAGAGGACCCAGTTCAACATTTGAAAATTTGTGGTAAGGTCTTATGGCACTAATCTTCTGAGGTCATCGGTCCCTAAGCTTAAGCACTACTTAATCTAACTTAAACTAACTTACGCAGAGGACAACACACACACCCATCCCCGAGGGAGGACTCGAACCTCCGACAGGGGGAGCCGCGCGGCCCGTGACATGGCGTCTGAGACCGCGCGGCTACCCCGCGCGGCATTCAGTTCATTCCATGTAAATACAGCCGGAACCATTATCGAGGCACCAAGAGCTTTCACAGTGCCTTGTTGACCATCAGCTCTTACCAATATGAATCTCGACTGATCTACCCAGACTACAGTTTTCCAATCGTCTATGGTACGACAGAGATTGTGACATGGAGAGCCACTGCAGGAGATATGGTGTTAGCAAAAGGCACTCTCGTTGGTCGACTGCTGCCATAGTCCATTAACGCCACACTTCGCATCTATGCCTTAACGGATAAGTTCGTCGTATGTCCCACATTGCTTTCTTCGATTATTTTACGCAGCATTGCTCGTCTGTTAGCATTGACAACTCCATGCGAACGCCGCTGCTCTTGTTCGTTAAGTGAAGCATGTCGGCCACTGCGTTATCCTCGGTGAGGTATAATATTTCTCGGCAATCTCTTGACACTGTGGATCTCAGAATATTGAATTCCCTAACGATTCCCGAAATAGAATGTCCCATGCCTCAGCCTCCAACTCCCGTTCAGCGTTGAAAGTGAGTTATTTCCCGTTGTGTGGCCATAATCACCTCGAAAAATTTTTCACATGAATCACCCGAGTACAAATGACAGCTCTGTCGATGCTCTGCCCTTTTACACTTTTTCTCGATACTGGTGCCACCTGCATATTTGCACTTCGATACCCCATGACTTTTCTCATTGTATGTTGACGCAAGTAGGAATGTTGTGCTATCTGTCGCCATTTCCAGCTCTCTAAATTTTCGCAATACTTTTTTTATGAAAACAACGTTTTCTTACCTCCAGGGATCCCATTTGTGTTCACGGAGCATCTTATCCATACTCATGTACTTGACTGAAACCACCGGTTACAAATACAGGAGCAGATCTCTAAATTCTGTAGACGTCTTTCTTTAATTCGAAATGGTGGGGATCGAAAACGCTCGAGCCCTACACAAAAATGGGCAGCACAGGTGATCTATACAGGGTGTCCCACCTAAGCTTTACGTCACCAAGACATCTGGAAGCACGATAAGCACTGAAAAACGCATTTTAAATGTATGAATGTACTGCAGGGGCTCACGAACGTAAATACTATGAGATATTCTAAACCGTCTGCAAACATTGGTTTCAACACGAACGTATACCTTCTTTTAAATGGACAACCCTTATTATTCTGTAAGCAATCAATAAGTTGAGAAATCACACCAATAAAGGCTTTGGTTGCATCGTAATACCTCAATTACATCACGAGAAATTGGCACCAAAACTTGTCGCTTGAAATGAAAGAACAGCGCCGCTACTGGACATAAAGCGATGCAAGCTTGATCGCACGTTGCTCGTAATCGTGGTGTGATTGACGTACTACGAGGCAACAAACGCTATACTTAGGTACTGCTGTGTACACTGTCAGTACAGGGCCTGGGAAACATAATGATGTCACCCAATATGAAACAAGGCCACGGATTACTTGTAGGTGCTTTACTGAACTAATCGTCAGTACTACAATGGACATAACGGTAATGAAATAACGATAACCACCGGCTAGCGTAAACAAATTTAATGAGTGTCAAAGGGTCGCTTTCATGATTGCGACACTATTAAACCTTCGTAGAGAGTGCAACGTATACATATACGTACAGTAGTACCCCCCCCCCCCCCAATGAACCATGAACCTTGCCGTTGGTGGGGAGGCTTGCGTGCCTCAGCGATACAGATAGCCGTACCGTAGGTGCAACCACAACGGAGGGGTATCTGTGGAGAGGCCAGACAAACGTGTGGTTCCTGAAGAGGGGCAGCAGCCTTTTCAGTAGTTGCAAGGGCAACAGTCTGGATGATTGACTGATCTGGCCTTGTAACAATAACCAAAACGGCCTTGATGTGCTGGTACTGCGAACGGCTGAAAGCAAGGGGAAACTATAGCCGTAATTTTTCCCGAGGGCATGCAGCTTTACTGTATGATTAAATGATGATGGCGTCCTCTTGGGTAAAATATTCCGGAGGTAAAATAGTCCCCCATTCGGATTTCCGGGCGGGGACTACTCAAGAGGATGTCGTTATCAGGAGAAAGAAAACTGGCGTTCTACGAATCGGAGCGTGGAATGTCAGATCCCTTAATCGGGCAGGTAGGTTAGAAAATTTAGAAAGGGAAATTGATAGGTTAAAGTTAGATATAGTGGGAATTAGTGAAGTTCGGTGGCAGGAGGAACAAGACTTCTGGTCAGGTGACTACAGGGTTATAAACACAAATTCAAATAGGGGTAATGCAGGAGTAGGTTTAATAATGAATAGAAAAATAGGAATGCGGGTAAGCTACTACAAACAGCATAGTGAACGCATTATGGTGGCCAAGATAGATACGAAGCCCACACCTACTACAGTAGTACAAGTTTATATGCCAACTACCTCTGCAGATGACGAAGAAATTGAAGAAATGTATGATGAAATAAAAGAAATTATTGAGATAGTGAAGGGAGACGAAAATTTAATAGTCATGGGTGACTGGAATTCGAGTGTAGGAAAAGGGAGAGAAGGAAACATAGTAGGTGAATATGGATTGGGAATAAGAAATGAAAGAGGAAGCCGCCTGGTAGAATTTTGCACAGAGCAGAACATAATCATAGCTAACACTTGGTTTAAGAAACATGAAAGAAGGTTGTATGCATGGAAGAACCCTGGAGATACTAAAAGGTATCAGATAGATTATATAATGGTAAGACAGAGATTTAGGAACCAGTTTTTAAATTGTAAGACATTTCCAGGGGCAGATGTGGATTCTGACCACAATCTATTGGTTATATGACCTGTAGATTAAAACTGAAGAAACTGCAAAAAGGTGGGAATTTAAGGAGATGGGAGCTGGATAAACTGAAAGAACCAGAGGTTGTACAGAGTTTCAGGGGGAGCATAAGGGAACAATTGACAGGAATGGGGGAAAGAAATACAGTAGAAGAAGAATGGGTAGCTTTGAGGGATGAAGTAGTGAACGCAGCAGAGGATCAAGTAGGTAAAAAGACGAGGGCTAGTAGAAATCCTTGGGTAACGGAAGAAATATTGAATTTAATTGATGAAAGGAGGAAATATAAAAATGCAGTAAATGAAGCAGGCAAAAAGGAATACAAACGTCTCAAAAATGAATTCGACAGGAAGTGCAAAATGGATAAGCAGGGATGGCTAGAGGACAAATGTAAGGATGTAGAGGCTTATCTCACTAGGGGTAAGATAGATACTGCCTACAGGAAAATTAAAGAGATCTTTGCAGGTAAGAGAACGACTTGTATGAATATCAAGAGCTCAGATGGAAACCCAGTTCTAAGCAAAGAAGGGAAAGCAGAAAGGTGGAAGGAGTATATAGAGGGTCTATACAAGGGCGATGTACTTGAGGACAATATTATGGAAATGGAAGAGGATGTAGATGAAGATGAAATTGGATATACGATACCGCGTGAAGAGTTTGACAGAGCACTGAAAGACCTGAGTCGAAACAAGGCCCCTGGAGTAGACAACATTCCATTAGAACTACTGACGGCCTTGGAAGAGCCAGTCCTGACAAAACTCTACCATCTGGTGAGCAAGATGTATGAAACAGGCGAAATACCCTCAGACTTCAAGAAGAGTATAATAATTCCAATCCCAAAGAATGCAGGTGTTGCCAGATGTGAAAATTACCGAACTATCAGTTTAATAAGTCACAGCTGCAAAATACTAACACGAATTCTTTACAGATGAATGGAAAAACTAGTAGAAGCCAACCTTGGGGAAGATCAGTTTGGATTCCGTAGAAACACTGGAATATGTGAGGCAAAACTGACATTACGACTTATCTTATAAGAAAGATTAAGGAAAGGCAAACCTACGTTTCTAGCATTTGTAGACTCATAGAAAGCTTTTGACAATGTTGACTGGAATACTCTCTTTCATATTCTAAAGGTAGCAGGGCTAAAATACATGGAGCGAAAGGCTATTTACAGTTTGTACAGACACCAGATGGCAGTTATAAGAATCGAGGGACATGAAAGGGAAGCAGTGGTTAGGAATGGAGTAAGACAGGTTTGTAGCCTCTCCCCGATGTTGTTCAATATGTATATTGAGCAAGCAGTAAAGGAAACAAAAGAAAAATTCGGGGTAGGTATTAAAATCCATGGAGAAGTAATAAAAACTTTGAGGTTCGCCAATGACATTGTAATTCTGTCAGAGACACCAAAGAACTTGGAAGAGCAGTTGAATGGAATGGACAGTGTCTTGAAAGGAGGATCTAAGATGAACATCAAAAAAAGCAAAACGAGAATAATGGAATGTAGTCGAATTAAGTCGGGTGATGCTGAAGGAATTAGATTAGGAAATGAGACTCTTGCTATTTGGGGAGCAAAATAACTGATAATGGTCAAAGTAGAGAGGATATAAAATGTAAACTGGCAATGGCAAGGAAATCGTTTCTGAAGAAGAGAAATTTGTTAACATCGAGTATAGATTTAAATGTCAGGAAGTCATTTCTGAAAGTATTTGTATGGAGTGTAGCCATGTATGGAAGTGAAACATGGACGATAAATAGTTTGAACAGTAAGAGAAATGTGGTACTAAAGAAGAATGCTGAAGATTAGATGGGTAGATCACATAACTAATGAGGTATTGAATGGAATTGGGGAGAAGAGAAATTTGTGGCACAACTTGACTAGAAGAAGGGATCTGTTGGTAGGACATGTACTGGGGCTTCGATGGATCACCAATTTAGTACTGGACGGCAGCGTGGAGGGTAAAAATCGTATAGGGGGAACAAGAGATGAACACACAAAGCCGATTCAGAAGGATGTAGGTTTCAGTAGGTATTGGGAGATGAAGAAGCTTGCACAGGATAGAGTAGCATGGAGATCTGCATCAAGCCAGTCTCTATACTGAAGACCACAACCATAATAAAAAAACTGCATCATCCATTCGTTATAAAAACTACATGTTTTAACTAGGAGTTGAATAAAGAGGCTAATGAAAACCTTTTAGTGTTACACTGTCCGACAAAAGTGGAGAACACAAAAGACATGGTCGGATGTAATGTAACTTCATAGACTTACGCACTTATGGTGAGTGTGTAAATGATTGGAGTGCTATTGTCTGTAAGATGTAGAGCTGCCACGATGGTTTGGACAAGAAGAGAATAGAAGCTTTCGAAATGTGGTGCTACAGAAGAATGCTGAAGATTATATTGGTAGATCACATAACTAATGAGGAAGTATTGAATAGGATTGGGAGAAGAGAAGTTTGTGGCACAACTTGACCAGAAGACGGGATCGGTTGGTAGGGCATGTTCTGAGGCATCAAGGGATCACCAATTTAGTATTGGAGGGCAGCGTGTAGGGTAAAAATCGTAGCGGGAGACCGAGAGATGAATACACTAAGCAGATTCAGAAGGATGTAGGTTGCAGTAGGTACTGGGAGATGAAGAAGCTTGCACAGGATAGAGTAGCATGGAGAGCTGCATCAAACCAGTCTCAGGACTGAAGACCACAACAACAGCAGTAGTACCACCAAAACAAACATAAGTCTTCTCCGTAATACACAGAATGTATGCTGGTGGGCAATCACATGTCTCACAGCCTAAAATCGTCAACGTATGTTCGAGGAGATCACCATTTGCTTGGCAACATCGCTTTGCGCGATTATTCACCGATCCGCTCATGGCCGTCAGTGTTTGTAGTGTTGTTGCAGCGCATGTGGTGGTAATACGGGCTTTCAACGCTGGCCATTATCACTGAGATCTGCTGATACACCATGTCCCCAGAGAAAAATGTCCTCGGTGGTGAGGTCCGGCGACCGTGCTGGAAATCCCTCAATGGGGCTGCCCCAACCAATTCATCGATGTGGTAATTGTTGGTTCAGTGCCTGTCGCGCCACCACGGCATTATGCGTATCCATCATGTTGATACCACATTATTTGACACAAATGAAATGGTGTGCCTTCCATCAGTCAAGGTAAGGTACATCATAGGAATGGCTCGTACTTCCGCCCGTTAAGAATACCATCAATGAAAATACTGGCCAATGATGTAGTGTCCTACAATACCACACTATACACTGACATTCCGCTGATGTTGATGTTCAACCCGGCGAATCTAGCGTGGGTTTTCTGGTGACCAGTAGACTGTGTAAGTTGACGTTCCCATCGTTTGTAAATGTGGCCTAATCGGTAAACAGTATCCTACGCATGAAGTCATGCCGCAGAACCAACTGACAGTATTCCACGAGACTGTGGACGTCTTTGCCAAGGAGGCCTTGATTTAGGACCAATTGAAATGGGTGCTATTTATGGCTGTGCAGAATACGCATCACACTTATTAGAGGGATTTCCATACGTCTCTCCATTTCGCGAACATTTGCATGAAGGTTTATTGCGGGGGCCGCCAGAATAGCTACCTCTACTGCTTTCTTGCTTTCTTGTGTTACGTTTCTGATCGTGATCCGCATTCTTGGAGACAACTGCCCTGATGCGAGAAGGGTTCCAACTATACTCAGCAAAGTAGGGCGGGTCGGATGACTTCTATTAGGGTACCGCTGGGTACACGAGTACACCTATGCGGCACGTGTGCCATATTAATGACATTTTCCGTACGGTAATACCACGTCAGCCATTTCCTCATTTGTGAACACCATGTCGAATGCCTAGAACCGATGGACAGGTAAGTTAATATGACGATTCTAACAGTTACACCAATTACGGTGTACAGAACACCGTTGCCATAAATCTCTACGCACTTCCACACAGAACAGTTGCTTCGAAGGGAGCCATTCCCACACACGCAGTGGCGAAGGGTTGACTCGGGTGGCGCAACGGGGCGACATACACCGGCCGGTACTGTTATATAGTCTATTCTATTCTATCGCTTGCGCCTGTGTCCCGCATTTTGCGCCGGGTTGGCGTGGTTAAATCGGATTTGGCATTTTAATTTGAAGGGGTGGCCGGATGCCTCTCCTGCCACCACCCCGTACCCCCTGGGACGGAATCAAAGTACCTCATCTGTCTGCGTCTAGTGTAAATCATGGAAAAGTGCGGATGTGTTTTAAATGTCTGCGAGTCGTGTAACTGAGGCGGGACGTGGAGACCAGCCGGGTATTCACCGAGCGGGATGTGGAAAACCGCCTAAAACCACATCCATGCTGGCCACCACACCGGCCCTCGTCGTTAATCCAGAGGGCGGATTCGATCCGGGGCCGGCGCGCCTAAGCAGAGTATTAGTGCTCTCGGCTATCCAGGCGGGTCAGTACTGTTATACACTCCTGGAAATGGAAAAAAGAACACATTGACACCGGTGTGTCAGACCCACCATACTTGCTCCGGACACTGCGAGAGGGCTGTACAAGCAATGATCACACGCACGGCACAGCGGACACACCAGGAACCGCGGTGTTGGCCGTCGAATGGCGCTAGCTGCGCAGCATTTGTGCACCGCCGCCGTCAGTGTCAGCCAGTTGGCCGTGGCATACGGAGCTCCATCGCAGTCTTTAACACTGGTAGCATGCCGCGACAGCGTGGACGTGAACCGTATGTGCAGTTGACGGACTTTGAGCGAGGGCGTATAGTGGGCATGCGGGAGGCCGGGTGGACGTACCGCCGAATTGCTCAACACGTGGGGCGTGATGTCTCCACAGTACATCGATGTTGTCGCCAGTGGTCGGCGGAAGGTGCACGTGCCCGTCGACCTGGGACCGGACCGCAGCGACGCACGGATGCACGCCAAGACCGTAGGATCCTACGCAGTGCCGTAGGGGACCGCACCGCCACTTCCCAGCAAATTAGGGTCACTGTTGCTCCTGGGGTATCGGCGAGGACCATTCGCAACCGTCTCCATGAAGCTGGGCTACGGTCCCGCACACCGTTAGGCCGTCTTCCGCTCACGCCCCAACATCGTGCAGCCCGCCTCCAGTGGTGTCGCGACAGGCGTGAGTGGAGGGACGAATGGAGACGTGTCGTCTTCAGCGATGAGAGACGCTTCTGCCTTGGTGCCAATGATGGTCGTATGCGTGTTTGGCGCCGTGCAGGTGAGCGCCACAATCAGGACTGCATACGACCGAGGCACACAGGGCCAACACCCGGCATCATGGTGTGGGGAGCGATCTCCTACACTGGCCGTACACCACTGGTGATCGTCGAGGGGACACTGAATAGTGCACGGTACATCCAAACCGTCATCGAACCCATCGTTCTACCATTCCTAGACCGGCAAGGGAACTTGCTGTTCCAACAGGACAATGCACGTCCGCATGTATCCCGTGCCACCCAACGTGCTCTAGGAGGTGTAAGTCAAGTACCCTGGCCAGCAAGATCTCCGGATCTGTCCCCCATTGAGCATGTTTGGGACTGGAAGAAGCGTCGTCTCACGCGGTCTGCACGTCCAGCACGAACGCTGGTCCAACTGAGGCGCCAGGTGGAAATGGCTATGCAAGCCGTTCCACAGGACTACATCCAGCATCTCTACGATCGTCTCCATGGGAGAATAGCAGCCTGCATTGCTGCGAAAGGTGGATATACACTGTACTAGTGCCGACATTGTGCATGCTCTGTTGCCTGTGTCTATGTGCCTGTGGTTCTGTCAGTGTGATCATGTGATGTATCTGACCCCAGGAATGTGTCAATAAAGTTTCCCCTTCCTGGGACAATGAATTCACGGTGTTCTTATTTCAATTTCCAGGAGTGTATAATCTGTGCGTAGGTAAATACAACATGCACAAGGGACAAAGTTACGTGAATATCAGCATTTGTGGCAGGAGTCCTATTATTACTTTCTGTCGTCGTGGTAAGAGTGAAAGTAAGAATACTTATGTCTGTCACATCACGATTACGAACATCGTGTGGGTCACGCTGGCATTCCGGGAAGTCCAATAGCACATTGTTTCGTTCATTTCATGTGTCAACTTCGCGTTGCATCTTCTCAGGATGTAAGTGTCGTACTACGATACAACCAAGGCCATTATTATTGTGATTTATCGTGTTACTGAGTGCGCATGGAATAATTTGGAATGTCTATTTAAAGAAAATCAAGTTATTTTTGAAAACAGCAATAAACACGGTTTAGAATGTGTCGTAGTATTTACTTTCTTGTGCCTTTGCCGGACGTTAATAGCCGTGAAAGCCGTTTCTCAATATGTATTGATATTGATTGATGGTGAGAAGTTTAGGTGGGACACCCTATACACGGTCTCCTTTAGTGTCTTCAGATTAGCTACATTTTCCTAGAATTACGTACCTAAGGACCGAGAAGTTGCTCAAGTCATACCAATAACCAAGAAAGGAAGCAGGAGTAATCCGCTGAACTGTAGACCCATATAGCTGACGTGAAAATTCAGAGGGAGTTGAGATCACATACTGTGCTCGAACATTACGAATACCTCGAAGAATCCGATCTATTGACAAACAACCAACACGGATTCAGAAAACATCCCTCCTGTTTTTTACGAAGTAATGAATACAAGGGTAAGTCAATTATTATCCGCAATTTAGTTATATTTTAGTTTATTTTGGTAGTACTGTCGTTTTACGTTAATTACGCATGCTTTGTTTAGTTGTTGTTGTATCTTTGCAATTTTCAAGCTGCCGTACTGTCAATCATGGCTGCTCCGCTGTCAATTTGCACCAAAGAAGAGCAACGTTAAGTGATCCGTTTTTTGTGGTCCGAAGGCGTATTAGGGGCCGAAATTCGTCGAAGACTTTTGGCACACTACGGGAACAGTGTTTTGCCACAACGGAGTGTCTACGAATGGCTTGAAAAATTCCGAAATCGTCGCACAATTGTTAGGAACGATGAAGGAGCCGGACGACCGTTTCCAACCACACATGAAGAAACCACTGAATGTTCAAGTGAAATCATTCTCCTAGACAGACGATTAACTACTGACAAAGTGACACATCGTCTGCAAATTAGTCGCGGTTCTGCCTACGAAATCTTCCACAACAGACTTGGGTTTCACAAAGTACGTGCAAGATGGATCCCAACTCACACAGTTGCATAGAGAAACGCGGTTGGACATCTGCAAAAGACATTTGAATCGCTATGGTAACGGAGGGGACAATTTCTTAGACAAGAAAATTACTGGTGACGAAACATGGGTCCATCATTACGAGCCGGAGAGTAAACGGCAGAGTATGGAATGGAAACATCCAGATTCCCCGTGCAAGAAAAAGTTCAAGACCCAACCGTCCGCAGGAAAACTGATGCCTACGGTTTATCGCGACGCACAAAGTCCAGTACTGGAACATTATGGGGGGGGGGGGGGGCACAACAATAAACAGTGTATATTAAAAATGAAGAAATTTCTCCAGCTGTACTTAAGGAGAAACTTCCTGGCAGATTAAAACTGTGTGCCCGACCGAGACTCGAACTCGGGACCTTTGCCTTTCGCGGGCAAGTGCTCTACCAACTGAGCTACCGAAGCACGACTCACGCCCGGTACTCAGAGCTTTACTTCTGCCAGTACCTCGTCTCCTACCTTCCAAACTTTACAGAAGCTCTCCTGCGAACCTTGCAGAAGTTTGGAAGGTAGGAGACGAGGTACTGGCAGAAGTAAAGCTCTGAGTACCGGGCGTGAGTCGTGCTTCGGTAGCTCAGTTGGTAGAGCACTTGCCCGCGAAAGGCAAAGGTCCCGAGTTCGAGTCTCGGTCGGGCACACAGTTTTAATCTGCCAGGAAGTTTCATATCAGCGCACACTCCGCTGCAGAGTGAAAATCTCATTCTGTACTTGAGGTGTCGATTTTATTTGTGCGACTAATTTCAACGTTGTAACAACGTCATCTTCAGGCCCAACACTTGTCGACGTCAACTGCGTGCGGCAGATACTAGAAGTCACTGGTGAGATATCGACGTGCTCCGTGTGGAAGGTGCTTGCCTAAGAATCCATGCACTGTGCGCAGGGTTTTGTGTGGAATTAATATCATTTCTAATTGCACAACCTTTGTGTTTAAAATGTGATATTTGCTAAGCCCTTGTACTAGCTCCAATTTCTGGAATTTTCTCGTTACGGTCGTTACGCGAGACGTATGTGGGAGGTATTAATATCTTGACCGTCTCTTCCCGGAACGTACTCTCTCCAAATTTCAGTAGTAAAGCTCTCAGTGGCGCACAACGCCTCTCTTGCAGCGCCTTCCACTAGACTTTGTGGTGCTTCGCTGTAACGCTCTCGTGCAGAATAAACGATCCTGTGACGAATCGTACCGTTCCTCGTTGGATCTCCTCTACCTCTTCCACCACATCCAACTTACATGGTTCCCAGACTGATTATCAGTGCTCAAGACTAAGTCGAGGAAGAGCCTTATAAACCACTTCTTTAGTGGATGAGCTACAATTCCGAAAGAGTATTCCAGTAGATCTCAGTCTGCCATCTGCTTCTCCTACATTTATTTTATAAGGTCATTCTAGTTAAGGTCACTCAAGACAGGTGCTCCAGGATGTCTCGATGTGGTTACTGTTTCCAGCAGTTACTTGGAAGAGCAGTTGAATGGAATGGACAGTGTCTTGAAAGGAGGATATAAGATGAACATCAACAAAAGCAAAACAAGGATAATGGAATGTAGCCTAATTAAGTCAGGTGATGCTGAGGGAATTAGATTAGGAAATGAGACACTTAAAGTAGTAAAGGAGTTTTGCTATTTGGGGAGCAAAATAACTGATGATGGTCGAAGTAGAGAGGATATAAAATGTAGACTGGCAATGGCAAGTAAAGCGTTTCTGAAGAAGAGAAATTTGTTAACATCGAGTATAGATTTAAGTGTCAGGAAGTCATTTCTGAAAGTATTTGTATGGAGTGTAGCCATGTATGGAAGTGAAACATGGACGATAAATAGTTTGGACAAGAAGAGAATAGAAGCTTTCGAAATGTGGTGCTACAGAAGAATGCTGAAGATTAGATGGGTAGATCACATAACTAATGAGGAAGTATTGAACAGGATTGGGGAGAAGAGAAGTTTGTGGCACAACTTGACCAGAAGAAGGGATCGGTTTGTAGGACATGTTCTGAGGCATCAAGGGATCACCAATTTAGTATTGGAGGGCAGCGTGGAGGGTAAAAATCGTAGAGGGAGACCAAGAGATGAATACACTAAGCAGATCCAGAAGGATGTAGGTTGCAGTAGGTACTGGGAGATAAAAAAGCTTGCACAGGATAGAGTAGCATGGAGAGCTGCATCAAACCAGTCTCAGGACTGAAGACCACAACAACAACAACTATTTCCAGCAATTTGCCATCGACAGTGCAGTTTTATAGTAGTGGAGTTCTTTCCCTATGTTCATGAGGCACCCTCGTATTCGTAATTTCTCAGCTTTTGCATCACACTCCTATCCATTTCGTAGAATGTGAGACCATGACCCTAAGGAACCCTTATATCGAGAGAGAAACATTATCTCTTAACTATTCTTCTTACCTTTAGTAGAATTCTTCACACTGTGTATACTTGAGTTAATGGCGGTTATTGATTTCTCCAATTGCCATCTGCTTGTTCTATGTGAGTAGTACCAGGGTACAGAATAAATCTTTATCCTGATTTTCATTGTGCGAATGTGCGTCAAACCTAGTTATTATTTTCTTGTCCTAGTATGTAACATCGCTATTTGCGATGAGAGTCTCAATATCACTTTTGTCATCCTGGCAAATGTACTATCCTAATCTAATACTATATTGAGAGAGCCACATGCAATAATCATTTATGAGCCTATGTTCTTATTTGCACCGTACGTTTTGGCTATTTCTTGTACTTCAGAATGGTGTTGGTGACAATCCGATGTGATGCCCTAAATTAGTTGTTACAATTCACGATAAAAATATCTCAGTGGCTCCGTAGATAACTTGGGACAACCCTTCCACTTTCCATCCTCCCAGATGCATTTATTTCCGAATGATCAATGTGCAGGCAGTAACAAAACAGATGTGAATAAGGTAATGATTAGAATGAGAAATGAATGCGCTCTAGCTCAGAACGATTCACGTTACATTGCCTTCCCAGAAATTTTTGTGTTATCCTCTGTGCTAATTGTATATTATTTTGTTGGGCCATGTCAGTTGCGTTATCATTCAGTCTGTGATACAAACATGCTTGGCGGCGAACGAGACGTATCCGGAGACTCACATACTCTTTTACTATTAGTAAGAAATCAGTTCCTTTCTTCAGAGCCGGTATTCAAATACATTTATTGCTAATAGTAGGCACATTGAGTTGCATGTAACAGCCTTCATGTGACGATTCTAGTAAGGATGTTTTATGGCCTACAGAAAGTGGTGGCCATTCCTACTTGCCACAGCATGCTCCCCCCCACCCCCCCACCCCCCCCCCGCAACCCCTTTTACATCGTGATCGTGATCCTGTTTGTGATCATTTTCGACCGTAATTCAATTTCTTACGCACCATTTCAGTCTGATATAGTTTTGGTATGGAAATTTACCGTTCGGAAATGTACTGTTTCGATATAAAAGAAGTTTGAACATCGTACCATTTTCAAATCTCCAGCTTCACGGTACTCATAGAACATGAAAAGAGATGCTGTAGCCTGTCCTTATGTTAATTATGACATCACACACCATTTTTGTACGACTACTACAACGGCTGTCAGAATTATGTTGACTCTAGTGCTCCACGGATGCCCTGGACCAGCGACTTAGAAGAGGACATGCTCCATCACGTACATGATAACTCGACGACAGTACCCCAAACACTATCCGTGTCGTGTGCTCCTACGGCTCACAGGTCAGAGCTCATTGATTCCGGTGTGGCGTACCGTAAAGTGGGAGACTTGAACGTGATCTGATCGTCAAACTCACCCTTGCATGCAAACTGTACATTTCTGGAGTGGTTTCCTTATGAGAATCTTATCCCCTAATTCCCCTCTAAAAGCCATGGAAGTCTGCAACAGGAATTCTGAAACATCTTGTATGATATGGACTCAGCCGGAACCCCGATGGTGCGTCGACGCTGGAGCTAACTATACAAAAGATTCGTCGCACAATGATCTGAATGAATGCAAAGTGCACTTACACTGCATTTTGCTAAGTGGACTGTGAAAGGCGATAAAAGCAAGTCGATGCGCCCCCAATGAGAGAGAGCACGATATTGGCTGTAAGGTCTTAGATAATATCTCATTGCTTAAAAGCTGCCTAGCATTACGAAATGGGAAAAAATGTATCAAGTAGGCCGCTGAAGAGACTAACAAAACACTTGCCTGTATACGGATGGTTAAGGTAGAATGTGATGTAGCACTCAGAAAATCGTAGAGAAGCTGACAGTAAGGCCAATGGTAGAGGATGATTCAGCATTCGGAGCTGTTTTCAAGCACGGATGGTATCAGACATTCAAATACACGCCTCTTGGACGGTAACAGCTCGGCACGGCATATGCGACAGTGTAAATTGTTCAAGGACATTTTATTACAATCTTTTGATGCAAGGAGACGTTGGTACTTCGAAAACAGAATTTAGATAACCGGTATTTGAGTAGAGCTGCGTAAAAGTTTTGTACCCTTTTCATACATCTTCGGAAGGAGTCAAGAAAGTAACTTAAGAAATAATAATAAGAAGAATAAGGGTGTGGCATTAGTGGCAAGAGACCCCTCGCGGGGCGGTTCGGCTGCCACTACGGCGACTTGCGAGTGAATGAGGATGAAATGATGATGAAAGACACACAACATCCAGTCATCTCGAGGCAGATAAAATCTCTGACCGCGCCGGGAATCGAACCTGGGACCCCGCGCGCGGGAAGCGAGAACGCTACCGCAATACCACGTGCCGAGGACAACTTAAGAAAAACAAGGTCGTAATACAGAGATATGTAGGCCTTTCTACCTAGCAAATTGCGCGAATTGGATCTAAAGCCTCTGATATTGATACACGGTACCTCCAACAATTTCTGTTACTCGCTAGCGAATAATTCATGTGCAAATATACGTGACGTTTAAGAAATCGCAACGACTGCTGAAATGCTTCAGTACTGTACCACGAGAAATTTCTCCATGTTAGTTGGGTTTATGGTTCGCGTAAAGATTGCAGAATTCTCCACGGTCATGGGTGCCACGTCGCGGGACACAGCTGCCTGATGCGTTTTGTGTCTCTTTCCCTGCAGCAGAGGCGCATGTCCGACGTCAGGTCGATAACGGATTCGCTGCGCAGTGATTGTGTATCGACTACGTAATGGTTCCCCTGAGTAAAGTCCGGAGGGCACTCAAAATAATAAGAGGGAGTCCCAGGGAGTGACGCCCGGGGACAGCCGCCCCACGTCACCGGGGACCACAGTTTCGCAGCCTCGCCTTTCTGTACCTGATCGTTCGCTGTCCGTTGCAGTGTAGGTGTGTCCGCATTCAAGTCCTTCCTTTGGGCATCACTGTAGTTTCCCATCGAACGGAGACTAATTGTCTTCGGTGGCGAGTCTTTTTCAGTCATTTAAAAATATCAAATATCAATGCGAGCGATGGTCACATCACCACAGATGCTTTACTGTACATGTTCCTACGAAAGTGTTTAACATTTTTGTTCCTCCGGAGCTCGATATGACTCTTTGAGACTGCTTTTAAGCCTACCACTAAAATCATGATCCCATTCCACCGTACACAGAGTACGCGAAGGAACTTGCCCTCCTTCTTGCAGCGGTGTACCGTAGGTCTCTAGAAGAGCGTAGCGTTCCAAAGGATTGGAAAAGGGCGCAGGTCATCCCCGTTTTCAAGGAGGGACGTCGAACAGATGTGCAGAACTATAGACCTATATCTCTAACGTCGAACAGCTGTAGAATTTTGGAACACGTATTATGTTCGAGTATAATGACTTTTCTGGAGACTAGAAATCTACTCTGTAGGAATCAGCATGGGTTTCGAAAAAGACGATCGTGTGAAGCCCAGCTCACGCTATTCGTCCACGAGACTCAGAGGGCCATAGACACGGGTTCCCAGGTACATGTCGTGTTTATTGACTTCCGCAAGGCTTTCGATACAGTTCCCCACAGTCGTTTAATGAACAAAGTGAGAGTATATGATCTATCAGACCAACTGTGTGATTTGATTGAAGGGTTCCTAGATAACAGAACGCAGCATGTCATTCTGAATGGAGAGAAGTCTTCCGAAGTAAGAGTGATTTCAGGTGTGCCGCAGGAGAGTGACGTAGGAGCTTTGCTATTCACAATATACATAAATGACCTTGTGGATAACATGGGAAGTTCACTGAGGCTTTTTGCGGATGATGCTGTAGTATATCGAAAGGTTGTAACAATGGAAAATTGTACTGAAATGCAGGAGGATCTGCAGCGAATTGACGCATGGTGCTCGGAGATAGAGAAGATCCAACGGAGAGCAGCGCGCTTTGTTACAGGGTCATTTAGTAATCCCGAAAGTGTTACGGAGATGATAGATAAACTCCAGTGGAAGACGTTGCAGGAGAGGCACTCAGTGGCTCGGTACGGGCTTTTGCTAACGTTTTGAGAACACACCTTCTCTGAGGAGTCAAGCAGTATATTGCTCCCTCCTACGTATATCTCGCGAAGAGACCATGAGGATAAAATCAGAGAGATTAGAGCCTACAGAGGCATACCGACAATCTTTCTTTCCACGAACTATACGAGACTGGAACAGAAGGGAGAACCGATAGAGGTACTCAAAGTACCCTCCTCCACACACCGTCAGGTGGCTTGCGGAGTATGGATGTAGACAGAGATGTAGATATATCTAAACGATGTTATCGCTGGAGTATTTAGTTATATGCAAAGAAAATTAATTGGAGTGTAGAGTTCAGGCACAGATAACTGAAGGAAAACTAAGTGTTATGTCTATTCTTCTCATTTCGTCTTTGGATTTTAATCCAGTTTGATTTGTGTTTGATATGACAATATGTGGCGGAGCGCTTACTTTCGTCCATTACCTGCACCTACCTATGAACTAGTAGCAGCAGATCGCCCGTAGGCAAGCCGATCAGAAACCTACCGTACTGCAACTCGCACCTGGCTGCAAGCAACCAAACTATTCTAAGAATTGGGAAAAGGTCTTAATTTTGAATGAAATGTGGAAGTACCCAACTCGAGAATTATACTTTCACTGCCAAGCCCGTGCTAATTCTAACACAGCCATGCACAAACCATTTCATTCACATTAGCAAGTTTATGGTGACGTGTTTCCCGAAATCTGAAAAGCTACTAATCACGGATTGTTCTTAAATGAAAATGCTCGCCACACTATTAACTTTATCGGTGTCTAAAGCACTCACGTTTTTAGTCACCTATCTGCTCAATATGCCTCGTGAAATTACTGTCTTTTCTCGTACACAATATTACCTAAAAAAATCCGTACTTTCTAAACAACACACCGGAATAAAAATATGCGTTCACTTTAAAACAATTTGGAACATGTAGCACAACTGAAACCGCCGTGCTGGGTAGCCCCGCGGTCTTGTTGCCTTGTCACGGGCCGCGCGGCTCCCCCCCGTCGCAGGTTCGAGTCCTCCCTCGGACACGGGGGTGTGTGTTGTCCTTAGCGTAACTTAGTGTAAGTTAGATTCCGTAGAGCGTAAGCTTTGGGACCGAAGACCTCAGCAGTTCGGCCCCGTAAGACCTTACCACAAATTTCCATACAACTGAAACCGGCAATTAATGACTTCCTTCGGAGCTCATACTACACACGACCGTACTATTGAAAGGCTGGACTCCGACTACTCTTCACTGCTGTAAGCATACGCCGTTCTGATCGGTTAACTTTCTGTAAGGCCAATAGAAAACCTTTATTCTCTCGCGTTAGTCCGCGTTTTTCATGACTAACCAATCAACAAATAACACACCTTCGAACTGTACCCGAAATAAATGTTTAACATTCCGATACTTCGTTTGTATTTTACGCTATTAACTTTTTTTCATTTGCACTCGTATTAGATTTCCTTTTACCATAAACTTACTTAACATATAATAATACAAAATTCTCCATCGTACAGCGTTCATCAGTAAAACAATGATCTACATATTTAGTTTAGACCATACTCACGCATGATTCACTCTACTGCAAGCATATACAAAACTGTAGAAACAAAACTAAACAAAACAACCTTCAAGAAATGAACAGAACAATTATCAGAAACATTCTCTTGACCTGTCGCCGGTGGCGACACCTATAACGTGCTGACATGAAGAAAGTTTCCAACCGATATCTCATACACAAACAGCAGTTGACCGGCGTTACCTGGTGAAACGTGCTGCGATGCCTCGTGTAAGGACGAGAAATGCGTACCATCACGTTTCCGACTATGATAAAGGTCAGATTGTAGCCTATCGTGATTGCGGTTTATCGTATCGCGACATTGCTGCTCGCGTTGGTCGAGACCCAATGACAGTAGAATATGGAATCGATGGGATCGGGAGGTTAATACGGAACGCCGTGCTGGATCCCAACGGCCTCTTATCACTAGCAGTCGAGATGACAGGCATCTTATCCGCATGGCTGTAACGGATCGTGCAGCCACGTCTCGTTCCCTGAGTCAACAGATGGGGACGTTCGCAAGACAACAACCATCTGCACGAACAGTTCGACGAGATTTGCAGCGATATGGACTATCAGCTCGGAGACCATGACTGCGGTTATCCTTGACACTGCATCACACACAGGTGCGCCTGTGATGGTGTACTCAACGACGAATCTAGGTGCGCGAATGGCAAAACGTCATTTTGTCGGATGAATCCATGTTCTGTTTAAAGCACCATATGGTCACATCCGTGTTTGGCGACATCGCGGTGAACGCACATTGGAAGAGTGTATTCGTCATCGCCATACTGGCGTATTACCCGGCGTGATGGTATGGGGTGCCATTGGTTACACGTCTCAGTCACTTCTTGCTCGCACTGACGGCACTTTGAACAGTGGACGTTACATTTCAGATGTGTTACGACCCGTGGCTCTACCCTTCATTTGATCCCTGCGAAACCCTACGTTTTAGATGAATAATGCACGACCGCATGTTGTAGGTCCTGTATGGGCTTTGCTGGATAGACAAAATGTTCGACTGCTGCCCTGGCCAGCACATTCTCCAGATCTCTAACCAATTGAAAACGTCTGGTCAATGGTGGCCGAGCAACTGGCTCGTCACAATACGCCCGTCACTACGCTTGATGAAGTGTGGTATCGTGTTGAAGCTACATGGGCAGCTGTACCTGTACACGCCATCCAAGCTCTGTTTGACTCAATGTCCAGGCGCATCAACGCCGTTATTACGGCCAGAGGTGGTGGTTCTGGGTACTGATTTCTCAGGATCTCTGCACCCTAATTGCGTGAAAGTGTAATCACATGTCAGTTCTAGTATAATATATTTGTCCAATGAATACCCGTCTATCATCTGCATTTCTTCTTGGTTCAGCAATTTTAATGGCCAGTAGTGTACATACTCGACTGAACCCGCTTCAGACCACCTGTTACTGTGCACGTGTGGATCATTCTCCAGATACACGGGCTCTAGATAGGAGCGATATAAAGGGCCATGCCTCAAGTAGTCAGCACTATAAAAGTGGTTTATTTTGAGTAATTCAGAATGACGGAAGTAGGTAAATGTAGAAGTTGTTAGCTGGACAGACATTCAAGCCTAATGGGCTACATCCAATTCATCCTCGCACTCGACGTTATTCTTACAAATTTGGTTACTGCCAGTCTGGTTTGTTCCTCATGGAAACTGTAAAATTGTGAATGATACGTGCTGTCTCGTACTATTAATACGCGATGCCTAAGCTGTACCCCTCGAGTCACTCCTAAATAGAAGTTTTCTTCTGTAATACTTCCTTATCATAGTCTCTCCACTTACTTTACTGATTAATATACTTTCTCTCGCCAAGTGTTCCTTACTTTTTTCTTCATCTAAATTAATCTTCTGTTTCAGTGAATAGAACGGTGCAGGTCATTTTTTATCAAGCGTGATTATCGGTTTCGGCCAAATTACCCCAACCTCAGCCTTAACACT
The DNA here is from genome assembly GCF_023898315.1 of Schistocerca nitens. Taxonomy (NCBI): domain Eukaryota; kingdom Metazoa; phylum Arthropoda; class Insecta; order Orthoptera; family Acrididae; genus Schistocerca; species Schistocerca nitens. The sequence goes on along the minus strand of NC_064619.1, from coordinate 26,549,657 downwards.
GAAGTGTAGGACTGTTGCTAAGTAACATCAGAATGAAGCAAGATGTCTGGGAGGAACCTCAGAACTTCAGCTGCACTTAAATATTCGATGTCGGATCCCTAGCTAGTATCTATGGTCCTTATACGAGCAAAGAACGTAGTAGAGGCGTACGTGCAGATGAAGGAACTGCAGCTAATGCTTCGGAATGAAGGCCATTGGCACTCGATGTTCAATTTACAAAATGTCCGGTGCAAGTGCGTTAAGCATAATTCTGTATAATGTCAGCCTCGGTGTTAGTAGTCAACTCTCTCAACTCGTAGTAGATTTCTGACAAGATGCCGAGTATTTATAACATTTTCTTATTAGCTTCGCGTGTATACGCATCAGTTAGGTCTCGAGTAGCCAGTAACGCTTGCGTAGCAAATGAGAAGGATATTACTACGAGGATATCCAAGACGATGGTAGTTGGCGTTCCTTAGTCACGACACAGCTACTAAAAGATGGCGAAGTACTTGGCTTCTAACTTTCGTTGTTGTGTAAATTTCGTACACGTTGATGGCGTATGGACTACGTCACGAAGTTCAGTTTCGTGACATCATAATTAATCCAGAAGAAAGAGATGAACAAAAACTGTGGAAGGCTAGAGTAGATATTACTTTTTATAGGAAGGGTAGACAGTGCCTTCCGAGCTGTATTTACAGTTTTTCAATTGGATGGTTTCTAAATCTGTTCCTACTAGTTAAGTGACGAACTGACAGTTATTAAAGCTTCCATGTCTACATCTACATCTACATCCATTATCCGCAAGCCACCTGACGGTGTGTGACGGAGGGTACTTTGAGTACATCGGTTCTCCCCTCTATTCCTGTCTCGTATTGTTCGTGGAAAGAAAGATTGTCGGTATGCCTCTGTGTGTGCTCTAATGTCTCTGATTTTATCCTCATGATCTCTTCGCGAGATACACGAAAGAGGGAGCAATATACTGCTTGACTCCTCGGTGAAGGTATGTTCTCGAAACTCCAACAAAAGCCCGTACCGAGCTACTGAGCTTCTCTCCGGCAGAGTCTTCCACTGGAGTTTACCTATCATCTCCGTAACACTTTAGCGATTACTAAATGATGCTGTAACGAAGCGCGCTGCTCTCCGTTGGATCTTCTCTATCTCTTCTATCAACCCTATCTGGTACGGTTCCCACACTGGTGAGCAATATTCATGCAGTGGGCGAAAAAGTCTACTGTAACATACTTCCTTTGTTTTCGGATTGCATTTCCTTACGATTCTTCCAGTGAATCTCAGTCTGGCATCTGCTTTACCGACGAACAACTTTATATGATCAATCCATTTTAAATCACTCCTAATGCCTACTCCCAGATAATTTATGGATTTAACTGTATTGTTCATATAACAGATCAGTTGCTAGTAAAGGTAACTGTCTCCTCCGTTATCTTCATTCAGTGTTGATACACATTCCTTGCCTGGTATCTCCTTTGTAATATTCTAAAAGAAAAGAAAGTGTAATTTGCAGCATGTATCAGTGAGGGCAGAGCAATGGAGACACCCAAGAATGAAACATTTAACTGTTGTTCCTCGACATAATTAAATGTAGTGCGAGCCTTGTCGGCTCGCACACTGGGAGGCACAGCTATACAGTCCACTCCCTAGGCGGCGCTGTTGCAAGCGTTCTGTGCACATGGGAGCCGTTTGACCTCGCCTGCCTGCGTGAGCCCGGCTAGTACAGTATGGTCGGCTAGGCTTTGGCTCGGCCGCATGATTGCCTGTACGTCAGCTGTTTGCCCACCCCACCATACCTTGCTCCCGTTGCTGCCTGGCTTCCCGCAGGTGGGACTACTGCTGCAAGAGCCATGTAGCGTATTCCGCTCAGATGTTATAGGACGGAATTGGCGATCAGCTGTTTGCTACAGTGACAACCGTACAATATTGAAGATTCTTTCTGTGAATCAACCAACGCTTCTAAGCTAAGATTATTCACAGTTACCTTTAGCAAAAATAATCCACCCGTGAGTGAACTAGCTTACAAAAGCCTCGTTGGGATGTCTGGGACCATTACTGTGCAAAATGGAAAGAAGAGACACAGAAGGACAGGGAGAGAAAGCGTTTTCTCAAAGGATTCAAATGCCTCTAAGCACTATGGAACTTAAGATCTGAGGTCATCAGTCCCCTGGACTTAGAACTAATTAAACATAACTAACCTAAGGACATCACACACATCCATGCCAGAGGCAGGATTCGAACCTGCGACCATCGCAGCAGCGTGGTATCGGACTGAAGCGCCTAGAACCGCTCGGCAACATCGGCCGGCAAGCGTTTCCTAACTGAATCGGTTAGTACTCTTCACTAGAGGCCGGATTTCCATGCAAATGCATGTTGCGTGGTATTGATAATTACGTACATACTTCTTCGAGATAATAGCATGGATTTATACGCTTGTAATGCATATTACATAACTTTTCTGGTTTCAGACCATATATCGCGATAAGTTGGCGAAATAACTCCTTTTCTTAAGGTTTCTCGTATGAAGTGTGCCAAAATTACAGAACAAGAGTAATTTCCTGAATTTTGTTAGTAGCTCAAAACGCCGTATTTCATCTCGGTAAATGTTGATGTAAGTCAACATACATCGTGCCTTCTCTCTCTACTGCTGATATTTCCTGTTGTGGTGAAATATATGGAAGTGGTGCGATTTACTTTACTTCAAATATGCGGCCAACCCTGTAGGAGATATTTTCCTCTACACCGCTGCTCTGCCTCTCTCATTACCCCCTCTGCGCAGACGCTTCTGACTTGAGTTCAGTATTGAATTTAGGGACTGTATAGCTTTATTACTACTTTAGTGTCCACCCCCAGTAGCTGAGACGTCAGCGCGACAGAATGTCAATCCTAAGGGCCCGGGTTCGATTCTCGGCTGGGTCGCCGATTTTCTCCGCTCTGGGACTGGGTGTAGTGTTGTGCTAATTATCCCCACCAACGCGCAAGTCGCCGAAGTGGCGTCAAATCGAAAGACTTGCACCCGGCGAATGGTCTACCAGACGGGAGACCCTAGTCACACTTTTAGTAGTGAAAACGTATAAACCGTTTTAAGCAGAACGTTGTTTCATGTAACTGTGTGGAAAATATGGCAATAACACGTCACTAAATGGTTCAAATGGCTCTGACCACTATGGGACTCAACTGCTGTGGTCATAAGTCCCCTAGAACTTAGAACTACTTAAACCTAACTAACCTAAGGACATCACTCACATCCATGCCCGAGGCAGGATTCGAACCTGCGACCGTAGCGGTTGTGCGGTTCCAGACTGTAGCGCCCTTAACCGCTCGGCCACTCCGGCCGGCACGTCACTAAATCATTTCCTTCCCGCATTTGTATTACAAAGTAGGTGGACAATGGAGAACTTTTCTTTGTCGCTAACAAATGAAAGTGGCTGACTTCTATACGGTCCGGGCTCTAATGAAAGCTAGTGCCTGTTACATTTGTGTCAAATTACGAATTTCGGTTAGGGCTCATGACACTACCCGAAATTTTTTCACTGAAGTATGCAGCTATCACTTCTTGTCATTTTCTACGTACAAAATACTTTTGTCCGATAAAGGAATGAGCAAAAGGGAAGAAAATTGAGAGATATTGGTTTTGTGTACGGAATAAGATGCAAATCGAAATAAATATGGAACCGAACTTATTTACCACATTTTTCTAATGTCTTTGCTGCCTAATTGTGCACGCCTAGTGATATGATACTGCATGTTTTACCACACGATAATGCATTAAAATCATGTCTCTACGCATCAGATTTCAGTGCTGGCACTACACGAGACGTGTTGTGGAATAGAGAGATGTTCACTGCTGGAATACGAAAGTGTATATTTCAAAGAGAGTCAGCAAATACACTCCTGGAAATGGAAAAAAGAACACATTGACACCGGTGTGTCAGACCCACCATACTTGCTCCGGACACTGCGAGAGGGCTGTACAAGCAATGATCACACGCACGGCACAGCGGACACACCAGGAACCGCGGTGTTGGCCGTCGAATGGCGCTAGCTGCGCAGCATTTGTGCACCGCCGCCGTCAGTGTCAGCCAGTTTGCCGTGGCATACGGAGCTCCATCGCAGTCTTTAACACTGGTAGCATGCCGCGACAGCGTGGACGTGAACCGTATGTGCAGTTGACGGACTTTGAGCGAGGGCGTATAGTGGGCATGCGGGAGGCCGGGTGGACGTACCGCCGAATTGCTCAACACGTGGGGCGTGAGGTCTCCACAGTACATCGATGTTGTCGCCAGTGGTCGGCGGAAGGTGCACGTGCCCGTCGACCTGGGACCGGACCGCAGCGACGCACGGATGCACGCCAAGACCGTAGGATCCTACGCAGTGCCGTAGGGGACCGCACCGCCACTTCCCAGCAAATTTGGGACACTGTTGCTCCTGGCGTATCGGCGAGGACCATTCGCAACCGTCTCCATGAAGCTGGGCTACGGTCCCGCACACCGTTAGGCCGTCTTCCGCTCACGCCCCAACATCGTGCAGCCCACCTCCAGTGGTGTCGCGACAGGCGTGAATGGAGGGACGAATGGAGACGTGTCCTCTTCAGCGATGACAGTCGCTTCTGCCTTGGTGCCAATGATGGTCGTATGCGTGTTTGGCGCCGTGCAGGTGAGCGCCACAATCAGGACTGCATACGACCGAGGCACACAGGGCCAACACCCGGCATCATGGTGTGGGGAGCGATCTCCTACACTGGCCGTACACCACTGGTGATCGTCGAGGGGACACTGAATAGTGCACGGTACATCCAAACCGTCATCGAACCCATCGTTCTACCATTCCTAGACCGGCAAGGGAACTTGCTGTTCCAACAGGACAATGCACGTCCGCATGTATCCCGTGCCACCCAACGTGCTCTAGAAGGTGTAAGTCAACTACCCTGGCCAGCAAGATCTCCGGATCTGTCCCCCATTGAGCATGTTTGGGACTGGATGAAGCGTCGTCTCACGCGGTCTGCACGTCCAGCACGAACGCTGGTCCAACTGAGGCGCCAGGTGGAAATGGCATGGCAAGCCGTTCCACAGGACTACATCCAGCATCTCTACGATCGTCTCCATGGGAGAATAGCAGCCTGCATTGCTGCGAAAGGTGGATATACACTGTACTAGTGCCGACATTGTGCATGCTCTGTTGCCTGTGTCTATGTGCCTGTGGCTCTGTCAGTGTGATCATGTGATGTATCTGACCCCAGGAATGTGTGAATAAAGTTTCCCCTTCCTGGGACAATGAATTCACGGTGTTCTTATTTCAATTTCGAGGAGTGTATATTACTTCAAGGCCCACTCCCAGCTAAGTCTTTTCAAGTGAACATGACTGGAAAATTGGAGAAAACGAGCTTACATGAATTATTCATTTGCAATCATTCCAGGACACTACAGGAAAATAGAGAGATGATTGTAGCACTCGAAGTACCCTCCAACAAACATCGTAACATTACATGTGGATACATAGAACAGCTCAACAAAGATTTTACATTAAAGGTGGAGTGCTATTTCTTCTAACCATCGCTGTCGTTGAAATCTGGTATTGAGACATCCAGTCGGACGTGAAATTGCCGTCCAGTGATTGCAGCTGTCCAGATTCTCCTTGACAAGGGAAATCGATGAGTTCAGTA